>NC_054841.1:12355000-12655000 GCF_018345385.1 Vulpes lagopus
GATGGTGTTGAGTGAAAACAAGTTGAAGAATGAAAGCAAGTTGCATGATGACAGCACAATTTGATAACGTTGCATGAAATAAGAGCCAATATTACGCCTTTTTCATGGGCTCATATGTACGTGGGGAAAATATATGAAAAAAGATCTAGAAAGATGTACTCAACAGTGTTACTTCTAGGGAGGGGACCAAGGTTGGATAAAAGAGAAATTTGTCTTAAAGAATCAACAAAACAACTGATAAGGAGTAATAAGCGAGTTAGAAAGATTGCAGGCTAGAAGATCAATAGAAAACATCAATTTAAATTCTGTATACTAGCAACGAACAATTGGGAAATGCAATTTTAAAATGCCATTTACAATAGCATAAAAAAAAAACCCCTCACAATACTTAGGGATGCACTTAACCAAACATGTAGAGGATTTGTATTCTACAAACTACAAAACATTGCTGATAGAAATTAAACACTGAAATAAATGAAAAGTTATACCGGTTTCCTGGGATAAAAGACTCAATATTTGGGGTACCTGGCTGGCTCATCTGGGAGAGCATGTGACTCTGGATCTTGAGGTCATGAGTTCAAGCCCCATGTTGGGTGTAGAGATTACTTAAGTCAATAGGAAAAAAAAAAAACAACTTTAAAAAAGACTCAATATTATCATTAAGATGGTAATTCTCCCCAAACTGATCTATAGATTAAATGCAGTCCCAACCAGAATTCCAGCAGGCAGTTTTAGAAATTGATGAGCTGATTATAGGATTTACATGAAAATACAAAGCATCTAGAATAGTCAATAAAATTTTAAATAACATAGTTGGAGGACTTGTACTCTCTGATTTCAAGATTACTACAAAGCTATAGAAGTCAAGATAGGGCGCTCGTGGCTTAAGGAAAAATATACAGATCGGTGAAACAGAAGAGAGACTCTAAAAATACATTGCTCGTATATATTCCACTGATGTTCAACAGAGGTGTCCAGGTAACTCAGTGAAGAAAAGAAAGTCTTTTTGACAAATGGTTTAGGAGTAAATGAATATTTATATGGGGAGAAAATGAACTTCACCCCCTAACTGATACCACATAAACATTAACTTCAAACGAATCATACCCATAAACACAAAATCGAAAACTCTAAAACATCTAGAGAAAACAGGGATGAAAAATCTCTGAGACCTTGGGAAAAGCAAAGATTCCTCAGGCCGACCATATACAACAGTAACAGGAAGAGAAAAGAAAATTAAATTTTAAATCTTCTGTTCACACCCCCACCCCACCCTCCCAACCCCCCCACCATTTGGCAAAAGCCTTGCAACACAGAGGTTGGCAAAGGCTGAGTTTCTCTTCTGAAGCCATTGCTCTTGGCAGGTGACCCTCTGGTACAACACAGCTTGCCCTGGGGCCATAGGAACTTTCACCCTCAAGTCTGCAGGCCTGGGCACAGCTTCCCTCTGATGCCAATCTCGGGGCCCTTACCACTTGGGGTCTCCTTATCGACACCCCCCTCCTCCATCTCTCTCCTGAGACCTGCCATTTGCTGGGACCCAGCCTGGGACAGAGGCTGTGAGGTTTGCTGGTGTGAGGTCTGTCTGGAGACACCCCCGGAGGTCAGCCAGCAGTGGAAAGTTCAACATGGTGAAGGTCATACGTGCTGGAGCAGAGCCAGGGTCCAAGGAGAGTGTTGCTCCTTGGAGCACTGCTGCCCCCCCCCGGCCCCGGCCCAGTCTGGGGTTCATCACTCTGGAAATGATACAGAGAAACTCTGGATCACTTGAATGGACAGAAATGCAGGAATCTCTATTAATGGGTTTCTTTAGTCACTCCTTTGTGCTCCACATTATGTTGTCAGAACAAGAAATTTCTTTTTTTTTTTTTTTTTTTAAGATTTTATCTATTTATTCATGAGAGACAAAGAAAGTGAGGCAGAGACACAGGCAGAGGGAGAAGCAGGCTCCCTGAGGGAAACCTGTTGTGGGACTCGATCCCAGGACCCAGGGATCCTGCCCTGAGATCCAAAGGCAGATGCTCAACCACTGAGCCACCCAGGTGCCCTCAGAGAAATGTCTAAATTTGCTTTCTGCCTTCTATTTCAAGGGGAGGTCATCTAGTCCTCGGATGATCACAGATGGACATCTCCCTATCAAGAGCTTATCCCATGTCTAGGTGGACACCTTGCATTGTTGGAGAGTTCTTCTTTTTATCTAACCTGTGGCCCACATGCTGCAGCTCGGCTGACTCCGCATTTATTCAGCCTCTGAGAGACTCAAAACGAGCTCTTCCAAAGTGAATTAAATTTTTAGTCCTCACGCCAGTTTGTGACATGTCAGAACAGGATTTTACTTATTGGATATCTTTTTCTTTCTCTCTTTCTGTTCGTGTTTTAAACATCTCTGACGAATTCCGAACCAAACTTACACATCCTGAAAATGCTGGGTGAAACACACATATGTCTTGGCTGCCGAGCTTTCCAGAACCTTTAACATGCTAAGGTTCCAAAGAAAAAGCTAGCGGGTGCAACTTTTCCTGAGCCCATTGACTATGGAAACTCTCTGTAGTGGAGCTTTACTAATGCCACAAGGAACATCCGTGGGAACAGGTGATATAGCCCAGCTCAGCCACTGCCTAGATGGGTAAACTGAGGCTTGGAACAATGTGATTTGCAATATCTCGCTGTGAGTTGGTGTCACATCAGGGCTTGCAACCCAGCTTGATCACGTTAAAAAAAGCAACGGGGACAGTACGTAGTAAGTGATAACTACTTCCTTTTTCTTGTCTTCTGCTTGGAGTCTCAGCTTTATCACCTGTCAAATGGGGGCACGAACCCTTGCCGTACAGTATCTGCCACGACGCTTTTGGTTACAAAAGTGATAGAAAAACCAACTCAAACTGGCTTAGGCACAAAGGGAATTCCTTGGCTCACAGAAAGCTTAGGTGTATCCCGATGCTGAGAATGTAGCCTGGACTCTTTTTACCTCCGTAGCGGCTTGGCTCTAAGGCAGACCTTGCCCTGGGGGCAGCAGGGACGACACCCCTTTGCCCCCCAGCTGCTCTGGACTAATAGCCTCCTAGCTCAGCCACTCGGCAGGTGGAGGCAACTCTTGCAGCATCACCCAAAAGTCTCAGGTCCAACTGCATCCACAGCAACTTGGATCACAACCGGAGCCAATCAGCGCAGCCAGGAGAATGGGGTGCTCCGGCGGGTCAGGGCTCGATCACATGGTAACCTCGGCCTCACCGACCCAGCCACCCAGTGACCCAGCCTGGCTCAGGATGGACAACAAGTAGGTTGCTTAGCAACCAGCTCCTGTCTTCCTCGCTGCCACTGAGGACCACCGAAGCTGCCAGCATCCTGAGAATTGAATGTTAGGGCTCAGTATCTGGTTTTTAGCTGCTGCAGCTCCTTGGAGCAGAAACGAGACGCAGAGCCATCAAAACAGGGACTGCAAAGTGTGACGAACTGCGGTTCGGATTTCACTGGTGCCCTTTACTCGCTGCATTAAAGGACTTGCCCTCTGTGTGACTGACTCAGTTTCCTTAAACTAAAATGGGATCAGTAATGCTCTGCACCTCTTGGGTTGTGCGGGTTAAATGAGGTGATTCATAGGGCTGGATGGCTTCCAACCACGCCTCACCTGCCGAAGGGGCAGGGCTCAGGAAAAGCCAGCTAGGTGTCACCTTCTTGGAGGAGGGGTCCATCACCACGACCACCAGACCCCCCCCCATGTCCATCGTCCTCCAACCCCTCTGCCTCCCAGGGACCACCCTGCAGCCAGGGGGGCATTGGGTCCCGTTCTCTCCCCACTGAAAGCCCTTTAGTGACTTTATCAAGGACGGTGTTTGCTATACAGCAGACAGGTGCTCAATAAATATTTCTTGAACCCACGAATCCAGGGCACTCGGGGAAGAATCGACCCTTTGCCTGCGCTTGACAAACCATGATGGAGCAGTGTAGGAGAGCTCCTCCTCCTCTCTGGGTCTCCAGAGACCCCCTTACAAGCAAAAAAGAGCAAAAGCAGGCTGCCCATAGGCCTGTCAGACCCTTCTCTCCGAATGCAGGAGAAGCTTCCACCTGGTGAATAATTCACTTGCTGCAGTCAGCAGCTCCAAATGCTGTGTTAGCAAAAAAGCAAGCAGCCTGCAGAACTGTTTCTTATTTTTAACGGGCATAAAAACCAGGGTCTCGAGTGCTTATGTTTCCATCCTACTAATTTCAGAGGCAATTAGCTGTTGGGTGCTTTTGCCTGTGAGCTCTCGAATATTTGTTAGATGCGCTCATCCCTGCCCAAATAAGCCAGTCAAAGATTTATGTCATCTTGCTATTAAAGTACAATTTTAACAATCCTTTTAAATGACAGCAGCATCTACACACAAATAGCACTATATGTTAAGCCTCCTCTTGGGGACAGTAACCTGCTTCATTAAAACAGCCATAATGAAGAGGCGCTCTGTAAATCAGTATCTTTTATACAAAAACATATGATCTAAACTCCTTCTGCAGCCCAGCCGCGATGCAGGCAGACAGCTTGGGTGGGAGGCACGTCACGAAGGGCAGAAGAAGCCAGTTTTAAATGTTTTAGTGAATCCAAGCCAGCCAACCAAAACTTGTTTTCTCCAACAGTAGCCTGTAATGTGGGGGAACAAAAACAGACCCAATTTCTTTCCATTATTAAATGTTCCCACCATGCCGCGCTGGGGGTGAGGTCACCCTGACACCTTTCTCTGTCACTCTGATGGGCTGGGAGGGCCCCTTGCCACCCCTGTGATGGGACTTAGACTTCAAACCAAACCGCCCAAACCGCCCCAGCGTGTCCCAAGCGGCGCCCATCACATAGCACCTCACGACTGCTGCTGGGGCCGCCTCCCTGCACCACCTGTGCTACTCTTTAATGGGTTTCTTTAAATGGACCCACTCGTTTGAATTAAGTCTCATCCATTCAGTCGTGGCTGTGAAATCATGGAGCTCATCTCCATACTTTCTATGTTTTCCGAATATACATTATAAGAAATACATGCCTTAAAAAGAAATAATGTTTATGGGCATGGCATGTAAAATTACCTTGGGTTCTCTAGTGTCACTGCAGGTCACCCACTTTTTGAAATGCTGAATTAACTCAATATGCGAAAGGGCTGGGTCCAAACAACCACCACTTATTGGGATTTGGCATTTGCTACATATTTTGGTGGCTAAGACCCGATGGTTAAGTCCAGAGACTTCTATCCAAGAGACCTGCTTCACCTGGGTAGCAGATGAAGACCCTTCCAGACCACTTCCTGTGGCCCCGACTTAGGTGACACAGGTGCACTGTGCCTGATAGATAAATCATGTGTGATGTCTTTCAACTAGAGAGAAATAGATTATGTGATGGCAGGAACTCTCTGGAAAAATCAGGGTGGGGGAGGTTGGACGGTGAGAAAAATGAAGCTGGAGTCCATTAACCCAGGCCTTGGACGCCCAGCTCTGTGTCTAAGTGTGGCCGTCCCTCACCTGGACTGTTGTATGAGCCCCCTAACCAGTCTTCCTTTCCCCCTGGCCCCTGCTCTGTGCTCTCCATTCAGCAGGAAGAGTGATCTTTCCAATACGTTAAATCGGATCATCATATTTCATTATTCAAAACTCTTCTGATGACTTCTACTCTTGCTCTGAATGGAAGCAAGTCTTCACTGCGGCCTAGAAGGCCTTACATGATGCGATCCCTCATCCTGCCTTTGATTCCCAGCTCCTACCACTCCCTCACCTCAGGCACTCTGCTCCAGCCACAGGGTCCTCCTGTTCTTCAGACACATTTAAAAAGCTCCAGCCTCAGGGCCTTTGCACTCCTGGGTGCCTCTGCCAGGACTGCCCTTCCCTCAGGCGTCTGTATGGCTCATTTTCTGATTTCGTTCTCTGCAGTTGGCACCTCCTCAGAGAGGCCTTCCTGGTCCCACTTTGAAGAGAGGCTCCTGTTGCTCTCTGCCTCCCTCTTTGTTATTCTCTCTCTGTGTTCTTAGAGGATAACACACATCACACTGAAAATGAGTCTGGCCCATGGTGACACATTGGAAAAGTGGGTGGGGAATGAGGGCTACTTTACTTCGCCTTCTTTGAATTTTTAAAATCACAATCCTATTATTCACATAACTAAGATCACTGGGGGAGGAATGGAAAGAAAAATGGCATAGCTCACAGGACATATCTTGACTCTGTCTTCCTGATTCACTCAAGGACAAAGCCCAGCCCCGTGAAACTCAATTTTGCGGCTTTTCCTGCCATAATGGGAAAGTGTAACCATCATTTTAAAAAAAGATTTTATTTATTTATTCATGAGAAACACAGAGAGAGGCAGAGACACAGGTAGAGGGAGAAGTAGGCTCCTGTGGGGAACCCGATGTGGGACTTGATCCCAGGACCCCGGGATCACGACCTGAGCCGAAGGCAGATGCTCAACCACTGAGCCACCCAGGTGTCCCTGTAACCATCATTCCTATGGGATGGCTTGCTGTACAGGTGCCACCACACAGAGAGCTGGTATGAGAATGAAGTCATGAAGAGGAAAGGTGAGATCAGAGAGATGGGGATTCAGGAGATACAGTTTGAGCTCCTGGATCCAACCACACCTGAAGCTAGCTACATTTGAACTTTTAATTTTAATGAGAAAAACTTTTTTTTTGTTTGCATAATCTGACTTGTATTAGATTTCTGTCCCTTGTGATAGAAAATTCAGACTGATGAGGATGCAAAGGGAAAAGAATTCAAAAAGTAATGTGTCAATTTCTCCAGAAAGAGGCCATCAAAGCACAGTAAGCCAGACCAGAAAGCCTTTTCTCTCTAAGCTGCTGAAGCTCCTCAACTATGAGGAAGGCATCCCTCTAAAAGGCTCATGACCTGCTCCAAGACATCTGAACCTTCTAGATGCCAGGTATAGTGATATCCTGAGAAAGTCCTGGGATATGCACATGCTAGGAAATTATGTTTTCTCTCTCTTACTCCTGCCTCCAGAGAGTAAACCGTGGCTCCTTGTCATCGTTCACCTCCCCTGAGTGGAGGCAGTCCTGGGAAGAGCAGACCCAGATCCAGGATGCACCTGCATCCCTCACTCTGGACATGACCAGTGGACGCCGAGTGGCCCTTTGTTAACTGTGGGCTCAGACTTTGGAGTGTGTTCTCAGAAGACCGGAACTTACCTGCCTGCGCAGGTGGGCCTCCCTTACCTGTGCTATGAAAAGTGGTGCATTCTCAGGGTACGTTTGCACTGCTTTTCTGACCTGGACAGGCTTTTCATAACGTGATTGACTTTTCACAGGTTATTATCTCCTAGATACTGAGCCCGAGACCGTGCTGGTGGTGGTGGTGGTGGAGGGGCAGGGAGAAACTGGCCTTTGTGACTCCTTGGTCCACACTCATCACTGTCTGGATGGTGAGGATGTCTGAGCCCTAAGAGGAAGAAAGTCTTGGCTAAGGTCATACAACTGCCCAAGGCAGAGTGGCCTGAGCCAGGAGTCCCCAAGCAGTCCCTGTCCTGCTCCCCTAAAGGACTCCTGCTTCCCCTAGTCAGAGACACCCCTACACCCCAGGAATGGGGGCTTCAGTGTAGCACCACACCTTGGCAGTCACTCTTTTGTTCCCTGATGTCACCAAGTCCTGAGGTTGTAGGTGGGGATGGCTGATGTTTGGGGACCCCAGGCTGGACGGTTCCCTCTGCAGAGTGAAGGTCATGCTCACGTGGGTGCCCCCCAGGGCCTAGCAGAGTCCTGCACCCGAGAAGACTCACCACTGGCTTGTCTGGATTGGATTAAGCCAGTAACACCGGGTCAGTGTGCGGCTATGTCTCCCTGACCAAAGGACAACGTACGAACAAGATCTTGGCTTCCTTACTTCCCTCCTGCTTTTAACCTCCTGGTGACAGAAGAAGCCTAAGGGTGTCTGAGCATCACCCAAACATGTGGATTTTCCTAGTTTATTTAAAAATTCGATGACAGTTTAGGCTACTTACTGACCCGTAAGTTCATAGAACCAGTTCCTCTGAGCTTTGGATACTTCCAAGTGACAATTTAAGGAGGCATGACCATTTCACAGAGGGAAAGGTAAAGACATTCATGGCATAAAGCCCCCAGACTTCAACCTTGCAAACAGGACACAGGATGAGACCCTCTTCTGGCCCTAATTAGGATGGATGGCTGTTTTCTACCCTCGGACTCTAAGGAAGCCTGGGATTATCTCAGCCAAGAAATCTCCAGCTCGGAGAAATGCCAGAACCTCCGTAGAGAGGAGCAGAGGAGAGACAGAACGTTTTTCAGGAGCCTTGTCTGCATGTCGGCTGCAGGGGACTATGGGATAATGTGTTGGGTTTGGGGCCGGCACTGATGACCTGGCTGCATTTAGAGGTCCTGAAGACTCCTCCTCTCTGCCCATCCCCCACTCCTGGAAGGTGCTCAGTCACCTTTCAAGGCCAGTTCAACCCCTGGGGAGGGTCCCTCACTCCTTCAGAGAAGGAAAGTCTTTGAGGCACAGATCGAAGAGTGGAGGGCTACTGGGTGGGGCTGGCAGGTGTCACAGAACGTGAGGGACCCTCAGCCCTTTGCATCTATGCCCTGAATTCATCTTCAGAAATGCTCACTCAAGGGTGCAGAGATGGTGTATAACGACCTTCCAAGCCACATTACATGGAACAATGAAAAATATCCTTTGAATTGGAACAACACAGTATCCTCTGCCAGGAACCTGGTTAGGCGGTGCTGTGGCCAAGAACGTGAGCTCTGAGTTCAACTCTCGACTTCACCACTTGCTGGCTGGAGGACGGGGGGGTGGGGGGAGTAAGGTTCTTAACCCCTCTGTGCCTCAGTTTTTCCGTCTTTATAATGGAGGGGAAAATGTACATATATTTTAAGGCTTCCATGGTTTTGTTTACTATGTTCCCATCACTTTTTTAAAGGTTTTATTTATTTTTTCATGAGAGACACAGAGAGAGAGAGAGGCAGAGACACAGGCAGAGGGAGAAGCAGGCTCCCTGTGGGGTACCCAATGTGGAACTCGATCCCAGGACCCTGGGATCATGACCTGAGCCAAAGGCAGACACTCAACCACTGAGTCACCCAGGAGTAACCCCATCCCACTTTGTTATACCGGGATATTTTGTTGGTTTTCATCAAGAGTCAATGAAGCAAAATTACAACCAGATCCTAATATAAAAGTTTATTCAAACCATGGATCCTACAGTAAATGCCTGTTGCTCCCAAGAGAGCAGAACTGGTGCTCAGTCAACCAACCGGTGGTTCAAGGTTAAAACATAGGTAGTTCCTTGTTCTTCTCTTTGCTTCAACCCCCACCTCCAGTCCCCCAAATGTAGATGGAGTCAGACCGCTTCACAGCGCCTGCACGGCACACCCTGGCCCAAACTCCATCAGCTCCCGCCTGGTGATGACGCTGCTTCTTATGTGGACTCTCTGCGTCTGCCCTCGTGCCCACAATGTGCTCTCCACATGCGGCCAGCGATGCTCTTGGAACCTGTGTCAGGTCATGTCCCTCCCCTTTGTAAGCCTCAAAGCCATGTTCATTCATTTACAATACAGTCTCAGCTCCTCCCGGTGGCCTCATTCCATCTTCCCAGATGACCCATCCCAGATGACCCATCTGCACCACCACCCCCTCCCGTCACTCTCTGACGTAAGTACCCCCCCCTTTATTTCCTACTTAGCATTTATTTCTCTGAGATGATTGCATGTGTTCATTTTTCTAACATGACTGTCTCCTCCACTCTTTGAGAGTAGGGATTGTGTCTTGTTTTATTCACGCCTGCAGCCCCAGGCCCTGGAAAACTGCCCGGCAAAGGATGTGTGCAAGAGATATTTGCTGGAAAAATGAGTTGGTCTTAACATCTCTTCCTAAGACTTTGGAAGGGATCTAAGAACAATATTACAAGAAGGATGGAGGCTTTTGTCTTTGTGGATCCAATAGCAATTCTTGTGTCTTGGCCTAAATCCATTTATCAGCCTATGTACATGTGGATGCAAGTCTTCTTCCAGCATCGTAAGCACTTATGTCTGGGGAGATGCAGCCAGGCTTATGTGTGGAAGCACACAGCTTCTTCTGCCTCTGTTTCCCCATGTGCCAAAAACAGATGCAAAAAGAGGCCTGTGTCCTTCAAGGGCCTTTCCAGCTCTGGGGTCTATGGAGGCCTGGGACCGGCAGCCCAAGTCCAGTGCCCTGGTGAAATGGAGCCCTGTCCCTGGCCGGTCCTCTCAGAGCATCTGCAGATAGCAGTGATCTGGCAGCTCGGTTTCTCCGGGTTTCCTAACTGGTGAGCAGTGGCTGGCGGGAAGCAGGGGAGAGTTATTCTGTCAAAGGGAACACTGAAAAAAAAAGGGGGGTGGGGAACCACTGAGGGGCTGGTTTCTGAGGGAACCCGCCAGCTCTGCCTTCTGGCCCGGGGCCAGTGTCCTCTCCAGATGCTGAGGAAATCGCTGAGTGTGTCTGTGAGGCACGTAGATAAATCATAAAGTGATCATAGCGAAATGTTTGTGGTGGAATCTAGGTGGTAGGTGTAAAGTGTTCCCTGTAAATTTTTAAGTTTTTCAGAATAAAATGTTGGAGAAAGATGACATGAGAATTTTTCTGCTCCCTTTCAAACAGTTTTTGATTTTCCATTTTGGTAAAAGATTGAAAGCAGGACACCAGCCACCCTGATAACCTGTGTATCGTGTGGACACCCCTCTTGGTCCCACTCCCTAATTCATGGCCACACCATTGGTGGCTCCTCTTCCCTGTGCAAATTCTCATGGGTCTTGGCAGTGGCTCAGGAAGCTGTCTCTGAGAACATCTAATGAGTCTGGAGTGTTCAGAAACATGACTCTTGCTTCTGGATTCTTCTGTCGATTTGCAGAAAGAGATGGCCTCTGAGTGACGGACGAGCCTGGGCCCCCCGCACACCACACTGTTGAGAAGCACCCGGGACCTCGTCCAGGCCCAGCTGGAAAGGCTCCGATGGCCCCTTCCCTGTGAGGATTCCCAAATCTGACACAAGGAGCAAAGAGGGATTTGGCAGGAGGAAAAGGTGGCTAGAGACAGAGCAAGGGGGCTGATGTGAGAGTTTCCATGAAGGCCTAAGAAGGGAAACAGCTGCAGGAGAGGAGTGTGTGGAGATGCCCCACATGCTGGGGCCAGAGACCCTGCAGCAGAGGCAAGGACCCTTCAGGGAGGTGAGCCAGCCCCACCACTAAGTCTTCCTTCATTTCACAAGTCTTTACTGATGGTCGATTACGTACCAGGCAGGGCAGTGGGCTCTGGAAGAGGAGGCTCCTGCCGGGACAACCACTGTCACCTTCCTCCCTTAAAATCCATTTCTCTACCCAACAGCGGGTGGACACAGAATCCTGGCTGACCTCAGGGCCTTTGCGCTTTTGGTTCCCTGTACGTGCCCTGCTCTTCCCCCAGTTGTCTGGGTGGCTCCCTCCCTCGTCTTCTCCAGGTCCCTCCTCAAATGTCAGCCCAGGAAGGTCCTCCGTGGCCACACTACTCAAAACCGTAGTCTCCCTCCCATCCCTGCCCAGCCCCCCTGCCCCCTTGCCAGCACTTGCCACTATCTGACATGACATCTATTTTACATGTTTATTTATCTTACGGCATTAGAATGTCTCGAAAGCACTGCGTGGGCTTTGTTCGTGGCTAAATCTGCAACAGTAGAATAGTGCCTTTAATAAATCTGTTGGAATGCCAGTAGGTGTTCAAATATATTTGCTGAACGAGCTGGAATTCTTTCCCTCTGTTTTCAAGTACAGTGGATTAATAGATAATGTGAGGGATAGTAAGGCCAACAGCTCAGGAAATGACTGTGGTTGAGGAGGCAGCTAGCTAGCACCCCTCCTGGAAGTCACAGGGGGGACACGAGGAGGCGCCTGGGGGGACAGAGGCAGAGGGAGAAGGGTGTCTGTGGCCAGAGGCTTTATTGTCCTCTCCGAGGGAAGGAGGAGAAGGAGCCAGGCAGGCAGGCTCAGAGTTGGCTAGTTTGCATGATTTCAGTGGGCCCTGGGCTGGAGAGGCTCTCCCTGGCTGGCTGGTACCTGGCCCTGGGGGGATCAGAGCAGGTGGAGAGTTGCCAGGAGTGCCCGGGGCCTGAAAAGGCAGGTGGTTGGGTGTGGGCTCTGGATTTGCTGGTGTGTGTCTGAAAAGCACACTCCTGCGGGGGTGGGGTGTCTCTCATCTCTGGGAATTGGCTGACCTGGGAGGGGCACTCCCTCCAGTGTCAGCAAAGCCCCAGAGATCAAAGCATCAGGATATAAAAAAATAAAAGACACGGCTAGTACACACACTCTCCTTCTGGTGGCAGTGCTTTGGGGACGCATGGCTTCTCCCTTATTCTCCTTAAAAAGGTCAGCTGTAAGGTGGAACCTGGGACCCAGGCTAAGCCAATCAGCACTTTCCATTCCTCCAGCCCAGCAACTGGCTCAGAGGCAGACATGTGACCAATTAGATCTGACCAACTAGAGAGAGGGCCTCAGGTTGAGAAAAGCATCTAGGGATGGGTCAGCTTGGGGGCTGGAGGCTAATCCAGGTGTGATAATCCTATTTCCCCTTGGCAGTGATTGGTTTATGGGTGGGTGGGTATATGACTGGGGCCAGTTCAATTTGAATTTCGAATAAACGAGTATTATTTTTTTTAGTAGCAGTATGTCCCTATTTATTTAAAGATTTTATTTATTTATTCATGAGAAACAGAGAGAGAGAGAGAAAGAGAGAGAGAGAGAAAGACATAGGCAGAGAGAGAAACAGGCTCCATGCAGGGAGCCTGATGCAGGACTCGATTCCAGGACCCCAGGACCATGCCCTGGGCCGAAGGCAGGCACTAAATCACTGAGCCATCCAGGGATGTCCCAGTTTCAATTCCAGACAGCCTGTATGTTTATTTGCTAAATCTGGCAATCCTATGTATAACCTACTCTGGGCCAAAAAGACATAAGGGGGATATCTTAAGGGGGTGTGAGGGTGTGTGTTAGGGGCTGGCAGCTAGGTTCCAAGGAGTGCTTTGATACCTGCTTAAGAGTGAGACAGTGCAGGGGCAGCCCTGATGGCCCAGCGGTTTGGCGCCGCCTTCAGCCCGGGGTACAATCCTGGAGACCTGAGATCGAGTCCCACGTCAGGCTCCCTGCGTGGAGTCTGCTTCTCCCTCTGCCTGTGTCTCTGCCTCTCTCTCTCTGTCTCTCATGAATAAACAAATAAAAAAGAGAGAGAGAGAGAGAGAGAGACAGAGACAGTGCAGAGTCCTACCATTTCTTTCTATGCTGGATGAGGATGTAATGGCTGGAAATGTGCAACTGCCTTGAGGCCATTAGGCATTAAGTTTGAGGACATGAAGAGGATGTTTGAGCAGGATGGAAAGATCTTGGCTCCTTAAATCACTCCATTGTGAGTCCAGTCCCAGGAATGCCCCTTTCTGTACTTCTGAGGTAATTAAACGCCTCTCTTCTTAAACCAGTGGTTCTTGATCTTGGCTGCGCATTAGAAGCACTTAGGAGATTTAAAGGATGCTAATGCCAAACTCCATAGCAATTAAGTCAGAATTCCTGAGTTTAGTATTCAGGCATTGGTGGGTTTTTTAAGCCCCCAAGTGATTGCTTGTTACTTAAAGTGTGGTCCCTGGACCTGAAGCATGGGCTTCACCTGGGAGGTTCTCATAGCTATCATCCTAGACCTAATGAATTAAAAGCTGCTGTTTAACAAGAAACCCAGGGGATATGTATGCACATTAAGAGTTTGGGAAGCACTGGCTTTAGCCATTGTTAATTATTTACCTCTTGCAGCTGAATAAATCTTGATTCACATTCAAGCAGTCAGGACTCCCAGGTACTGAGAATCCCAGCACATCAGGGTTCCCTGTTCTCTGAAATAGATTCACTGCATTCAGAGGTTTAGTATCTTCTGGATAGTATCCATCTCTAGAGCAGGTCGCGAACAGCTTTTTGGGCTGATTTTCACCAGAGTAGGAACCACTCCTGAACTTCTGAGTATTAATAGCTTTCTCAACCTTTTAGCCAGAAAAGTCCCCTCCTGTGGACACTGAGGTGGGTCAAGTGACCCTCGGGACCCTGACTGTGAGCCAGTGAGGAAACTGTTGGCAGACCTCTCCCCCCAACACATCTGCCCTCCACTTGGCCAAACACGGCTTGGGTGCTGCTCTCGGTTCCCAGGGGATGGCTCCACCCATCACCTCCCACATGTGCGATCTGCTCATCCAATGATTCTAGGGCTGGGATAGAGTTTAGCTGAGTCTCAAGTAGGGTTGAGGTACACAAAGCTATGGACCAAGTTTTTCATACGATGAAGCTTTGGGTCAGAAGCCAGGGCCACTGGGCGATGTTAAGTGAGTAGGGAGCATTTAAGAAGAGTGGTCTCTGTGGAGGGAATGCCCTCCTTTTGAGGAAGATGATGTCTAAGAAGTGATGTTTGTCCTTGGACAGCATGGGTGAGGAATATTCCCCATCCAGCTGAAATTAGCAGACTGGAAACAATCCATGTGTTGCAGGTCTCAGCACTTACATTCACCGGTTCGAGGCTGATGGAGAGAAAAGTCATCCCCAAGTCGGAGTGAAGGACCTCCAAATATCAGTGGATGCCCCCTCTGTGTTGATTTGCTTTTGCAAATATATGAGCTGGATCTTTAAGATCATTAAATGGGAGCTACATTCTGGGCAGATAGACACACAAAGTCTCTTGTGGACACACATGTGTGCACACATGCGCTCATGCACGCACACACACATAGACACACTGGCCTCTTCCAAGTCAGGCTTTTCATAGTTAACTCATCATTCAGCCTGTAAGTTTTGAAACTTAATATGTTAGTCATGTTCCAAAAGAATTCAAATTCAAAAAAAGGAATGCAAACAAAGCAGCAAATATATGCAAATATACAAAGACTAAACCTCACACCCACCCCTCAACTGTGGCTTGTACGTGAGCTTGGCCCCAGGAAGCCAGATCCTTCATGTGCAAATAAATGTCCAATGAGCCTGGTATCAGCCAAGCCTGCCAGGGATGCCCTTTGAGATGCTTAGTAGAACCCTAAGTCACACCCCCAGACAGGCTGTTTTGAGGAGTGTTCTCTCCTCCAGGATTAGGACAAGCAAAGCCGGGAGAACCTGTCTGACAAGGTGAGTGGTCTCTGTCCTCCCCACCCCCTTTACACACGTAGGAATGGCTTTCATTTAATTAAAGCCCTCCAGTGGTTCTGTGATGGGTAGCGGAGATGCAGTAAGAAATCCCCTTCACTATTAACCATGAGATGAGAGTGACTCTTGCTGCTCTGGGGAGACACGCTGGTGTCCTCCAGGGAAAGCCCATCCTACTTGCTTCTCTGTCCCCAGAGCACCTGCTCAAGAGCAGCCTCCCCTTTACTGCCTCAAAGGAAGGGAGGGTGGCACTGAGGGGCAGAGGCTGGGGCGGATGGAGGGGGCCGGGGTGGACACCCGGGCATGCACAGATGTGCAAATACCCAGACTCAAGCGTAAGCTGAATCTTATAGGCAAATGGATGCTTAGAAAGGTAAAGGGTCTTTCTTGTTCAAGGTCACAAGGCTGGCAAGAGGATTTGGATCCAGATGAAGCTGTGCTTGGGTTTGGGAGACAAACATTTTCTACTGCACGAGTCCCGTGGGTTGGGGCTGAGAGGAGGAGGAGAGGTAATATCTGACTTTTAATGCCTTTTATTTTAGGTCCTAGATATCATTGGGAGAAAAGTGTATTAATTGAATGTGGAAGGGAGCCCGAGGAGGGTAGGTTTGCCAGAGAAAATGCAGAGATTTCAGTTAAATGTGAGTTTCAGATAAACAAATAATTTTTTAGTATAACCATATTTCATGTAATATTTGATACATATACTAAAGAGTTATTCTTTGTTTATCTGAAATATATATTTTTTTCTCTTAGATCTGGCAAATCTGTGTATCTGTGTGTACACTGGGGCAAACGGTTTTGAAAACCACTGTGTTGCCACACACTGAGTTCCTTCAGACTCACTACCCCAGACTGAGCTCTGCCCACAGTTTTCTGCTCCATCCCGTTCTCCCCACCAGGGAATCACAATATTGGAGGCAAAGGCAAATAGACCCACAAGAGAAGGGGACTGTGTGCGGGGATGAGTGGAAATGTCCCTTGATTGTTAGATCCCACCCCAACTGTTAGCTGTTCAAAAACCAGACATGGTGATGTCTGTGTTTGCCCTGTGCCCTTCCTTAGGACGAAGAGGACAGGTCTGGGTTGTGAGTGCCTCTGGGGTACCTGTGTGCACATGTGCACGTGTGCATGGGTTTGCGTTTGGGTACCTTGTGTGCAAGTGCGTGTGCAAGCACATGTCCTCACTGTAGGCAGACGTTGTGGATCCGGTTTCAGGCAAGGACTTCCCTCACCAGCTCAGAGGCTCCCAGAGTCAAAGGTCTGCAAAGCGCCCTCTGGCCACGTCTCACTCCCCTAATTCACAACAAACTCCCTGGTCCTCTGGGTCTGAGGCCTCAGCCTGACTTTTCCAGCTCCCTTCCAGGCAGGAGGGAGAGCTCAGTGTGTGCCTGGGAGACGAGGGGGGACTCAGGGGCTCAGATGTCCCCCAGCCTGGGAAGTCGCTCAGCCACTGAGCCGGGGCCCGGGTGGGGCCCCAGTGTGATTCTCGGGACCCTCTGGCCTCCTGACAGTCCAGCCCCGGCCCGTCGTCTCCAACCGCCTGGCCCGGGACAGCCTCTCTCCTCTCCTGTCCCTCGTGGGTGACACTGAGGGCACCTCTCTCTATGAGAGTCCTGGCTGGATAACCAGGTTTTTCAGGCTCCTCCTGCCAGTCCTGACTCCCCACCCCCTCTCTGGTTTAACCTCGAGGGGACTTCTCTGTTGATGGATATAAACCTCTTTTTCCCCCCTCTGTGTCTTTCTTGGAGGCATTTTGCAAAGAATACCTGACCTATGCCCGGTGACAAAAATCACTGCTGCTGTGTGTATCTTTCCATTAGGAGGCTGAAATACAATCTGAACCGTTTTTGTCCGAGTACTTTCTGGCTAAGTATGGGTTGGAGCTTGGACCAGATGGGATTTTATGAGAGTGGTAAAAGTCAAGCTTTTAATGCATCTCAATCAAATTGATGTGTAAAGGAGAAATGTTAGAGGTAGGGAAAATGTGGCCTGGGATGCGTTTGGATGCTCTAGAGCACCAGGGCACAGAATAGGGACACAGGTGGCTTTAATGGCTCTTGAAATTGGGTCGCCTTATTTCCAGAAGAGCAGAAGAGGCTGTCTCCCTCAGGGGATCATGATCAAACTTAGCTCCGGAGCAGGGCCAGTCACGCATGGGCTTTACAACAAAATCCCAGCATCATTCACTTCGTGCGCTCTGTGGGTTAATTCTGCCCAAGATTTCGGTTAAACCCAAGCTATCTTGTTGGTAGAAATGCAATTACAGTAGAGAAAAACTGTTTATATGTCTTGAGATACTATGATTATGAAAAATAGCAACATGAACTCCCATTAAGTCAGAAGAAAGTTAATTGTGTTTCGTGCTGCCTCTCCGGGCCTGTGCACTGGCGTAGACATGATTTACTCCAGCAAAACGACTCGTCTTTTGCAGCACATACAACGTTTCCTCCCTTAATTACAAATAATTGTATAGTGTAATTTATACGAATGCCCGATGCCTAAAAGTGCATGTTCAGGAATAAGGAGCTTGTTTGGGAGGCGGGAGGAATTATAAACAGGTGTAATTGTACCCTCCTGGGGGCTGGAGGCCAGTGAGATGTTATCAGACTTCTTATCGGTGGAAGTGGGGTGGGGGCAGCCTCGGGTTAGGACCCTGTTCTACGAACGCCCATAATTGTCTTGCAGTTTGTGGAGTTGCTTAACCAGGACCGAGAGTTCTTTTGTGGGTAAGTGGACAAGAAGGATTAAACACAGGGATTCACTCTGATGAAACAGGCACATGAGCAGCGTGAGCTCACAAGTAATGGAGCGTTCAAGTGAGAAATGCAGCCCCACAGCATGACGTTGCATCTCTGTGCCTACAGGAGAGTTTGTGGGTCTCTGCGGGATGACACCTTCTAAAGGGACATGCAGGGGGCTTTTGAACGTAAGTGCAAATCCATTTAGCCTCTCCTGATAGCACGCCTCATTTTACCAATCACCTTCCTGAAAATCCACTTGGATGCTGATCAGTTCATGTGGTGAATTAATAAAAGCAGAGCCGACCCAGGAGGAAGGTTCTCATTTCCCTGGCCTTTGCTCCTGAGCTGACCTCTCCAGGCCTCAGCATTCTCATTTTAAGAATGGGGATAATATTGAGGACATTGCAGTTTGTTATGCAGATTAGGTGAGATTAACGAGGGCAATTGGTCCTCCTGAGTCTAATTGCCCACCATCAACAGAAAAGGTTCCCGTGGGGAGAAAGGGGGATGCTTGTTGGTGGGCTTCGGGGCTATAGGAGCTCTGGGTGTTGTCTGCTTAGACAATACGTGGATTGGGGGTTATTTCTTTGCCTTGAACAACATCCCATGGACCACTGTCAGACGCTATTGGGGACGGATGGCCATAGTCTGAATGCGTCCACCTGGGTGCAGGCAGCAGCAAAGACCCCCAAACAGTGCCATTCTTGGGTTATCCACAGGCAGAGTGCTGGCCCCACAGGGCAGTTCAGAGCAGGAAGCCAGGCCTCCCCTGAGGTGGGAGATATTGAGAGGAAAACCATGTGAGCTGCTTTGGGAGATCTGTACTGCCGAGCCTGATAGGACCACAGTGGCCCTGTGCCTTGGAACCACCTGCATGCGGCCAAGGAAGGTGTTTTGATGAGAAGGATCAGAGCACGCAGCAGCCTTGCACATCTTTGGTGAGATGTTCATTTCTTCATTCATGTAACAAATGTTTAGTAAGTTTGTTAAAGACCAGGCCACAGCAAACATTGGTGTATAGAGTACATTGGTGTATAGGGTAGTGTTGCCTGATAAAATACAGGACAGCTGGTTAAATTTCAACTTTAGGTATATAATGAACATTTTTTAGTATACGTATAAGTACGTCCTGTGCTAAATCTGGCAACCTTATCCTGCTCCCAAGGTATTAGATCACAGTTTCTCAACCCCAGGACTATTAACATTTGAGGCTGGACAATTTTTTTTGTTTGGGGCTGTTCTATGCATTGTAGAATGTAGAATGTTTATCATCATTCTACCCACTAGATGCTAGTAGTGACATCCCCCCGGCTGTGAACCACATATGACTCTAGATATCAACAAATGTTTCCTGAGGGAGGCAGTTGTCTCTGGCAGAGAGACATTGGATTAAAGCCTAGGAGGTAAAATAGATATAACAAGTGAGTCTGACAAAGAGTTTGCAGCAGCATCTACCAGTTACTTACCCAATATCTAGTCTCTCTCTTCCTCGCTAATAGAAATTTGCTTTTGGAGAGTTCGTGCTGAACTTTCAGAAATTCTTTAAGTCTCAAGCTGCAATGGAATGTCTACTATAAATCCCCAAAGGGAGTGCCTTTCCAAATATGGGGAACAAGAGGGCTCAGAGGGGAAGGAAGCAAGATTGGCAGAGCACCAATTGTAAGCTTAGTGGGCTCTGGTCAGGCAGGTGTTGAAATTTTGAAGAAAGGAACTTTCTTGTGCTTTGGTCAGTCTCTGTTCTTATGTCCTGTTCTCAGAATCATTGAGTCAATGAAGGAATTTACAGGGAGTAGGTCTGTTTCTTGGGATCTGGGAATATGGAAGTGAGCTCAGAGTAGAACATTTTATTGTCTTCTTCCCCCAGGCAGCAATGATTCCGTTTTCAGGCAGGCCATTGGTGACTCACCCTAGAGGGAGCAAATGGAAGGGCTGGTGGGTTGACCAAGCATCTGGTTCCAGAGTCACGATGCCTGGGTTTCATCCACTGACAGAAGGTGGAGGGTCAATTATGTCTATTACCCATTTTACAGATGGAAAAACAGAGGCACACAGGGCTAGCAATTTCTCAGCTTGAAAGTGGTAGAGCCAGGACCCAGCCCAGCCTGTGGGCTCAGGCACCACCACTGTAATCACCTGGCTACGGGCCCATGATAATGAGCCCTTTGAAAAAGGGTGAGTCACTTAATTTGGATGTGCCTCAGTTTCCTCATTTGCCAAGTCGGGCTCTAGTAATCCTGCCCTACTGACTCATAAGGCGTGGTGAGAGAAGGGAGCAGGGCCAAGCTCCCAGAAACTTCCATCAGGGAGGTGCCTGGCCCGGGAGGAAGCTGGTCTTGGCCAGTCTGCCCCAGCATCCTGAGGGCCCGTGGCTGATCACATCCCCTCCTTACCTGCGTTTCCTCACCTGGAGTATGGGTGGCCTGGGATGAGACCCCAGACTCATCAAGCTCTATGTGTCCCTGACTGTCTGGCTCTGTCCTGATGGACACCAGGGCTGCCCACGGTGACCATCCCGGAGCTGGGCCCCTGGAGACGGCACAGCCGACAATCAAGGACTCGTTCCAGGAAGGTGCCCTCGGGGCCGAGCCTGGCTCTGGCTCTGTGGCGATCCCCGTGTCCAGAGCACCCACAGATGTCCTTGTGCTGAGACGACCTCGGGCCCTTTAGGGGTCGTCCCGAGGGATGCTGGGCATGGTGGCTAGCCCCTGGGTTCGGGCGCCCTGGGCCGGCTTCTGTTGGCCTCTCCGGGTTCTTTCTTTCTTGAGGCAGCAGGCATCACTCATTCAATTCATTCATTCAGCAGCAACTCCTTGTGCCAGGCGCTGCCCTAGGCTCCTAAGCTACAGCTGTGGGTGGAACAGACTGAGGCCCGGGTCTCGGGGAGCCGGGCTTCCAGTGGACAGGGAGGGGGCAGTGAACATTAAGGCACCCCCTCAGGTGCAATCACATAGACATACGTATATGTATGTGTGCACACAGACACGCCCACGCGTGTATGCACACACACAACATGCACATACATATTACTGTGTGTATTCTAGGTAGTAATAGATGCTATAAAAATCAAGATATCAAGCAGGGTATCGGGATAGAGAGTTCTAGGGCGCAACTGTAGATTGGGGGACCTGAAAGTCCTCTCTGAGGTGTGCCAATTGAGCAGAGGCCTGAATGAATTAAGGGCATCTTGCATGTGCGTATCTGGAGGAAGAATTTCCGGACAGGGGGAATAGCATGTGTGAAGGCCCTGTGGTGGGAGTGTGCTTGGCATTTTCTAAAAAAAATACTGTTGTGACCACACGAGTGGGACGAGTAGGGACAAGCTTTGTCAGAGTTATGTAGAAGCTGCCAGTCATGACACTAGGGTGACTAACCTTCTTGGCTTGCCTGGCTTAGGGGTTTTTTGGGACACAAGAATTTCAGTACTAAGCCTGGGAAAGACCCAGGCAAACCGGGACAAGTTGTGCATCCCACATAACACAGAGATTTGCATCGTATTATGAAATAGGTTGAGACTGAAAGGTTTAGGATGGAGGATTGGATCATGGGTCCTTCTAGCTATGTGTGGGGGATAAATTGCCCAAAGACCAAGTGTGGAAGCCGGGCCAGTGAGGAGGTACCTGCAGTATTTCAGCGAGAGGTGAGGGATATTTGCCCCAGGGTGTTTGTGGTAGACGCGGCTGAGCCACTGGAAAGGTGGGGGTGCCCTTTACTGTGATGGGGAAGACGATGGGTGGGGCAGGCTCTGGGGGGAGACCAGGATCTCAGAAGCCCACAGTGATGGTTTCAGGGTCCAGCTGCTGAGAGCTATCCCTGCCCTTGGTGCCTGTGGCCTCTTTGCACCCTGGCACATCCACTCTAGTTTTATGTGACCATCACACCCCTTCCTGAAATCCTATCTCTAAGGAGGTCTAGGGGACTCTTCGTTTTCTCTTCTCTTGGCAAGGCCCAGTTTGGACCCTGCAGGTTGAAGTTTCTTCCTGATAAGGATGATCAGCCCTCAGTTAATGAAGGGATGAATTGTTGACAATCTCATTGGTGGCTCTGAGTCCCCTGGGCTCTTTGTAGATATTTATCTTGGCAGCCACCTGTCCAGATGGGTTTGTTGGAATGTGCTACATCTGTTAAAGGCATATTGGCAGGAAGGAAGTTCCTGAGTCTTCAGATGTGATCACCTGGAAAAAAGAGGAAAGGTGTTTTTATGGGCATGAAGTTTATTATGATAAAACATCTTAATATCCACTGCTATTGATGTCAAAATATTGCCATACTGCCTGAAAGAGCAGTTTATGGGGCAATGATCTGTTTCTTTAAAAAAAAAACCAAAAAAATCTCATTTGCCTAGTTTCTAAAGTGAAAACAAAAATGGAGACGTTTGGCTTCTAATTACTCATTCACTTGGGCAATGAAATCTACAAGACACCTACCAAGTGCAGGGCCCTGGGCCAAGGAGACAGATGGCTCAGATCCTGTTCCTGGAGGTCACGTGGCTGGCGGGGGACATGAACAGGGACATAAATTGTACATTGAGTACAGTGGGTTAGTGTGCTGAGAGTCCCAAGGTCCAGGGAAGGGTGTGGGTTGCTGGGTGCTGGGGAGCCAGAGAGGGATTTTGGAAGGGATGGCGTAGCGGTTAGCTTGCTTTTGCTGGTGTGTAACCGAAATCCCTAAGGACTGTGACTTAGGTGGCGAGGGAATTTATTTCTTCTATGACAAAAACCAGTCTTCAGGCAGACCTCAGGGTGGGTTGATTCAGCAGCTGGACGGTGTCCCCAGGGACCCAGGATAGGTTGGCCTTCCTCCAGTTTGCAGGGCACCAGGTGTTGGGGGAGGTAATCACAAGGACGTGACCGCCACTTGACTCAAGACCTTGGAGCTGGCTGTCCAAGGTTTCTCAACTCCTCCCTGTCTTTGGGCTTTGTGCTCTGCTTGCCTTCCCCATGGTAGCGGCTGCCCAAGGACACAGCCCTGAGACAGTGAGGTAGTGTCCACACCATCTGGGCGGTATATGTGACTGGGCCCAGTGAAGGCCTCTATACAAACTTTTAAGAGCAGAAAGGGACCAGTTTCAGATTTCGCTTGGGGGTACACCTGGGTGGCTCAGTGGTTGAGCCTCTGCCTTTGGCTCAGGGTGTGATCCCAGGGTCCTGGGATTGAGTCCCGCATCATGCTCCCTGCAGGGAGCCTGCTTCTCCCTCTGCCTGTGTCTCTGCCTCTCTCTCTCTGTGTCTCTCATGAATAAATAAATAAAAATCTTAAATAAAAATAAATACCTAAAAAGTCCTCCTCTGGGAACTGCGTGAAAGAGGTCAGGGGGAGGTGGGACAAATTTCTTTGAACCCCTCCTCCCATGTCACTGCCCCTCTTGGCCATCTTTATGTCCCCATCCTGAGCTTGCCAGGTGTCCAAAGTGTCAGAATTTTATTTTAAATAAAATCATTTAAAAAAAAAGATTCCCCCTCCCCTGCCCCACTCCCCAGGAAGCTCCCAAGGAGGTTGCAAAATGACACCAGGCCAAGCACTTGGGAGGCTCCTCTCAGCTCAGGTTTTGTGGCAGTCTTGGAACCCCAGTTGTGCATCCCCTTCTGGCAGCACCTTGGCCTCTTTAGGGTCTTGCATAGACCCCACCCCCTTCTCTCAGCTTATGAGCATCCTCTCTTGTGAATTCCGTCCCAGAGTCTCCTTCCAGGTGTCCCTCTCCTCTCAGGCAGGGGTGGTGATCCCTGGCTGGGGAATGTTTCCAGCACTCTCTTTAGAATGACTCGGTTCCAACACTTCAAGCTTCAGGACTTCAGTTAAAATTCCAAGTCCCTCAGGAAGGTCTTGGTCCTTCCCGCTGCACTGGATTCGCTGCGTCGGGAGGCTGGAACCTGTCCCTGGGGAGAGCAGCCTGGCCCCTGGGGCTGTCACCGAGGCCCCCCCGCCCTCTGGCAAGGGCACAGTTTGCAGGTGGCCGTGGTGCAGCCTGGACTTGGGCTCCCGTGGTCCTGGGGTCACCGCCTAGAGTGTGGACCATGCACCCCTCACCCCGACTCTGCTCCTCTGGGACGTGTGGCCCCTGATGAGGCCGTGTGGCCATGCCCAGGTGAGGGTAAGCGAGGTCATGCACGGGGGCACTCAGGACCCCAGTCCCCGCACGCGATCGGGGACCCCACATCAGCCCACGGTCCTCAGAGGGTCACCAGTCGGGGTGACAGACGGAGCGAGTCCTGAGGCTGCCCCGGAATCAGGGCTTTGGCCTTAGGAAGGGAGATTTCTGTAGGAACGCTCTGGGATTTCGCCTGGAATGGCAACGTGGCTTCCGATGGCTCTCAGGGGACAAGCCGTGAGAGGTTGACTGTCCTCACACCGAAGGGGCTGCGAGGAGGACGGTGGTTTTTCTTTGCCAGCTGCCACCAGGCGGCCAGACGAGGACACCCCAAGCTCTGGGCTCGGGGCCTGCTGCCTTTTCTCCTTCTGCTTTTTAATTAAGAAAAAAAAAAAAAATCCTGAAGCCTCCGTTACTGCAGATTCCCTGACACTCAGCTGTGGGCTGATCTTTCAGAAAGAGCATAGGTGTTTTCAAGGTTTTTGTTTTCTGAGTATCCTTTCTTTTATCTTTTTTTTTAAATATATTTTTTTTAATTTTTATTTATTTATGATAGTCAGAGAGAGAGAGAGAGAGAGGCAGAGACACAGGCAGAGGGAGAAGCAGGCTCCATGCACCGGGAGCCTGATGTGGGACTCGATCCCGGGTCTCCAGGATCGTGCCCTGGGCCAAAGGCAGGCGCCAAACCGCTGCGCTACCCAGGGATCCCCCTTTCTTTTATCTTAAGACTAGGAAGAGACATATGCTCTTGCTCAGGGCTGGAAAACCCGTCCCTCGCTCATTCTCAAATCTCTCCTTTTTCTCTTCCTTTTCTGGCTAAATGTCTGGATTTGTGTTTCATTTTCTCTTTCAGGGCTGGCAGATGCTTAACTACCTACAAACTATAAAGTAGGTTGTAAATACCAGGTGATGTTGTTATTAGGATTGTCCATTATAATAAAGGCACGCTGACCCCTCCCCAGCCTGGGTCACTGTGATTCCTTGTGGGTCCCCATGAATGTGACTAAGCACCTACTGGGTGCTGCAGGGGCAGTGGTGACCAGCACTGCCAGGGTCCCTGTTCTCCTGGAACTTACACTCGAAAGGGGGCCACAGAGAGTAAATGTGTAAAATGAAAAGACACAGGTGATGTCAGACCCTAAAGAACGTTTAAGAAGGAATGAGCAGTGATATGACACATGTGAGGAGGTGGCCGGTGACTTTGGCCTGGGGAGCAGGGAGGCTTTTTGAGTAGGGACCCCTTGGTCTGCCTTGTCTGGTGAGGAGGAGGCAGCC
The DNA here is from genome assembly GCF_018345385.1 of Vulpes lagopus. NCBI lineage: Eukaryota > Metazoa > Chordata > Mammalia > Carnivora > Canidae > Vulpes > Vulpes lagopus. The sequence goes on from NC_054841.1 coordinate 12,380,239, forward strand.
GAGGGCAGGCGTACTCAGGGAAGGTCGCTCCTGGTGGAGGCACCCAGAGTGGGACCAGCCTGGGGTGTGTGACACTGCAGGGTCGGGCAGGGCGGCAGGCAGGAGGGGCGGCGCGGGCAGAGACGGGACCCGAGGGGAGCAGGTCTGACCCATCCGTCCCCGCGAGAGGGGCACTGACAGGTCAGGGTGGGGTTGCTCATGGGCAGGAGGGGCACAGGGAGACGGGGACAAGGCCGGGCCAGCGTCCGGATGGGCTGGTGCTGGGAGGGCAGAATGAGGCAGCGTGTGCTCTGCAAACTGTCGGGTGCTGCCCCTCTGAGGGACAGGGGCTGGAACCTGCCGGGGCTCAGTGACATCAGGCTGCTGGTGGCGATGAGGGGGATGACCTCAGAGCATCCTCCCAGCCTGCGTTTCTGCGGGGACAGGTCTGACACCGGAGACGAGGTTGATCCCAGCGTGGAGCTGACAAGGCCAGAAACGCAGGTCACAGAGTGTCGTCAAATGCCTTCCTGATGACAGTGATGATGACAACGATGGTGTCTAGCATGTCAAACCCTCGCGCCCAGTGGGCAGACACCGCTGAGCACTTTCCTGATACCTCCTGCTTTGCTCTGTCCTACAGTCCTCTGCACCAGGGACTGTCATCATCCTTGTTTTACAGACGAGGAAACCGAGGCAGGGACAGGGTAAATAGCTTGCGAGGTCACACAGCTAGCGAGTTGTGGGCTGGGATTTGAACGCGGAGAATCCGCATCCAGGGCTGTGCCCTCAGGAGGCCAGGGGGGCCGTCCTGTCCACCTGCACAGGTAACCACACGTGAACGGTTTCACGCTGAGGCCTTCTTAGGTGAAATTTCTTAGCATTCCGACATCCGGCTTCCAAAAATGCAAAATGAAAATACTTCACCCAGGTGTTTCCTCTCTTCCGTCCTTCCCCTGTGACCTCCCAGTCTCGGCTCGAGACTCTGAGCCCCCCGGCCCCCACTCAGATGGGCAGGGCCCCATTTCCCAAGAGCCTGGGAAGGGCCGGGAATCGGCAGGTGGGGGGCCCGGGTGTCCACCTGCGGGTGAGAAGGAGCAGGAGCTGCAGCTTCGCGGCCGGGATGGCCTCTGCTCCGGTGCGGGTTACACTCGGGGGTGCACCTGCAGCGGGGAGGCTGAGGGGCTCGGGGCCGTGATTCCAGGATGCAGAGCCTTCTCCTCTCTCACGTGGGACCATAAAACCAGAGATTAGAGCAAAGATGGCCCTTCCCAGGGGGCGGATTGCAGCTGAACGGGAGCCAGACATTCTGTTCTGTGGAGCCAGATCTGCCCGCAGCTGGGCGGAGCAGCCATCCAAGGCTTGTCCCTGACCCGCTTGCAGAGATGCGTGCCAGTGACCCGAGGAGCTTGGCCGTGATTCAAGCCGTGAGTAATAACGATGGAAACGCAATTTCCAGGGACCGGACAATGAATACTCACACCGCGTGAGGTCTGCAGTTCGCTGTTCTTTGCTGAACACGGTCCTGTCGTTTGGACACCGTGGGCTGCTGGTGCGGTGTGCATGGCGCGTCTACACAGCATGGCATGTCTACACAGCCTGGCCAACCGTGCTGCCCACCTGGAGCCCAGCAGCCGCACCCCAAGACCGAGCTTGCAGGAGAGCTGGCTCCTCCTTGAAGTTCTGAGGCATTTGTAACTGTGGTGCCTCCTGCCCCCCATTCGCGATGTCCTACATCCTAGGTCAGACTCTCAGAGGCTCAAGTCCTGTGCTGAGATTTTCCTGGCCTTGGGCTTGTTAACACGTGACGGTCTGAGGGGTCCTTGCACACAGGGTGGGGGGATGTCCTTGGTCTGGTCTTGGTTCTTAAGAGGCGAGGCATCAGTCACCTCCCACGGGCACCGGTGCTAAAAACAGCATAATTTCCCCAAACACAGCTGCACCTGCGAAGGCGAGAACACAAGGCAGCCTATTTTTAGCAGGTGACAGACGGCACACCCGGGAGCTATAATTAGCCTCTTGCTCCAAGGGTGGGGTTTCCAACCCGAAGCAGGGTGACTGCCCTGGGGGTCCCCTCACCTCAGCACCTGTCTGTGCTGTCAGGGGCGGGAAGGGGCTGGCTGTACCAGGGGAGGCCCTGGGGTTCCCCGGGAACGCCGGGAGGGCTGCAGAGGCCCTTGCGGGTGTTGGGCCCCACCATCGCTCACTGCCTTTCTCCTCCTGGCCTGGCCATTTGCAGAAGGCTCGATCCAGTGCTCGGACGTAAGTGCTGTCCTCGGGGGATGACCCGGCCAGGCTGGGGTGCTAGGCATGCCCGGTCACGTTGGCGTCAGGCTCGCAGGTCGCCTGTTCCCCACTCCTGGCTGCCCTGTGGGGGACAGGGCCGGGGTTGCTGAGCTGTGGCAGAGAGCGCACGCGGGGCCCTCCCCACCGTCCCTCTGCAGGGCTCTCAGGGGAGCAGGGACGCTGGCTCCTGGAATCAGGGCTGTATTTCCCTGGTGACGGTGACCGAGAGGTGGCCGGTGGGATGCGAGCACCGGCTCTCCTTCTCGGGCCGTCAGCTGGGAGAGCTCCCGAGCGCAGGCTCATCTGGTGGAAGGATCCTCAGTTTCCTTAGCTGCACAGTTGACGTATAATTGGGCCTGTCTCCTCTCGTTTCTATAAAGTAGGAATGTTTTCAATTGCCAAAGGACATAAAACCCCATAGACCAAGGCACAAAGGAGTTCATTGGCTTAGGCAAGTGGAAGTTTCCAGAAAGAGCTGCCTCAGGCACTGACTTAGGAAGAAGTGAGAACCAAAGGGAGGAAATCTTTCACGAGATAAACGTTTATCCATCCAGGCTTCCAAACAATCGTCTCTGGCTTTGGGGGTGGGCGTGGGTGGTCCCGCTGGTGACGGCCACGCTGGGGGGGGGCAGGCCCCACCTCGGCAAAGCTCAGGGACCACCGGAGGGGGCCGGGCCGTGCGGTCGGGCAACCTGGCTGTGGAAGCTCAGGGAATGCGGGACACCCCCCCTGCCTGTCTGTCTGTCTGTCCTGGGCCCCGCCCGCACCACAGACCCGCGCCTGTTGCTTTCCCAGTGAGGTTGTTGGGAGCACACGCGGGGCGGGCTTGCGGGGCCCCCAGCATCTGAGCCAGCGGGGCCGCGGCCGGGCTCGAGTCTGCATCCCCGGGAAGTCCGAGGCTGCCCACAGGGCCTCCGCGATTCCGGGCTGAGTGGGGGGTGGGGGGGGCCCTCGGCCCCCACTTGCCGCCTCCGCGGGCTGACTCCCTCTGCACCTGCTTCTGTGGCTCCTGCGGGGAGTCCCCGCTGCTCCTCCTCCGCCGGGTCCCTCCTACCCCGGTTCCAGGCCAGAGGCCACAGGTACGCGCACATTTTACTAGTGACAATGCAGCGGCCCAGACGCAGGCCATGTGGGTGATTCTCTGGGCCCCGGGGCCTGGGCCATGTCTGCCAACTCCAGCCTCAGGAGGTGTAGCTTAGGACCCCCAAGTCCCTTCTAGCTACAAACTGCCGCTCACCCCCCGAGTATGGCTTCCCAGCTACTGCTCTGTGGTCCGCTTCCAGCCTGGGGACCACACCGCCCACACTAAGTGGCTTTTCGAGATGGTTTCCACACAGGAAAGTTCCTCTCCTCTGAGCGGCTCTCCTCCCAGCTGGTGAAGGTGGGTTTTCTCCCCACTGCTCCCCAAGTGATGATCACGGCCACTTCCTGCGTGACTGCTCCCGGCCAGCGTGGGGCCTGCGCCCTTCCCGCAGGAGCTCACTTCTCTGCATCGGGACCCCACGGGGTAGGGCCTGTTTCCCCATTTTACAGGCAAGGGGAAAGGACTTGATGGGGGTTGGGGTTTGCGGGGTGCTGTCTCACCCTGAGGCCAAAGCTCCTCATCATTGCTCAGGGTTACCCGGATTGAATCATTGGAAGGCTACCGTGTCGCCTTTCCCACACCCACAGACTTGCAGGAAGACCCTGTACTCCAGGGGGTGGGCGCGCATTTTCTGCCAAGCACCAGACCCGCAGCTCTTCCAGGTTTTAGGGACACTTGGTTTCTGTTGCAGCTTCTCCACTTGGCCATTGTGTGGCCAATGCAGCTCAGCCAGACAATATAGGAAGGAATCTGTGCGCTGACGAAACTGATTTACAAAAGCAGGGAGTCAGCCTGGGGGGCACAGTTTGCTGACCTCATTCAATCAATAATTTTCTTTAAATAAACACATTTTAGTTTTCCCTCGAAAACTTTCACTTGAAAGAAAACTGTGTCAGCAGAGTGGACGGAAACGCAGCACGGCTTGCTGGAAAAGGATGGTAACCATAGAAATTAAAACAACAAGCCTGAACAGAGGGCCTGCATTCTGCCCCCAGCCCGGGGGCCTGTTCTGTCTTTGTTCCAAAGGATGACAAGCAAGGCCCAGGAAAGGGGCTGGAGGCATATTAGCAGCAAATCACGAGGCTGTCTTTGAGGTGATGGGAAGGAGTGGAGAAGAATTGGTACAGGATGTAACGTTACTACAGCCGTGTCTGTTTGTCTTGTGACAAGGTCTCACGAAGTGCGCGGGAGGCTCCGAGGTCAGAGGAGGGAGGTGGCAGGGGTGTGGGGCTGCATTCCTGATGGAGCAGTGTGGGGTGGGGCACCCCAGGCAGGCACCTGGCTTGGGGAGGTGGGGACACCGACTCTCAGGACCGAGGCCAGTGGCTTTACTTCAGGGCAGGCAAGCTCCAAGGGGCAGCCTGAAGGTGGCTGCTCAAGCTTAATTGTGTCAGAGAAAGTCCAGCAGAGAAAGTCCATCAGAAAGAGAATCGGCTTAATTCCCTGCCTAATGGTTCCTTTTTTCCCCTCATTCCTCCACTTCTTTACCTTTCTTGCTCTTGCTCACTCTGTGTATATTTACACGTGCACGCATACAAGTTCTGCCTCTCTTAAAAAGACCCCATATTCTGGTTATCTTTCATCTCTGACAACCACTTCCTCAACCTCCCCACCCTACAGAGCTGAGCAAAGAATTCAGTTAGACTTTCTGCAATGTCAGGGCCTCTCCTGTGAAATTGTTCCCACAGTCCCTCGGAAGCCAAGTGCCGACTGAGTCTATTGATCCCCTGCTCCTTCTATCAGTGTCAAATGCCTCGTGTGTCTCTTGGCAGGGGGCAGTCCTAATTCTATTAATAGCTTTAGGTTTTCTTATCATGGTCCCACATTCCCGACCTCATCCTCACCAGGTCCCCAGCCTCTGCTCTGCTCGGAGCTTCCCACCTCCCTGCATCCCTTGCAGTGCCTCCTGGTTCTGCCTGCATTCTCCTGCTCACAGACTTTCCTGTTTTTACTCCTATTGAAAGCATCGTTTTACTCTGTCGTGCCTATTTATGTATTAAAGATTTTATTCAGGGGCAGCCCTGGTGGCCCAGCGGTTTAGTGCTGCCTTCATCCCAGGGTGTGATCCTGGGGGCCGGGGATCGAGTGCCACATCGGGCTCCCTGCATGGAGCCTGCTTCTCCCTCTGCCTGTGTCTCTGTCTCTCTCTCTCTCTGTGTGTGTGTGTGTGTGTGTGTGTGTGTCTCATGAATAAATAAATAAAATCTTAAAAAAAAAGTCTATTTAAAAAAATAAAAATAAATAAAGATTTTATTCACTTATTTGACAGAAAGAGAGAGCATAGGCAGAGGGGGAAGCAGAGGGAGAGGGAGAGGCAGGCTCCCCACTAAGCAGGGAACCCAACATGGGGCTCAATCCCAGTACTCTGGGATCATGATCTGAGCCCAAGGTAGGTGCTTCACTACCGACTGAGCCTCCCAGGCATCCCACGGCTTGCCTTTTTATTTTTTATAAAGATTTTTATTCATTTATTCATGACAGACACACACACACACACAGAGGCAGAGACATAGGCAGAGGGAGAAGCAGGCTCCCTGCAAGGAACCTAATGCAGGACTTGATCCCAGGACCCCGGGATCATGACCTGAGCCAAAGGCAGACACTTCAACCACTGAGCCCCCCAGGTGCCCCCATGTCTTGCCTTTTTTAAAATGGGAGAAGATGATGATCATTCCGCCCTTACCAAAAGCCATTACTTGAAGCTTTCCATGGGGTGTGGAAGCAGGGAGGCCCATGGGTTCCCATATCCTTTGGGGGTATTGCTGACTGCCTTAAATTCACCAAGTCGACATGATTTTTCTACTGCAACAGAGTTCCCCTAACTTCAGGCATCCCTGAGCTACCTTTGTGATTGTAATCATTTGTATAACACTGCTTTTAGTATTATGAAAATTTTTCTTTTAGATCAATTTACTTGGGAAAAAAAGACCCCTTTTATTCATCATAGGCAATAGCATCAGTGAAGTTACGGATTTGATGTACTAGCTTTTTTCTAATACACATCTAATAGTCTTATATACTATTGAAATAAACAACGTTCATATTTTAAGGGCTCCAAAATCATCTTTGTGGGGACCCTACCACAAAGATGCAGGAACCACATGTTGATGTAACTTAGCAGCTTTTCTGTCTGGAGGGTGATACAGATTGTCATTTTCAAACTTCTGCTTAGCCCCCAAATTCTTAGTCTTAAAGAGAATCTTTGCTGAGTTCCAGTTTGGGAACCCACTGAAGGGGTGCTGCTGGCCTCGGAGTGGGAGCTGGGAGGAAGCCAGCCTCCCTCCTCCCCTGGCCACGTGGCCAACGTCGGGGTCACTGCCTGGATGCTAAGACTGGATAAGGACCCAACCGATGCTGGTACCCAGTGTATGCAGATTGGAGAGGTTGAGGGTCAGGGATGCACCTGAGTGAGTTGGGCTCGGTGTCAGGAACAGCAGAAACTCCAGCCCAGGTGAGTGGGTGCTGAGCACGGTGGGCAGGCACTCAGCCTCCACGTCCACCTCTGTCCTGATGCTTCCTAGCTGCAGAAGCCCCAGAGCTACTGCCTGCATTTCCTAGGCTCCTGTGGATGGTGGATATAAGGTGGGGGTGTCCTCTGCTACCCGTGCTGGGTCCCTGACTGATGCATGCCTGTCCTGATGGGTGGGGCTTCAGGATGATAGAAAGTTCTGAAACAGCGTCCTAGATTCTGGTAGCCTTGAAATGCACGCCTGTCCCAGATTTCAGGGAGAGTGTTATTGAGATGTTCCCAGTCAAGTGACGAAAATTAAGTTGTTTTATGTCAGTAACAGGTAAGTGTGACTATGTCTGAGGAAGTAGGGGCTGAAGCCTACTTTCCTCCCCAGGGGACTGAGAGTGTGAGTCCTTTAGTGAGGTCATGAGTTTTGGGGTCAGGGACCATGAGACCCCTGTGGGTGGCAGGTCAGAGTGTTGGTGACTCCCCTCTCCTGCTCAGAGCGGGCCTCAGGGCTGGGGCGCACCCAGGGAGCACAGTCCCCAGGGCCTGGGACGGGTTGGCAGGTTGGGGGACAGGCAGGGAGATCCTAGAGTCCTAATCACTGAGCTTTTCCCCACTGCCCAGTTTAAACTTGCCCCAGCGGATTTGCTTTTTAAGTCAGTGGAAGATTGATGATTTCATTATTTGTGGTGCTCGGCAATAAATCTGGGAGTTTCGGCTAAACCGAGCATTTTGCCCGCGTCGTGTCTTCGCTGAGTGTTATTCATCACATCCAATCACTCATTCACCTCCAGGGCTGGGGCCTGGAGGGGGGCAGGTCCTCCCCAAGTTGACATCTTTCATCTCTTAGGGGCTGGGGGAGGGGGGCACCCTCCAGGAAGCGCTGGGGCTGGGAGGGCGGGTGGAGGCTCAAGGTTGGGGAGCAGCTGAGATCTCGACAAAGGCCAGAGAAGGAACCAGAAGGGGGTTACAGGAGAGGCCTGGAGGGGAGGGGGCTCAGAGTCCGGCCCGTTGCCAAGAAAATCTCCCACGAAGGAGAAGAGGTAATGCGGTGGAGAAAGGAAGAGAAACTGCCGGAGAGTTCTTGCCAAGGGAGTGTCGAAGATTTTAATTCAAGATGAAATGTGTTCTTGTTTGTGTACAACTAATTTCCCTCCCAAATGAAGGGTTTTGTCTATCACTCGGGTGTTTCAATAGCAACCGTGTAATTAAGGTAGCGTGCGCCTCTCTAGTTTGCGAGGCAGGCTGTTTGCGTTAACATGTTGGGGAAGCAAACATGGCTTGGGCTGCTTCCTGGGTCCAAGGAGGGAAAAGCAAAGAGTCAAAGAAACCATCTCCAAATAGAGGCTTGGCTCCTGCAGTGATGATGTCATCTGGAAACTGTGAGTGCAATCGCCCTGAATGAGGGGGCCCCCGGAACTCCGCTCTGGTTCGGGGAGCGAGCGGTGAAGGACGGAGAATGTGCCCAGAGATTGTAGGAACGGGATCATAACTCACACGCTTACAGAGGCCAGGGAGGTGGTGGATGTGCAGGAAGTGTGTTTGAGTGTATTTTTTTTTTCAGTGCTATTGTATTTCGTCTGTGTAGTAAATACCTGGGGAATTCATTTCCACCAAGAAATAAGCATTCTCAGTCTCGTTAAAACACATGGCTTTCTTGATCTATCTTTTTGTTCTGTTGTTTTTAGTACAGAGATGAGTAGAGAGATTTGTTTTTATGATGGAGAAAAGGCCCAGCAGCCTGAGAGATAATAAACAGTGATGACTTTCAGGTTCATTGCTGAGGGGCAACAGAGAGGGTGGAGGACTGTAGTGAGCTCAGCCTCGTGGCCCACCCACCGAGGGCAGCAGGGATTTGCTCAGGTCATGAGTTGCTTAACGGAAAGTACATCCAGTTTTCTGTGTGTTTGATTTTTTAGAGGAAGCTGAAAATCTAGATGTTTATGCCAAATCTTCTTTTTTTTTTTCTTTTCCTTCCAGCTTCATTGAAGTGTAATTAACAACTAAAATGGTAAAATAGTAGTGTACAGTGTGAAGATTTGATATACACATACCTTGTGGAATCTTCTCATTTTTTTTTAAATTTTTTATTTATTTATGATAGTCACACAGAGAAAGGGAGACAGAGGCAGAGACACAGGCAGAGAGAGAAGCAGGCTCCATGCACTGGGAGCCCGACGTGGGATTCGATCCCGGGTCTCCAGGATCGCGCCCTGAGCCAAAGGCAGGCGCTAAATCACTGCGCCACCCAGGGATCCCGAATCTTCTCATTTTTAATGTTGAAAACCAACTGTGTAGACCAAGTTTGGGGCTGGTCACAGCCTATCTCCTGGCAGGACATGGCCTACAGTGAGTGTGTCACTTGCCACCTGGGGTAGATTTATATTGACCTGCACACTTTAGTAGCAAAATTTGCTTCTAACTTTGGTGACTGATTCATTTCATCTGTCTAAGATTCATTTTTTCCAACCATAAAATCAGCTCCTTCTATTTCTGTAGCGGGTTATGTTTAAAGCCTCTACAACCTACTTACTTATCCTTCCTAAGTTTGTTTTTTTGTGGGGAATGTCTTGAGAGCCCGAATCAGAAGATCCATAGATCTTTATCCAAGTTCTGGGGGACTCTGAATTAGTTATGAGTTAGCTGTGGCTACTGTGACCATGGCTAAATGGGACACAAGATACAGGTTGATTTCCTCCTCATGTGAACAGCAGAGCTGGTGTGGCAGTTATGGTCCACGAAGCGAACCCTCTGTCTTTTTGGAAAATGTGAGCAGGTTCACCCTGAAAGATGGGGCCCCAGGAGCTCTGCTCTGGTTAGGGGAGTGGTGAAGGAGGAGGACAGAGGTTGTGCCCAGAGATTATGTGAACGGGATCATAACTATGCCTAGGCCATTGGCTCTATCCATTTGATCCAGATGCCCCATATCTGTATTTTGGCAGTGAGAAGAGGGAAAAGGAGACAAGTAAGGTACACTTCTTCCTTTATGGGTGAAGCCTGGCGTGGACACTCCTCACCTGTATTCACACTCCACTCCACAGCATTTGCTCACTTGTCCACAAATCGCAGCAAGGGAGGCTGGGAACTGTTATCCTAATTCTGAGCTGCCGTGTGCCTGCTACATAACAGAGGTTCAGAAGGGGTGTATGGATAATGGGGGGCAGTTTGCTCCTGCAAGCAGATAAGGAGGTGGCCAACTCAGTGTAAAACAAACAAAATCCCTGTATCTCAATTGGGATTCTCAACTAACTTCTAGTTTTACTCTTGAGAGGTGGCGATTACTTGGTTTTTGACCTTTTTAACAAGTTTTAAAGCAAAATGGTTTTCCCAATTAATCTTAACACTATTGTGTCCCAAACCTCAGTAACTTCCGTTTTCTTCTTATAATTTTGGACACATTTGTCTATCAACTGAATGATTATTTGCTTTATGTGTTATTCTATTTTTTTTAAACAACTTTATTATTTTTTATTTATTTATGATAGGCACACAGTGAGAGAGAGAGGCAGAGACATAGGCAGAGGGAGAAGCAGGCTCCATGCACCGGGAGCCCGATGTGGGATTCGATCCCGGGTCTCCAGGATCGCGCCCTGGGCCAAAGGCAGGTGCTAAACTGCTGCGCCACCCAGGGATCCCCTTTATGTTTTATTCTAAATAGACTCAGTATTTTTTCTCAAATTTATTAAAAATAAGTTTTGCTGAATGAAAAAAAGTTTACTGAATGATAATGAAAAAAAAACATCAAAATTTGAGGGATGCAGCTAAAGCAGTACAAGGAGGAACATTTATAACTTTAAAGAAGAAAATCAGTGACCTAAGATTCCATCTTAAGATGCTAGAAAAAACAATAAAATAAAAATAAAGAAAAAGAAAAAGATGCTAGAAAAAAAGATCAAAGTACAGTAGATAAGTAGAGGTAAGTAGAATTAAGATAAGGAACTGAAGTTAATGAAACAGAGAAGCTAAGTTAATAGGTAAAATTAACAAAACCAAAAGTTAGTTCTTTAAAAACGTCAATAGAATATATAAACCTGTAATGAACATTTTTCTGCATCTTGAGTTTATCACTCAATTCCTCATGGAAATACCTTCAACTGATCTAGCTTAGACCTGAATTATTCTTTACAATGGTAGTTTATTTTGTTTCTGGTTTGGGGCCACTAAGAACAACACTGCGGTGGCATTTTTGTGTAAAATGTTACAAGAGAGAAGTACTTTTATTTCTACAGGCCTCATTTCCAGCAGCTCCAGAGCTGGGGCACACTCTTCTGTGTATTGTCTATTTATGGCCACTGCCTCTTTGTCCTATCAGTTTGTAACAGTTTTTTGTATACTGAACTCTTTGTCTATTATTATTATTATTTTTTTTAAATTTTATTTATTTATGATAGTCACAGAGACAGAGAGAGAGAGAGAGAGAGAGAGAGGCAGAGACACAGGCAGAGGGAGAAGCAGGCTCCATGCGCCGGGAGCCCGACGTGGGATTCGATCCCGGGTCTCCAGGATCGCGCCCTGGGCCAAAGGCAGGCGCCAAACCGCTGCGCCACCCAGGGATCCCCTCTTTGTCTATTATTGACTTACAAGTGCTTTTACAGATTTATATACTTTGTCATCATTTTATCTACAAAAATTCCAAATTTTTATATTTCCAGTATGTCTTTTTTTTTTCCTTTTATATTTTCAGTTATAAAATCCATCTTGGTTTGTAAAATCTCCCCAACCTCTCTAGATTGTAGTTGCAACGTCCTAGATTTTCTTGTAAAATTATTACATGGGGCAGAAGATGTTTCCTTCAGCGTCTGTCTGAGCTGCTGGGAGTCCTCTTGCTCCTGGTCATTCCTTTCCCAAGATGGTCCACTCCTGGTCACTCCATGGGGCAGGAGTACAGAGACCTGGACATTTGGGCATACTTAGTCCAGAGCTCCCTGCTGGTTTTGCCGAGGCTTTGTCGGGCCTGCAAGGAAGATCAATCTCTTGTCCTGTCTGGTCTCCTCCCCCACTTCCCTACACAAGTGTTGATTCCCCAGAACATTTAGTCTCTGCTCCTGGAGACCCCCACCCTTCAACTCTTCTCTTTCCCTTATACCCGCCATCTATATCAGCACACCCTCTACCCTAGGCCCACATGGTCTACCTGCCTGCCCCCTCGAGGTCCCTGACTGTCATCTCTTGGAGGACTGTCATAACAGAGTCCTCCCCGGTCTCTCTGCTTCCTCCTCGCACCCCCCTGCAGTCTCTTCTGTGTCTGTGATATGGATGACAGATCCCATTACTCTTCTGACAGGAACTGCCATCTACTGGTCTTGCTCTGTGCAGAGCCCTTTGTATGGGGGACAGTGTCCCGCTCCCCCTGGTCCCTTCTGCCCCCTAATCTCTTCTTAGGGCTCCCCTGGCTCCTGCCACAATAGCTTTTCCTGGGACAGGCCTGGTGCTTCCCCTTGGGTCTTCAACTTTGCTCTGCCCTTCCCTGTTCTTTGTCCAGATGTCCACTGCTGCTTCCTCACCTCTAGAGAACCTGCTCCAATGCCACCTCCTCTGTGGGCTCCTTCTGACTGCCATCTCCCTCCATAACCACCTCCACGCTTGCCCAGCTCCACCTTCTCCAGGCCACTCGGCACCACCTGATGACTTTATGCATTACAGAGGGCCTTATGCTGGATTCCTCCAGAAATCCATCCTGAGACGGTGTGAGAAGAGCAGTTTATCTGGAGGGAGCTCTGGCAGGAGAACAGGGAAGGGAGACGGGAAGGAGAAGGATCATGGCATCAACCCTAGTGGATAGTTAGCAGGTGACCACCGTGGGACCTTGGGCCCAGTCTCTCCTTGTGGGAGACGGTGTGGAACAGGCCTTGGGGGGCTCCCGTCTGGCCCTTATGGGGGGCTGCTTGTCGGGACATCAGTTCCCACCCACGTGGGCTCCTGCAGCTGCAGCCCTCAGAGGGAGAGCCTCAGGGGCAGAAAGAAGGCACCGAGGGGCAAGTGTCAGGAAGGAGGGCGGCACTGGGTGCGGGCACACTCACTGTCCTCGACTGTCACCACTTGTGTCTCCTTCTGCAGATCGGGAGCTCTCGCAGCCGGGTGGGTCTCTGCTGCATCCCCCGGGGCCTCCGCTGTGCCTGGGGCATTGCTGCCCCCCTCGAGACATATGCGATGAGTGGACGGAGCCTTAGAGATCCCCGGCTTGGGCTGCTGAGCGGGACGTCTGCAGTCCTCGAAGAGCCCAGATGCTGCACCAAACGCTCTGCTCCGCCGCTTTGCAGACGTCAGCCCACTGCTCTCTGGATGGTTCTGAGGCCGCTGCTTGCAGCCAGGATGGGTCTCAGTGTCAGAGGGGCTCAGACAGACCTGCAGGCAAAGCCTCCTTTTCCTGCGGGCGCTGGGCTGATGCTCTCGGATTTTTTTTTTAAACCAGACTAACTGGTTTGCTCAGGAGAAGAACACAACAAATAGATGTATTCTTCCCTGGTCCCAATAATCATTCAGTATCACTATGAACTTATAGGTTCTTTTTTTTTTTTTTTAACTCAGTGTGTTCATATTTCTTTCCACACATTTTTTATAGCCAAATATTTTTATGTTTGTCTAATAGAAGCTCTTTCATCATAGCTTTTTCTGCCTATCTATTTGTTCCCTTCTTCCTGTGAGTACTTCTCAGCTTTCTGGTACAAAACACCTGCCCAGAACCTTCAGGAAAGGTCAACATCCTAAGAGACGAGTGATGGCACACTGTTCTATATTAAGGAGAATGAAAGGATCAGGACAGCTAAATGCCTGCCATGTGTGTGATCCCGAGATGAAGAAAGGAAAACACGAAATCCAGACTGTATGTTAGATTGTGTTACTGTGTTGGCATTGACTAGCATGGATGTGAAAACGGGACCGACATTCTGTAGGAAAATGTCTTTTTCCTTAGGAGACACACACTGCAGGTTTTAGAAATGAAATCTCATGATCTTTACACCATCATCTCAAGTGATTTAGCCAGAAAAGGAAAACCACACACACACACACACACACACACACACGCACGCACTAGCGCCTGTGGATGGGGTGACCACATGTGGCCTGGCTTGGGGTTGTCAGCTGGAGAGTCTAGGTGAAGGATATTAGGATGTTCACTGTGCTACTCTGACCTTTTCATTTGGGTGGACATTTACCAAAAAAGTTGGGAAAAATAAAATAAAACAAGGCAAAAAAGATTCAGAAGGGACAAGAATTGTGGTCCAGACTGCGGGCAGCTGGACTCCCATCCTGCCCTAAGAAAACATCCTTTGGGTACTTCTCATGCTGTGATTTAAGGACCTGACTGGGTTTGTGGGGTTTTGTTTTGTTTTGTTTTTTCTAACCTCCGAAGTGTAAAATATAGACAGATTTGGAGAACTATTCCCTCTTATTCAGGAGAAAAAGGTAGAAAGGAAAAGAGGGAGAGGGGGTGAAGGCCTGAAGGTGGCAATTTGTTAATCAAATGTCTGAACCAAGTGCTGTGTCAGGTCCTTCTTCCTACATTATTTGTCCGATTCCAACAACAACTCACAAAGGACGGGAAAATCAAGGCTGAGAGAAGTCACAGGCCCGTCCCTGGTAAAAACCTGTCATCTCAGATTCAGGTGCTGGGAAAGAAATATGATTAAGCCAATTAGTCATAGGAGAGAGGTCAAGAGCTACCTGAACCCAGCGATTGTTAACATCCTGAGCACGGGTTATTGTTCATCAGAGAGCTTTGTAGCGGGGGGGGGGGGGGGGGGGGGGGGGGGGGGGGGTTGGGTCCTCGGGGCTGGGTCCTCGGGGCTGAGCCCAGAAAGGCCACCTAGTCCTCTCCCCTCGGCTGCACATTGGCCCAGAGGGCGAGTCTGGGAGCACGGTCCCTCTCTGCCTGGTACCTGTTCAGAGGAAGTCCTGGCACCTTCCCATCAGGGGGCCCACCCCCATCCTCACAGCAGGGAGGGAGGCCCCTGGGGTCGAGGCCTGTGGGTGAGCCGTGAGGGGCAGTGGGGCTGGTCTGGGTGCAGCCTTCGGACCCCTGGTCCGCACCCCCTGGAACTCACAGTTCCACGAGCAGAGACTAAGCGGCTCCTCCTTGATTTGAAGAGCTCATGAGGCCTGCAGGCCTCTGCCTTCTGCACTACGATGCGATGGTGGGCCTGTGAAAATTAGGATATTTTATTTAGGGTGAATGGGGGGGTACATCCAGCCCTCCCCAGCCCACCCCCCTCCATGCCCCGCAGCCCAGGAAGGAAAGGACACATTTGCTAAGACACTTTCTGATTGCGCTCCGGTAGAGATTTAAGCAAATTAGCCAATTAAGGCAGCTCCACTAACTACATTCCACATTCAGGCAGCTCGGGATTTACTTCCCACATGGACAAAGAAACTAAAAAAGGAACCAAATCAACATCTCAGGAAGGAAAAATAAAAATATCTTTGATGAACAAATTAAAGCGAGGGATTTCTCGATGATTGAAAGCATCCGAAATGACTCTCAGTCCAAGGTCGAGAGGCAGCAGCCCTTCCCCGACCAGTTTCTGTCCTTCCTTCTGGAAGGTGCTGGGGAGAGAAGTGGTCTCAGCACCACCGCGGTTCTGGGGCTCTCGATCCCCTTCCAGGGAAGTGGTGGAGAGGGGAGAGCCGGGGTCTGGACGCTGCAGGAAGAGCCCAGCTCTGACAGCAGGGTTTGCACCCAGAAGTCAGGCTTGTGCCGGAGCTGCGACCCCAGGGGTGAGCTGGTCCCCTGGTGCTTTAGGAGCGAATCGCCCTGGTTGGTAGCAGGTGCTGGTTTCCGGGCTGTCAGTCCTGCCAGGTCGATTCCAAGCTAGCAGGTAGTGAACGTCCTGAACATTCCACGACCGGCTCTCCGAGGGGCCGTCCTCTGCACACTGTGGGTGCGAGTGACCAGGCGGGTCCCCTCTAGGGGGTCCCTAGGCAGGTGTCAGGGCGGGGGCCACCCTGGGGCCGTGGTGGGCTCGCACATCTCCCCACCCAGCGCCCACAGAGTCACGGAGGAGGAGGAAGGAGCAGATTCAGGCCAGTTAACCCTGGAGGAGAGAAGCCTGGGGGCCGAGGGGGGCAGGCTGTCCAGGGGAGAACCCACCCTGAGGGCCAGGAGAGGCCCTGGGGGCTCCCAGAACCCGAGGCTGTTTGGGAAGGACTCTCCTCCGACCAGGCTGTGGAAGCCAAACCTGGAGGGAGGGGTAGAGACTGTGCTACAGTCTATCAGAAACACTATGCAAAAAATTAGAGCTTGATTCTTTTTGATTATTACTCTAAGAATTAGGGCGCATCTGCCACTATCACCCAGAAGTTGTTAAATATGAGATAAAAACTTATTTTTCTGTCAAATGTAGCTGCATTTTTCTAGATGAAGGCTTTGTTCAGAGGAGGGGGTTGAGAACAGGGCCTCCCCTGCCAGTTGCTACCTGGGCCTCCTGTCTGTGCCTCAGTGTCCTCATCTGTGAGATGGGACAGTAATCACACTGTCTAGGGTGTGGAGGATTCAATGCTATAATGTGTGTGGAGTCCTGAGAGCAGTACTGGCCTGAACTGAATCCCCGGTGACTGTTGGTTAAGTACATCACAAACATGTGCTGTGAAACTTTGGTACCCAAGTTAACTGGATTTGCCTACAATTGCCGTTTTATCTGTTTGCAGCATCCTCACATGATAAAGACCTCATGTCATCATGTGGGGTCCTTGCTGGGGAGGAAAGGCTCATGGCATCATGAGAGGGGCTTTGGGGGACCAGACCTGAGCCTTGGGCCAGAGTGTGGGCTGATGAGAGACACAGAAGAGTCCCCCAAGGAGGTGAGGTTTCATCTGAGACCCGACAGGTGGGCTGCAGGTAACTAGGTGTGGGACTGGAGGTGGGGTAGATAGTCCAGGAGGAGGGAACAGCATGTGCAAAGGCCCTGAGGTGCCAGGTGAGTCCAAGGGCAGAGGAGAGGCCAGTGTGGCCAGGACCCTGTGGACCCTGTGAGGGTTGGGTGTGTGTGGGGGGGTGGATCTGGTGAGGGGCAGGCACCTGTGGGAGTTTGGGCCAACTATAGGGCTGAGGGCCCTCTGGAAGGTTTGAAGCAGGGGTGTGGCTGGGATCAGATTGGCCTCCTTGGATGGTCCCAGTTATAACGGGATGCTTTCCTGGTCTGGGCCTCTCGTCTTCCTCCTCATTCCCCATCACAGCCTATGTCACAGTGAGAGCCTGGGTGGGACGGCGGAGCTGGTTACAGGGCCTTGGTCACATCTCAGAGAAAACCCGCGCGGGGGCCAGAACTAGTGAGCCGGGAAGTCGGCGCGGGCGGCCGGGGTCTGGGGGGTCAGCAGCGCTGTCTTGTTCTGGGGCCAAGTCGGATGCAGGGCTTCGAGCAGAGGCCTCAGGACGTGTTCGGAGTCAGGGGGGCCACGGCTCCGAGCGCAAGGACCAGCCTGGGGGCGTCAACTGGCAGTGCCCGGGGCCGGTGTTCAGATCCCTCCCGGGTGACTGTTGGCGCGGCCCGGGAGACACAGCTGCATCTGTGTGCAAAGCACCTCGGTGTCACGGTTTGCACCCTGCGAAACCTGAGAATCATTCGAATTCCTGGTGGGGGTGAGCCCGGGCCTCCCTGATTCCTCTGTGCTCCTCGCGGGGTGGACGGATGACTTCGTAGAGAACAGACATCGGGGGGCACGAGGCCCGTCGCAGGCCCGTTTGTGAATAATGAAGGGCCCCACGCTCGGCTGTGTTTCCACGAGACGCTCGGCCTGTCGCTTCCCCAGCCGGGCACGGGCAAGCCTTTGTTTCCCAGCAGGACCAGTCCCCTAATTATGTCTTATTTGTCAAGGAGGCGAGATGTATTTGTGCTTCCCGGGCTCCCATCGTGACACTTCGCCGCGTTTCCCCTGCAAAATGCTCCTTTTCTGCCCGACCGAGCCGGCTTGCTGGTGCTTCGCTCCTCCGTGGGGAGGAGATGCTGCAAGTTCTCCCCCAGGGGGTCGGTCCCCCTCCTTCTGGTCCCCGAGGCATCTGCAGACTAGGGCTGGCGACAGAGAACAGAAACCCCGTCGAGGTGCTGCGGCGTGGCCGAGCGCCCTTCCCTCCCCTCGGGTCACCGGGCCTGCCGCTTGCCCGCGAGAATGACCTCTGGCTCCAGATACGCTCCTCTCTGCCTGTCATGTGTCGGGAGTCGCCGTGGACACCGTGGCCGCTTCTCGGAAGCCTGTGATGCGCTCCAATGAGCGATGCGTCCTCCCCCTGCAGCAACTGAGTCTAATTGCTCTACTTTGTGTCCCTCGGCCACACGCATGGCACGCGTGTCATCTGGACGACGGTGTGGAGCTCAAGTTCAAGGTCTCTGGCAGGGACACAGCACATTTCAAGGTCCCCGACATCCTCTGCGGTCGGCACCAACTACTCGCCAAGAAAACGAGCCCGTGGCCCTGTTGGTGAGCAGCTGGTGCTTTAGGAGCTCGTCACCATCGTCCGCGGTCCCTGATCTGTATCAACATGAGACGAGAAACCACTTGAGAGGAGTCAGGAACACGTGGCCTCCCTCCTCCTCCTCGCAGTCCTCCCATTCCACATTGACTCATTCATGGATGAAATTGCGTCTTTGTGACGGCGAGGCATGAAGGATCCCGTGGTGTCAAATTAGCATCATGGGAGCAGAGAGTGGAAACGGGTTATTATAGGTCCCCTGGCTCATCCTCCTCCCAGCAGGTGGAAGTAAGGGACGGGAGACCTTGATGCAAGTGTGAATTCACGTGCAAGGATTCTGGAGAAGCAGCGCAGGCTGGAAAGGGCGAGTGGGGTCGAGGTCCCAGATCATGGGGGTGGAGAAGACTTTTATCAAAAGCATCGCTGTCATCTGGGCACAGCTGGTAGATTCCGCCGCAGGTTGTGCATCCTGGCTCCTTGTGAGCGAGCCTCAAGGTTTATGCCGACATCGAGAGGACGCGTCGAAGCATCTCTGAGACTCCGTGAGCCCAAGGCAGGTGCTCGGGTCCCAGTTCTGCCACCGCGTGAGGGGTGGGCCACCCACCTTCCCTCCTTGGACCCCAGCGCCCGCATCGATAAACTGCACCTCCCTGTGACATTCCCTGGTGTCGCCGGTGCAGGCTCAGGCCGCCTGAGAGATGGAAGAGGGCCCGCTTCTGCTGGCGTTCCAGGAAGAGAGCCTCGTTCTCGGGCCGTCCTGCGGTGTGTCCTGGGGGGCACGAGCTTTGAAGTGGCAAAGGCGTCGTGCAGGAATCACAGCCTCTCACGGAACAGCAGACCTCCACTTACCGGAAGTTCCTACTGGGGTGGGAGATCCACCCCTTGGCGATGGGGGGACCATGTGGCTGTCAGAGCCCAGAGGGACCCTATGGACCTGCAGCGAGTCAGTTTCCGTGGTGGGAGGCGGGGGCACTGGAAGGATCGGGGGAGGTGGGCACCTGCGTCTGCCACGTGTCCCTTACCCCCTGCGTCTTTATTTTTTTTTTAATTTTTTTTTAATTTTTTAATTTTTATTTATTTATGATAGTCACAGAGAGAGAGAGAGAGAGGCAGAGACACAGGCGGAGGGAGAAGCAGGCTCCATGCACCGGGAGCCCGACGTGGGACTCGATCCCGGGTCTCCAGGATCGCGCCCTGGGCCAAAGGCAGGCGCCAAACCGCTGCGCCACCCAGGGATCCCCCCCTGCGTCTTTACATCCCCATTTCCCTCTTCCACAAAGTAAGCTCCCCAGGGAAGAAATCTGGGGGTTTCCCCTGTTGTATCTTAAGCTCTTGCGAGAGTGTGTCCCACACATCGAGCCTTCAATAACTATCTATGGAAACAACAAATGTAGAAACCAATGGGGTCACGACATCACCTTGGCTGGGAAAGAATGAAGTTGTGTTCCTGACACGAGGGTTTGTAGCAGATGTGGAGGCAGGGCCTCCCGGTGCTCCCTGAGCTGCGGCCTCTCATCTCCTCCGAGTCTTGTCTCCCAGGGTGGAGCTGAGATGGACAGGTGGATGGGGATGGTCTTGCTCCCTCTCCCCTCCCAGCCCCCCAGGTTCCCATGATCCTGGGGGGAGGCTTCCCGGCTGCTGCCGTTGACCCAATACCTCGGCACCTCCCTTTGCTTCCATCAGCCCCAGGCAGGAGTTTTAAATTTGGAACGTGTACACACAGCCGGGAAGTGTTATTGTTCACGGAATGTGCTCACCTGTCCTTTGTTCACTTCGGGAGGCGCGTTAAAGAAGCAGGAGGCTGTCTGCTGAGCACGCATCCTGCACTGGGCAGCAAGTCCTTCCTTGGAGGCAGTCGGGGCGGCACATCTCTCACCCACCACCCATTGGGACCGTCACCAAGGGGCAGAGGTCACAGCCCGGGCTTGACCTCTGCCCCACTGGGTGTGCACCAACAGACCGCAACCTCTTGGGATCCGTTTCTGATTCTATTTAACGGAAAGAACACTGAACCTCCTGGATCCTAACAGGCACTTTTTCCACGCTAATAGCCCTCCAATCTGGGGGTGTCCTCTCATTGCTGGGCCTTGCTATTACATCGTGATTTAACTGCGAGTGTTGTCTTGCTTGACATGACAGGGGGATGCATCATCGCATCCATTTGTCTGAGATGTGGGGAACGCAGTGTCAACTGCCCCTGACCAGCTCTTATGAAGGTCAGAGGGGACCCGTGGGGCTGAGAGGCCTTTGGGAATTATAAACGGCTGCCGGGTCGTTCGTTCTGGCTCTGCCTGGTGAGCGTCCTTGGCAGGCAGATGTGCCTCCTCTCCAGGCCCCATGGTCCTTGTTCTTTCCCAAGGATGGGGGAACGACATAACGTTGAGATTTGCTCTCCCAGGAGATGGGGTGCAAGGGTGTCTCTGGAAACCCAAGGTCAGGGAGCACGGCCAGGCCACTCTGAGCAGAGATCTCCCCGACGAGATGGAGAGGAGGCCTGGGATGAGATGTCTCCCAGGTGCCTTCCGGATCTGAGGTTCCAGGATGGGTAAGGGTTTCCCGAGGCCCCGAGGGCAGGGCAGCTGGGAGATGCTGGCGTGCCCACCTCCAGGCACCACTCCCCACACATCCCGGGGCAGGGGCCCCTGGAGTGTGCAGTGGGTCACTGCTTGACCACACCTGTGGCCTTGCTGCGCTCTTTGGGGAAGCAGTGGCAGGCCCCAAGGACGTGCTGCTCGGCACAAAGCAGGATGGGCCCCAGGAAAGAGGCCACTGCAGGGAAAATGGAAACCTGACGAATGCCAGGGTTTCCCGAGAAGTGCGGGCAGGGACCGGCGGGTGTGGATTGGCTGTGTCTACACAAGGCGAATGCAGCCAGTCATTTGTTCCTGCTCTAATCTGATTATGGGCCATTTAAGGGACGGTCTGCAGAACATGGAAAGCCTAGCTAGGCACCTGCAGGCCGTTCCAGCAGAGCCACAGTTGTGACATCCCCCCGGGCACCGACCACAGCCCGGGAGCCACAGTGAGGACAGAACGTGTGCAGATGACCTGATCGGAGACGTTTATATCCATTAGCTTCAGCTTCTGGTTTGCAGCTTTCAGAAACTCTGGTTTTTTTCTCCCTAAATGAAAATTCATTTTTATTAAAGTTGTAAATATTCCTTGTAAAAATAAACAATCCCGTGAGTACAGCCCTGCAGCATTTCTGCTGGAATAGAGTCCGGAGAGTTACCTTTTCCCTAAATAGCCATCGTGTGTCCCCTGACCCCACCTGCCTGTGGAGAGAAGCTGAGAGTGATTAGTCTGGCATTCAAGGCTCACAGTGGTCCGAGTGACATGTAGGGGACAGGGCCATTTCTGACTCCCCATGAGCCACTCACCCTCCCCAGGGCTCCCTGACCTTCTTTGGGAAGCTCCCGTCCCATGTGGCAGTGCTGGTGGGTAATTCCTGGTCACACATCTGCTGCAAAAGCTGAGGGATGAGGCGCCCCTCTCCCCACTGCTTCCCTGGCAGTGGGCGCTGGTCTAAGTCTGGCCTCTCACCTGCTCTTTCCTGGGACTTGGTTTTGAACAAGCGAAGGCAAGAAGATCGAGCGGAGGGAGGTTTCCTCTCGGAGGCCAGCATCTGGTCAGCTGGTTCGGGTGTGAGATGCCATCTCGCGGGCCCCCGGCTCCTCTGGTTCCCACCGGGTCTCCCCGACTCCTCCAGTCTGTGGGGCTCAAGATCCTGCAGATGAAGTCACCCCAGTGCATCTCCATCACTTGTAGCCAAGGACCCTGACTCACCACCTGGCCGTCTAGGTGAGGATGTCCCTCGACACCCACTCTCTTGCTCCCAGAGGAAATGATAACCCCCTGGGGCCAGCTCTTAGCTGGATCCCTCCTTTGATACAATCCTGAGTCAGGGAACAAATTCAATACCTGTTAAATAAATGGGCTCTTTGGGGACATTTTCAGGGAACAGAGGAGCTCAGACTCTCACTATCAGAGTCTTTCTCCTTTCCGGATAGGAACTGACTCATAATATTCATCAGAGGCCATTAATTTTACTTTTGTGGGAAGAGCAACACCCAGACCAACCTTCAGGAGGATTTCTCTTTCACAAGCCAATCAAATTATATGTGATTTGAACAAGAGATTTCATATGCAGTGAGCCTGGCCAAATTTTAGTAATGTAGGAATTGAAAAATTATTTTATTCCCTCCCGTCTCCCCTCCTCCCCCCAGTGTTCTGGGGATGATGTCCAGCACTGAGACGTCACACCTGTGCAGAGGTGATGTGAATGAGCCAGGCCGATCCACCATTTTCTTGCTCCCTGTTTTGGTCAGGACTCTGCGTACCACATGAAACATCTCATTCAAATGGGCTTAAACCAACAAATGAACAAAAAACAAAAAACAAAAAACATTCTCTAAAGGCTCATAGGATGGAAGTTTAGAGGCATGTGTCTGTGGCGCCCCTTGTGGTCTGGAGGACTCACGCTTATCCTCTACTGCACCTGCCTCCCAGGCCCACCCTCCCCCAGGGCTCAGGGAAGGTGGTGCTGAAGGCGTGTTGGAGGAGCAATGATGTCTCCAGACCAGGTACCCTGCAAGAGGCCCTTCTCTGCCCCACGACAGGGCAGTTCTTCACCCTCCACGTCATTCTTCCTAAGTGTTTCTGGGAGCAACGCCTTAGAGACCCATGTAAGGGTGGATTCATTAGAGCTGGAATGAAGACCAATTCGGAGGTTGGTTCACCTCTGCTGAAGTGTGGCTATCGAGCCAGCTGTCATGCAGCCCAGGGGTGAAACACACAGGTCCCGGACTCAGAACACATGGGATCAGGGCCCAGTGGGCCCGTTAGAGCTCAGGGATCTGGGCTAAGTCACTTAAAACCTGCCATAGTTTCTCCATCTATGGATGAGATAGGTTATACCTCTGAAGTGGTCTATGGAGTGGTCTGATAATAAAATTGACCTCGAAGTGTGGCTGTGAGATTTAATGAGCCCATGTGTACCTGTTACAGCACACAGTAAGTGTCCAATGAATGTGACTTGCCACTGATGCTATCTGGTCGCACATTTTCTCCTGAGATAGCTAAGAGTTACACTCATGCCAAAGACCAGAAACCTCTGGCACAAAGCACTCAGCGCCTCTTACAAGCACCTCCATTTATGCTGTCTCTAAATCCCCAGCATTAGGGATAGGGAAGGAGAAAAAGAGACTGAGGTGGTTTGCTCTTAACAGCCTTGCCATAGTTAATGACCTCAGAGGCTCTTGACAGCATCACCGGAGTTAATGACAGCCTGAGGCACAGGGAAAGCACATCTGGTGGCTTCCCAGCTGGGAACGCAGGACCAGAAGAGAACTAAGGTGCCAGGTGTAGGGCTGTGTGTCCCACTTGTACTATTTCCTTTATTGTGAACGTCACCCTATGTGGTGGGCATGGCCCCCATTTTATGGATGAGAAAAGTAACGTCCAGACAAGTTAAGCGATTTGTCCAAAATCACACAGAAATGATCAGAGCTGGGATCTGAACTTATGACAGTCTGATTCCAAGGCCCATGTAGTATTAACTCTACTTCAATTCCTCAGAGAAACAAGAGAGAAGCCAAAGGTATAACCTATCTCATTTGGACAACTGGCCCCTTGGTGATGAAGTGCTGTCTGTATTTTTATTAAGAAACTCACGTAAAAAAAAAATTTCTCAAACATTGGTTACTTTTAATGAGTATTTTGCAATTATTGGCAACCATTTTTGATGAATAGGGAGCAGGAACCAACTCTCGAAGGTTCAGGAAGCACTGGTTGGAATCAGACCTGAAATCGGCAGACATGAGCAAGTCCTGCAGGCGCCGACTTGGGAAGAGCTACAGCCCTTCATGGAGCTCCCTGAAAGCACAGAGGAGCAGGTCAAGGAGGGGCAGGGCTGTCACTTGATAGCAAAGTCCCCTGGCTTTGCCTCCCAGGCCCTGCACTGGGAAGTGGCATTCCACCTGAGATCCGCACTGGTGGGCGTTCTGGGTCCATGTCACTGTGTCCTTGCAGGCAGGAGTCGTACGTGTTGAAGAGTGTTTGTGCAGATCTGACCTGATGTGGTTTGTTCTTTAAATTTGCCAAAAATTCATTGCTGGGACCAGCTAGTCTTGGGTTCCATCCTCCCTGCCAGGGGATTGGAAGCCAGGTTCACCAAGAAGAAACCAAGTCCTCACCCAACCGAGTGTCATCGGGGTCGCGGCCCGTCTGACAAGGACCCCCCGACTCCGTTGGAGAAGGACGATCAGTAACCCAGGGTGTAGACGGGAACTGTTCTGCACCAGAATCCACACGTGCTCCCTGATGGGAGGCCTAGGAACTCAGCTCTGGTTCTCGGTGCCCCCAGGGGGGCCGCCCAGTCGACTTGTAGTTATCAGGCCCCTGCAGGCCCTCCAGACTCGTCCCTTCCAGCCCCTCTGGTTCGGGGAGCCTGGGGACACAGGCTCATGCACTACACATTGTGGCAGGGTGTCCCCGAGCACCATGTCCCGCTGGCGCCTCATCTTCTGACACCTCACCAGACGATCTGGGCACCAGGCCCTGCCGACTGCTTCACCTGGAGGCTGATCCCAGGAAGACGAGGAGGACGTTCCTGTGCCATCTAGTAAAGGATTTAATTCCTGGGGGACTTGTCAGCACGGCATCCCAACACAGCCCGGTGCCTGGACTCTAACTTGCCATTCTGATTAAAACCACCTGAACCCCATCAAGCTCTGTATCAGGCCCCAACAGAGGCGGCACCGCTGGGGCCTGGGGACATCTGGCCCTGGAGAATGAGGCTCGGACGGGGAGGGGAGCGGAGGGGGTCTGACTCACATCACGCAGTGGAGGCGAGATGTGACCCACAAATCACCGGAACCCAGGCCCCCCCACCCCTGGGGACAGCCACTCCTGGGCAAACACATCTGAGAAATGTTTAATTGAATGTTCAGAGGGACGCTATTCCTGGGACAGTCGTCAGCCCCTGAGGACCTCAGGCTCCTGACCCTGCTCACCCCTGTGTTCTCTGCACAGCCCCCGAGCCCCCTTTCTGTGTCCTGGTGGCTCCTCATGGAGACCAGTGAGGAAGGCCTGGCCAGCCCTCGGGTCAACACAGGGTGACACGGGGCATGAGCGGGGGGCAGGGGCTGCCTGTTGGGAGGTTCTGGGAGGGGGACGTGAGCACAGTCTGTGCCAACATGCGAGGCCTGCTCGATGCCCCTGCCCAGGCTGCCCCCAGTCCCAGCACGTCTTCCTGGTGGCTCCCATTAGGGGCCCCCTCCTGCAGCCCTTGGGGCTCCCCGGGCATTGAGGCCCCACGGTTCCCTGGAGATGCTCGTCAGTCCCCCACGTGCCAGGAAGGACCTTCCTGGGACCCGAGACTCCAAGAACCTGTCCCTGGTGACAAAGGTGTTGGTTGTGCCCACGTGGCTCTGGGGTCACAGGCAGCAGAATCCACGTCGAGTTCTGAGGCAAGGACAAGAGGATGTGACCATCAGGATGTGGGGAGCAGGGCACTGGGCTGGGAGGGCAGGGGCCAGGTTGTCCTTGGGGTGGGGGCCGCATGAGCCCACGGGAAATTTGCTATTGGGCAGATGGGTTAGGGCTCAGGGTGACTTCAACCCTCTGGGGAGAACTGATGAGTCCTCACTCAGAGGAGGCAGCAGGGCCACAGCGCCAATGTCCACTCCACGTCCTGTCCCCAGTGGACGCCTCTTCCCCGACCCTCTCTGAGACCCCCATGAGTTAAGGTCAAAGCTGCTGGAGCCCGGGGGCCACTTCCTCACCCTCCTCATCCCAGAAGGCGGCATGCAGCACGGAGGCCCGGCTGTGCGGTGACCTGGGCAGGGAGCAGGAGCAGACGGCAGACTGGGGTCGTGGTCACCGGACTCCAGACCCCTGGGTGGCCACACCGCCGGCAGTGCTCCACCATGATCCTCCTGAGTGGAAGAGGCGGCTCAGAAACGGAACTGGCTTTAAAAAAAATCACCTGCGTGTGCTAAGTGGAGAAAAGAAAAAGCAAATAATTGCTATATTCCATCTTTACTGAGGGATTCAATGAACACAGACTCAAAAGAAAGAAACACAACATTTTTATTGAAGTCTGGAAAAGCTTCAGGGGCTTTGGGAAAACTACCAGGCCACCCTCCTGTCTTTGTAACAGTTTTCACGTCAGGCAACATCTAACCCCCCAGACCATGGCAAGTGGTACTTGCCAGTGCTCTCAGGACTGGAAATGTCCCGTGTGACTTTACATGTCCCCGAGTGTCCGGACAGTGGGTCTCCCCCACCAGTCATGGCACAGATGCTTACCCAGCACCCACTGAGTGCTGACCCGGAGCCAGACGAGGGGGCTCAGTGGACGAGACCTGCGGGGAGCTGGTGTCCTCACGGGGGCTGACAGAGAAGCAGCAAGTGAACAGATGCGGGACCAGGGGATCTGAGTGACCGGGGCATCGAGGACAGTCGACTGCGGGGCATGATGGGGGGGCGTCCCCGTTAGATCCATAGTTCCCCAGGAGGAGGCCCGGGAGCTGAGACCCAGGTGCTGGAGGAGCTGCCCTGGGGAGATCCGCGGGGAGGACTCTGGGCAGAGCCGAAACGACCAGCAAGGCGCTGCCATAAACTCGGGGTTAAGTGCACGTGGCTTCTGGGGGGCAGCATCTTCCTGGGCGCCCCTCTCCCGGCTCCTGTGTCTGTGCCTCCGCGTGAACGGCGGGGCCGGAGCAGTCAGTTTGCTGCCAGCTCGGGCCCTGGTGCGAGGATGTGCCACTGGATAACCCGCGTTTCTTCATCTTTCCCTTCAGCCAACGGAGGGCTGCAGGTTCTAGAACTCCACCCTGTGTATTTTAAAATAAACAAGTTCTTCCGAGTCCCAAAGGCTTGTCCATCGGTGTAATTTTACGCAAGCACGCACGCCTTCTCCCCTGCATTCCACCAAGATCTAGCAAGTGTCTGCTTCGTGTCTGGCGCTGTTGGGTACTGGGCCCACAGCAGTGAGGAAAACAGACACACGGACAGAGATACCTGCCCGCGGGGAGTGGACCTCCTGACGTAGAAAGACCAGTCAGTGCTGCCATGAACGTACATCAGTGGGACGTATGGCCTGGCGGTCCTGGCCAGTGCTTTGGTGGGAAGGAAAGCAGGGGAGGGACAGTGAGGGTGCAGGATGTGGTGGGGGTGTTGTTCTCCAGGTGGGGTCCTGGGGATTGCCCTGAGAAAGTGATGGAGAGGGAGCAACCCTGAGAATCTCTGGGGTGGGGGAGCTTTCCCAGGAGAGGAAAAGGCCCCGGGGTAGGCCTGGCCCTGGGATTCCCAGGACACAGGAGGGCAGGGAAGCCAGAGGGGAGGGAGGGGCCCGGGGAAACAGAGCAGTGAGGGGGGCTGAGTCGGGCAGGCCCCCAGGACACTGTAAGAGCTTGGCTTCCACTCTGAGTCAGGCGGGAGCAGCAGAGGGGCCACAGGCCCTCCTTCATTTCTGCCACCGTTGGCTCCGTTGAAGTCACTTCTTGGACAGGACGTGGCCTCGGCCGTCCCAGAGTCCCGGGGCTGCTGACGCACGCACTCCTGGCCCCCGCGTGGCTGGTGGCCCAGGGCCTGCTCTGCCCGGGCCTCTCATTTGTGGCATTTCTCACGTTCGCTCCCTCCCAAGTCTGGCCCCTTTATGAGCCTCATTACATCCTGGCACAGAGAATGAGGCTCAGCCAATGGCTCATAAAGCGTCTTTTTAAAGGTTAATGGTCACTGGCGAGGGAAGAAAGGGCCACCGAGCATGGATGCTCTCTTTGATGAGGAGGATTTTCAATTAGGTGAAATGAGAGCCACGCCTCCTTACAGGTACCTGGTCTGATTACCAAGCAGCCCGGGAGGCCTCGGGGTGTCTTGGAGGCTGGGACCATCAGCCCCGGGTGAGCTCCAAGCGCTGTTCCCTCAGCTGCTCCCAGGCGAGGGGCAGTGGGTCAGGCGGTCCCAGCCGTGCTGCCTGCTTGGCCCAGGGGAGCTGCGCGTGTGCAGAGGCAGTGCTGGACGAGCCACGCGTGCCCGGTAATGCCTGGGAAGGTGGGGGTAGGGTCTGTTTTCAGAGTCCTTGTGCACGGTGCCTGGCACCTGCTCTGGCCACACGGCAGGTGTGCAGGTGTGGGGTCGACCTCAGATGATGGGCCCTGCTCAGTGGGCCCGGCACAAGGAGGGAGATCGGCCTGAGTGCACTCCTGGCCACGCCTCACCGAACTCCGACAGCGTTTCCTGCTTAATTCTTCCCTCCCTTTCGTTATTCAGTGATGACTTCTTGAGGACCCAGTGTATTAGTTATCTGCTGCTGAGTAACAAATTATCATTAAACTATACTGATTCATTATTTCATAGTGTCTGTGTGCCGGAATCTGGGCACAGCTTTTCTGCATCCTCTGCTCAAGGACTTTTGTGGGCTATGATCAAGGGGTCAGCTGGGAAGAAGTCTCACTGGCAGGCTCAATGGGGGAATGATCCACTCCCAAGCTCACTCACATGGTTGGGATTCCCAGGGATTCCCAGGACACAGGAGGGCACAATTTGGCACAATTTGGTTCCCTTGGGCTATTTTGCTGAGGCCCTCAGTTCCTTGCCACATAGGTCTTTGGCACCATCACCCACCAGAAAGCATTGTGCTTCATCAAATCTAGCAAAGAGAAAGTCTTCCAGGAAAATGGAAGTCACTTACCTTATCTAACCTCATCATGAATTGGCATCCATCAATGTTGACGCATCCGCTGGTTAGAGGCAAGTTACTAAAGTGGTGGTGAATCCCAGAAGGTGGGAATTTGGGGCCTCATCTTAGAAGATGCCTTCTCATCTTAGAAGATGGATTGTTGTGGACAACCTCTAAGATAACCCCCAGTGACCCCTGTCCCCTGGCATTTATGCTTTTGTGTGATGACAACTTCCCCTTGAATGTGTGTGTGTGGGGGGGGAGACCTATGACTTCATTCTAAGCAATGAAATATGGCAAATGTAATGGGATGTCACTTTCATGGTTCTGTGGCTTTTGTCTCACTATAGACTCTTTCCTTGGCTTTGATGAAGCAGGTTGTCATGTTGGAGAGACTCATGTGTCAAAGAGGGTGGGCTCTGGACTACAGTTACCTAAGAACTGAGATCTAAAGCCTGAGGGAACTGGCTCGTGGTGACAACCATGAGACCTTACGAGTCAAACTCTTTCCCAGCCAAGCCTTTCAATGAGGGCCCTGCCCCAGCCAACAACTTGAGTACAGCCTGCAAGACACCATGGAAGAGGGGATCCAGCTGAGCCAAGCCCATATTGCTGCTCACAGAAACTGTGAGATAATAAATACGTGTTTTTTCAGCCGTTAAATTTGTAGTAATTTGTTACACAGCAATAGAAAACTTACACACCCACTTAATGCCAGTCACTGAGCTGGGCCTTCTAAAAAGGTTTCTCTCCAGAACGCAGCTTCGGGAATGTTCTGACATTTGCTACACACAGGCAATTTCAAAACGAACACCCCTTATAACCCCATTTCATGTTTGGGCAGAAAACAGTGATTAACAGAGCCTGGAAAGCATGAGGCATTTAAATGCACCTGCACTTTTAAGCCTTTCGGAGCTCAGCTGTGAGAGCTGCCCTGAAAGGTGCAGGTGATGACTTGCTTGGGACTCGGTCCATGGGAGGGACAATGGTCAGGCAGGGATTTCAGGCTGGTGGTGGGTTGTCCAGAAGGCTATTAGGTGCACAAGAACAGGAATGAGATGGGCCCAAAGGATGCCAGCCAGGCACTAGGAAGCCTAGATCAGCCTCCTCTGTCTCCCATCCCTGCTGTGACCACCTGGCCCAGGGCAGCTGCCTGTTGCCTCTCACCGTCTCCTCAACGGTCCCCTGGAGTCCTCTCTTGTCCCTTGCTGGTGAATTCCCGATGGTGTGATGGGGGGGGGGGGGGGAGTTGGTCTGAACTTCCCAAGTCAAAAATCTTCCTGTTACACTTAGGAGGAAGCTCGCACTCCTGGGTGGTGTGTCCCTACACAGCAGTGGGTCCTGTTGGCTCCTGTGGCCTCGCCTCTGACAACCGTCCCCTGACCTCTGCAAGGCGTCTGCAGCAGCCTCCTCTGTACTTTGCTGTGAGGTCATCCTCCTGCGTGTGTCGGCCTGGGCTGCCCCTCGCCTGCTCTTCTTCTCAGCATTTAGGTCTGGGAGTTAGCTTCCTCCTCAAGCACCATCCTAATGACCCCGACTACCTCGTGTCACTCTGTGACACCTCTTCACTTGAAGCTGCTTTGTTCTACTGCTTTGGGACCATTCTCCTACTTCACATACTTGCTCGCTCACCTAGGGACAGTCTTCTCCAGCAGAATGCGAGTCTCCTGGGGTCAGGGGACCTCAGCCCAGTGCTGAGGACACTGCCTGGCACAGCATTGGCATCAATCAGCTTTCGCCAGATGATGAATCATCTGTCTTCAAAACGTGTGGTCAAGAAGTTTATGGAATCTCCTGAGGACACTTATAACTAAAAAGAGAAGAATCTCAGTTTCTCCTGGAGAAATGGGTGGAATGCTCGCTGGCTCCATCCTTTCCCCAACTCCCTGCCCCACACGCCTGCCTGGCATTGCTTGGGCTCACCTCCCAAATAAACGACTTGACCTTGAAAGCTCACCGCAGGGTCTGCTTCTGGGGAGGCCAAAACCAAGACACGGAGCGGAGGGCTTGCTTCTGGAATGTGCTTACATTCTGCACACGGGGTGTATGTATGTGTGTGCGTATGCATGCGTGATTGGGGGGATTTGCAAGACTGAGACATGGGTACAAACTTGGGGCAAGGCTTTTCCGTGTGAGGCGGTGAGGCTGCGGGCCTATCAGCCCACGTGGCTCGTGGGACGGGAGGTACAGGACAGAAGCTGCACAGAGGGAAGGAGAGAGGGAAGGGGGGGCAGGGAGGGGCAGAGGAAGGAGGGCAGGGAGGGATGGCGAATGCGAGAGGGAGAGAAAGGGATGAGGTGGGCGCTCGTGGACCTGGGGGGGCAGGAGCCGCCTGGGGGGGAACACGAGTGTCCCCTCAATGGACCCTCGAAGCTTGAGAACTGCAAGAACACGAAACAGTCCAACCGATCTTTGGGGCAGTTTCCACGCCATACATGTGGGCCCCGACATAGGCGAGTGCAGACTGACACACGCATGCACACGCCCGTACACACACACACACACACACACACACACACACACACACACGCTCACGGCCACACACACTCAGCGCTCAGACGCAGCGAGTCCCATGTGCTCAGAAAGCCGGGCCGCTCCTCTGCCTCCGCGCCGGGCCCCGGGTGCCCCTGCTGATCAGAGGCCAGGGTCCTGAGGGTGAGCCCGGCTCAGGGCCACCCGCTCTCCGTGGCAACCCGGCCTCACCCCTGCCACCGTGTAAGAGCTCCGGGGCGTACAGATCCCGCTCGTTCACACGCATCAGCTGTTCACTCCTCGGTACCACGCGGTTATGTGGGGCGGCCAGGCTCTGCGTGTGTGTGCATGTGGCACGGGGTCAGGGGCAGTTGGGGGCCAAACAGCGTGAAAAGTACAGCCAGTGGTCATTGGAGTACAGTGGCTGATGGCTTTCGAAGTACTTCACAGGGCGTGTGTGTTAATCCCAGAGAGACACCACATCGGTGACCTCGGAGGGTCCAGCTGGAGGAACGAGGACGAAGAGAGGACACCTGCAGGTTTGACCCCACCTCCCACGCAGCCCCGGAGTCGCAGCTGGAGCACCGGGGGTAATATCCAGGCACCAACGTGGGAGGAAATCCGAGTGCATCCACCCGTGGGGTGTCTGGGGCCTGGTGGTGACGAGGACTGTGGGAACCCAGGCTCCAGGGGGCAGGACGCCAGGCCCCGCACCACTCACCTCCGGGTGGGGACGGGGGCGTGGGGGGCAGGGGAGGAAGGTGGAGGCAGAGATAGCTGGAGGGGAATCTGTCCCTCCATCTAGAGCGGGGTCGCAGGCCCCAAGGCCCAGGCAGGCCTGGCAAGTGGCTAAAGGAGTGAAGACCCCAGGAGCCGGCAGCCAGCACCTTCTGAGGGATTATCACCCTGCAGGCGTGGACCTGGACTCGGCCAATCCTCAGCTGTCCTATTACCACTGTCATCATGGAGAGGCAGCACCCAGGGAGGCAGAGGGGCCGGCCCAGGTCACACGGCCACCAGGGGCACTCGGACGACCCAGCACAGGAGCCTGGGTGGCAGGTCCTGGGCCTCGTGCTGGGAGCCGATGGGGAGTGGTGGGGACTGTGGCACACTGCGGGCACGGGCCGGTCTAACGGGGCAGCAGGACTGCACCCACCGATGGCCACACAAGGGGGTGGGGTCCAGGGCGGCCCCATCTCCTGAGACTTCAGGGGAATCAAGCTATCAGAGTCTCAAGTGAAATCTGCAGGTTTCCCACGTTGACACTGGATTCACATTTCTCAAAAAAACACCAAGGGGCACGGAGCAGACATATCTCCCGGCTGCTTTCGGGACAGTATGACCTCTGACCCGTGGAGAGAAACAATCCTTCTAGAAGGTTGTGACCATCAAGGGATGGGATGAGGGCGTCTCCCCCCCAAGAATCAGACCCACCTCAGTCGATCAATCACGTTCCGGGGGACCAACCGCCCACTGAGCTAAAGCCATTCAGGCCGCAGAGGTCAGAGGGGTGGCCGCTCCCTCCCAGCTGGGTGGCCGAGGAGGGTGCCTGGGTGGGGTTAGGACACGAGTTACAGGGGTGTGATGGGGCACAGCCCTATCCTGATGAGCTCACAGTCCCGGAGTGGACAGTGACCCCTGTTTTCCCGGGGTGGCCCTGGATGCCGGAAGTGTGGCCACCACCGGCTGGAGATGGGGCTGATCCCGTGGGACAAGCACGAGCCACTGACACCCAGACCTGCAGCCACGGGCATCTGCAGTCCCCCTCGCCCCCCTGCCAAGCCCCCAGCCCTGCTGGGCCAGGGCAGAGGCAGGTCCAGACACTGTCCTCCTGCCCCTCGTGGGCCAAGCGACCCCTCCAGAGGCCGGATGGAGGCCCCACAATAACCGTCTCCCTCGCAACGACCATCTCTCCCTAAAGGGTCACTTCCGAAGAATGCCAGGTGGCGGCCTCCAGATTTTGGCATCTGACGGGCTCCGGTTCGCTCCCTGGGAGCAAAGCAATCATCTTTTGTAAGCTCTGATGGGGAACAACTGGCCGCTGTCCTTTAATTAGGAGGGGACATGGGAAACTACGGCCTCCCGCGGGGCTCCGTGACTGTCCGTTAAAGCTGCCCGTGTGCCCTGTGGCTCCCTGCAGCCCGCGAGTGTCCCCCGAGGCCCCGGAGCCCCCAGCCCCGACCCGGCCCCAGAGTCTGAGAACAGCCTCCAGGAGAAAGCGCCAACCTGCCAGGATTCCTGGCAGCCGCTCAATCCGGCAAATTATTTCTTGCAAATCACTTCTTAAGACTGAAATCCGGGCAGGACTCCGCAAGTTCCCGGGCGTCTGTAATCTGCTGGTTACAGCCGCCTGGACACATCTGAGCGCAGGCTGCTCGTCCGTGGGCGGGAGCTTTGGGAAACCGCGGCCGCCCGGGTCAGCCAGGTACCTCCCCTTCTCCTCCTCTCCGCATGAAGGGGTGCTCGTGGCCAGGGGGCTGGCACCAGATGCCCTCTGGTGCATCCCCAGGAGATGAGGTGTCGGGAGGGCCGGAGCCGTTTGTGCACCATTTCCATTGGGTGGGGGCCCAGGTGTGTCCCGCCCGGGTCCTCGTCCCGAGGGGCGCCCGTCTGAGGCTGTACTCAGGCTCCAGGTGGGCAGAGGTGCAGGATGCGGCTGAAGGGTGTCCGGTCACCAGGTCGGGTCCTGGGCAGGGGCCAGGAGCCCAGACGGAGACGGGTGTGCTCACCCCAGTCACACCCATCAGAGAGCGGGAGAGGCGGGAGACCCGGTGCTGGGGCTGAGACTGGGAGTCCCGGGCAGCCTGGGAGCCGACTGCAGAGACAGCGGGTCCCCAAGGGGCCACAGGGAGCCGCCCTGTTGTACCCTGCTTGCCCAGCTCCCCACTATCCACACCATCCACAGAGATCCCCGGGAGGGGACCCACACCCATGAACGTGCCGGTCTCTGTCACTTTGTCTCTCTTTGGTCACTGCAAGGAGGGAGGCTCAGGGCCCTGCGGGTGGCCCAACTCTGCTCATAGCCCACCCCATCTATCTCCTTCCATCTCTTCTGCAGTAACCCCTTCCCCCAGCTTGGCGCTAGCTCCCTGAGCCCTCTTCATGGAGCTTCTTGGCAGACGGGGCCAGAAACCACTCACCCAGGGGCCAGGGAGGAGCTGGGTCAGAGGGGCCCCAGATAGCTGGCCACGCTGTGAGTGGGCAAGTCTGGGACCTGCCCCCCAACCCAGGGGAGGGGCAGGGGCAGGGGCAGGGGCAGGAGAGCAGGTTAAACAGCGCAGGGGAGGGGCAGGCAGCAGGGGCGGGGTGGGCAGCAGGGGTAATTAATTCCTCTTGAAGTTTTGTCAGGCTGTCATGAATCTCCCCATCGCACGTGGAAATGTAGGCACAGGCTCATTAAGTGTGATGTTCTGGTGCCAACCATGCTTGTCTTTTAATCACGCCCCCCGCATATTGATTTTGACATCTCGGTCTCACCTCTGGCCCATTCACTGCTGTTGCAGCATCCCTGGGCAGCTCGTGGGGTGCCTCCGGCCTCCCTGGGCAGCTCATGGGGCGTCTCTGGCCTCCACCGCTGGGTTTCTGGGCAGTGAGGATGTGCTGATCCTGCTGGCAAGTGGTTACTTTCTGAGGGCCACAGGGCAGGAAGGCAGTCGGAGGTTTGGAATGAGGAGAACCCCGGCAGGATGGGGGCATTCGGGTTCACAGTGAAGGAAAAGATGGACGAGGCCCACCTGGTGATGGTCCCCAGAGTCTGTGAGAGGGAGAGGCCCTGGACACAGCCACAGTGTCCCCCAAAGGGCAGTGTAACCAGAACAGGGAAATACACCTCCTTTGCAGCTGTCGTCTTGGATAGGGGCTGTGGTCGCTCAGCGGCTTCTCTCTGGGTCGCTGTGATTCCTGGATTGGCAGGGTTCTCCCTCGGATGCCTCTGAGGTCTTTTTTGGAAAATCTGCACTGGCAAGCACAGACTGTCCTCGCTTGCCCTGGGTGCTGATAATCAGATAGGTGATGATAACTCACATTCATGTGGTGGTATGTCATATGGATGGATGGATGGATGGATGGATGGATGGATGGATTTAGGAGACTTGCTTCTTACAACTGCTCCATGATTATTACCCCCATTCTACAGATGAGGAAACAGGCGTAGGCAGGTTAAGAGATTTGCTCAAAGTCAAGATTTGATCCAGACAGCCTGGTGCCAGGGTCCATGCTCCTAGGTGGTGGGGGTGGGGTTTGAACGGCGCCTAGCCTCAGAGCCCTGACTCATAACCACCATGCTAATCTCCCAGGCCTTTCCTGCTCTTAGGGTCTGCGGTTCACCAGCTCCTTCTCAAATCCCCACAGTGAAGACAATTATGGTAATATCCCCACCCATGTCCCCAGTGAGGACAAGCCTGGCATGTGCTGTCCCCAGTCTGAGGGCAAGTGCTGGTTTTCTAGAAGACCACTTAGTGTCAAGACAGTATACAGACGTTTACAAGTCTGAGCACTAATTTCCCTGAACATTCTGAGAAGGAGTGATTTTATCATTAAAGATGCCCCCAGAGGTCTGGTTTGAATATGGGTTGGTTTAAATGTGCCTGCTCTGACCTCTGCTGACCCAGTGTCCAGCCACTCAGATTCCACCGTGTGCCACCCTGGGCTGAGTGCTGTGCGAGGACCTAATCATTCGGTCCCCACAGCAGCCTGTTATTACCATCCTCATTTCTGAATAGCGAACAGGCTCAGAGCAGTAGTTTAAGTTAATAGTAAGTGATAGAGCTGAGATTTGAACCCAGACAGCCTGGTGCCAGGGTCCATGCTCTTAACCACCATGCTCTATACAGCCAAAATGACCCCCAGATGCAACCGGGAGATTTTCCCTTCCTGACCCCTCCTGCGATCTGCTTCTTCTTGTCCTTAGGACTGAGGTCAGATGTCGCTTCCTCAGTCCCCACCCAAGTCTGCTTGCCCATCCCTCCGTGCTTCATCCTGGTTAAATATCTTCCCAGCACGTTTCATTCCCTGGAATTGTCTAGAGTGTTGCTCATTGTGTGTCTCCCACCAGGAGTGAAGTTCTGTGGGGGCAGGACTGGGATCACGGCTGCATCCCCAGAGCCTGGAACGGGGCCTGGCACAGAGCAGGTGCTCAAGGGCGCCTGTTGGATGAATCCACGCGCTGGAAGGAATCTCCAACATCGCCCGGTCCAGCCTGCTCTCTCGACACAGGAGATGGGGGATGTGAGGGCTCCTGGAGCTGGTGGTCCTGACCACTCGGCTGCACCTCCACACGGGCATACGCCATGGACACACGTGACCTTCTAGCAAGAGGGAAGTCATCCGTCCCTGTCTCAGCTCAGCCTCCGGAACCCACTCTGTGCAGATGCCCCGAACCATCCAACCAACCAAGGGACACTGGGAGGGGAGGGGAGAGTGCAGAAAAGACTCCCTTGTCACACACACACCTGTATGTGGGGAATGGAGCAGAAATGGGGTTGGGGGGATGCTCGCCCATCCCCAGCCAGGATGGGGTTTCAATCCTCCCTATTTCATTTGGCTTTTCTCTTCTGGAAGAAATCCTGATGTTTCTCTATTCTACATTACCTCCTCTTCCTCATCCCTCTTTTTTTTTTTTTGGCTTGTTTACTCTGAGGGGTGGTGGGCCCAGGCGGTGATGGAATAAACACCTGGAAGATTTGCTTCCCTTGCCACATCCTGAGCTCAAACCAGGTGGCGTCCTTAGGAGCTGACTGTCCATTATGCTGGAGAAAAGTGTAGGTGGTTCCAGCAACAAGATTTTCTGGCCAGAGAGGAGCCAGGGGAGTTTGTGCCCCTGAAATTTTGGTAGAGGAGTCACTTTCTAAAATCCAAATTGGGTTTTCCCAACCTACCTGTTGCTTTCATTGCAGAAGCTCCTGGAGATGGCAGGATGTAGGTGAAGCCTCATTCTTG
The DNA here is from genome assembly GCF_018345385.1 of Vulpes lagopus. NCBI lineage: Eukaryota > Metazoa > Chordata > Mammalia > Carnivora > Canidae > Vulpes > Vulpes lagopus. Next base: position 12,417,542 of record NC_054841.1, read on the forward strand.
GGTGGCAGGTGCAGCAGGACCCTCCGGGTCGGGGTCTGGGGGGATGCCCGCGGGCCCAGGCCTGGTGCTGGGGCCTCTCAGTGGGGGGACCTCTCAGGAGTCTCTCAGCCTTGCTAAGTCTCCATTTCCTTCATCTTTGTAATGAGAAGAAAGATTTCATCCTGCCACCTCCAGAGTGTTGGAGAATCATGTAAACTGATGGAGCTTCTATAGTTGCTGCATGCCTGCAAGTGATTCCAAAATCTGCTGTTGAGTTTCTAATTCATGACACATTTTTATACCTGCTTTAAAACCAATTATTACAAAAGTAGCCCCTCGCTTATGCTGTGTCAGCATTTCTTAACATTTTTGTTCATGAGCCACAGTTATAAAATATATTTTGCACCACAAGCCAATATATACTCGTATTTACATATCTGAGGCAAAATACGAACACTACTTACTTTTACTTTCTGATAATAGTTGTTCTATTCCATTCCATTCCATTCCATTCCATTCCATTCCATTCCATTCCATTTTCAAATTACTGTCCATGAAGACATCAGATAGAACACCCACAACAGCCTGCCTGCCCACCTCCACATTTAAAAACACCAATTGTCACAGGGCTGTCGCTGCAGTGGATGACATTTCTGTGTTGACCAGATCATGAGCTCCCTGAATCCCTGGCAGTGACTTTCATTTTTTGCGTTGCCCACACTGGGCACTGTGCCGGGCACTGCTCTTGGCACAGAACAAGTGTTCCAAGAATGGTTGCTGGCTGGAAACCATGAATCCTTCTCCCCTTTCCTCACAATTTTGTTATAACTGTCTAATTTGGGGATGCTGAATGCTCAGTCAATAGCATCCCCTTCTCTTTGCAGAAATGGTGAGGGTTTAATGGGCTTCTCTGACAGGCTCAGGACTGAATGTCCTGGTATCCTATGAAAAGCCTTTCCCAGGCAGTCCCGCCACTGCGATTGTGGCCCCCTCCCATCCCCTGACCCCCTCTTAGGCCACCACTTCCCACACTGAGTTTTAGAGGCACTTCGAGTTTCAGATTTGCATACAAGCCCAGGTTACTTGAAACGTGTTTTGGGTTGTCATCGTGGTTAGGGTAAGGGGTGATCTACTGACCCCTGTTGACCATGAGCTAGAGACACTCAATATCTTGCAATGTCTCTGATGGTGCCACACAATGAAAATTACCCTGCACGCAATGCCAGGAGCACCCGCTATGGAGACAGTCCAAATGAGGCTCAACTTCACTTCGGAAACAGGTTAGGCTGTAGGAGAATTTGTCTTGTTTCTCCCACTCCCAACCCCCTTTACTTTCTTTCCAAATATCAGAGTCTGTAAGGTTCACACCCAGAAAAGTTGGCCCCGGGACAGCTGCCGGGCATGTTGTAGAGAACCGCCTGGCCCTGGCATGCCAACCGGGTTTGGCTCCAGGAGCAGCAAGTCCTGGCAAATCCAAGCTCCTCAGGCCTTCGGTGGATGGAATGTGCTGAAGGCTCTAATTACTGTGAAGAGAGCAAGCCACACGCCTTCTGGGTAAATCCATTGCTGTCACACCTGGGCACACCTTTCTGATCACTGCCCGACCACAAGGAGTGCATCCTGCCTCCCTGAACACAGGCTTGGGCTTTCTGGGGATAGTCCCCTGAGCCTGGAGGAGTCAAACTCTATTTCCTATCCCAGGCTAGGCTTTGAGGGCAGATGTGCTGGCTCCTCCCTGGGTGTCCCTGATGCAGACAGGGCTCACCTGCTGGCACTTAAGGCCAAAGCCTTGGCCTCTCTGTGGTTCCTTGTTTAATCTTTAATCATTTCATCAGCAAATCTGAGGACCAACCATCCCAGCTTGCCTGAAAAGGGGGTTTCCGGGACGTGGGACTTTCAGTGGTGACACCAGGATGTCCCAGCCAAACCAGGATGAGCCGGTCACCTTCTTCTGCACAAAAGTCACTAAGCTGGAATGTGGCTGGAGTGCAGTGACCAGGCAGTGACCTACCAGACCAGGTAACCAGAGTAAAGCACTTCTACACATGATGGGGTGACACTGCAGTGATTTATGTGAGGTCCAAATCTGATGTGTTGTGATGGACTTTCCTAAATAACCCCTGATCTCCATGGGGTGAACAAATAGTAGTGAGAACCAGGACAGAAACCTGGAGACCAGGGAGGGGGCTGGTGCTCATCCAGGCAAGCAAGTCTGGTGGCTCAGACCAGCGTGGTTGCAGTGGACACTGTGTTGTGCTACCCTACCTCCCCTCCGGGAGCCTGGGGCTCCTTCCCCTGGTGGCCAGGAGTGTTGGCTGGGGACAACTCACAGCTAGAGCCTTTCATGGGGGGCTGCCCGCATGTGAAGGAAGCTGCCATGCTGTAGGTTATGTCCTCTACCCAGTGTAGCCCATGTCCTGTGACTGGTTGACTTGGGTGCGAAGTCCCCACTCCCTGTCCTCAATCGAGCACAGCTCTGCAGGGCCATCCGGATGCCGGGGCTCCTGTGGGGTCTGCTCCACTCTTCCCTGCTTCCTTTGCTTCTTCATGGGTGCTATTCTGGAGACTTCTTCAGCAACTCTTCTCCTGTTTTTTTTTTTTTTTTTTTAAGATTTTTCTTATTTATTTATTAATAGAGACTCTGAGAGAGAGAGACACAGACACAGGCAGAGGGAGAAGCGGGCTCCATGCAGGGAGCCCGACGTGGGACTCGATCCTGGGTCTCCAGGATCACGCCCCGGGCCGCAGGCGGCGCTAAACCGCTGTGCCACTGGGGCTGCCCTCTTCTCCTGGTTAACCCCCATCTCAGCCTCCAGTTTCTGGTAAACCTGACCCGGGACAGTGGTACAGTGAACGAGGTGAGAAAGAGTCTGTGTGTGCATATGCATACACACATTTTTTAAATGATTTTATTTATTTGAGAGAGAGAGAGTGGGAGGAGGGACAGAGAGACAAGGAGAGAAGCAGGCTCCCTGATGAGCAGGGAGCTCGATGAGGGGCTCGATCCCAGGACCCCAGGATCATGACCTAAAGGCAGATGCTTAACTGACTGAGCCACCCAGGCACCCCTATACGTACATTTTATAAAATAAATCTGTATACAGTAAACAAATCTTAAATATACAGCGTGCTGAGTTTTGAAATACGTATTTATCTTCGTAACTGTATTTCCTTCACTACTAGAAATTTCCTTGTGACCTATTCCAGTCCATAACATTCCCCCCAGGTAACTACCGTCCTGACTTCTATGATGATCTGTGATCAAAGATAAGTTTTTGTCTGTCCTTGAACTTCATATAAATGGAATCACGAGTAGACACTCTTCTGCCTAACATCACGCTTTTGAGATTCTTTAATGTGGCTGGGTTTATCAGATCTTATTTTGGCGTAAAGTGTGTTTCTTGTAAACAGCTTGTAGTTGGGTCTGTTTTTTGTTGGCTTATTTATCTTGCTTGACGATCTCTCTCTTACAAAGTATTCAGTCATCTCATCTGTTCTCCTTTTCTGCCTTCTTTTGATTCATCAAGTGTTTTTATTACTCCATTGTGTTTCCTCTCTAGTCCTTGCCCTTAGCCCTTACAATTAATATTTTTGTGGTTGCTCCAGAGACCACAATATACATTCTTAATTTATTGCAATTAACTTTAACTCGGTCCTATAGTCATTCATGTAGCAAATAAGAGCTTTACATTTGAGTATAATTCCACCTGCCACTCTAGTCTGTTCTGTAATAAACCTTGCTATAGGTCGCCATTCCTGTTACTTGAAGTCAGTATTTACTTTTTTAAGTAGTATTTTGTATTCACCCAGGTATTTATCCTCCTGTGTCTCCTCACCCTCTCAGTAGATCTGGGATCATTTCGCCTCAGCCTGAAGAATGTCCTTTACAATTCCTCGTAGGGTAGTTCTATTGGTGACAAATTCCATCAGCTTCCGTTTGTTTGCAAATATCTTCATTTCATATTCATTCTTGAAGACTATTTTTTGCTGAGTGCAGAAATATAAACTGGCTTTTTTCCCCCCTGTTGTTTTTAACCACCAGCACCTCAAAAATCTTTATTACAACTTCCACTGTTGGTGAGAGAAGTCAGCCCTCTTGATTGTTCTCCTGAACATCACATGTTTTCTTTAGGGGTTTGTAAGATTTTTCTCTTTACATTTAATCTCTAGAGATTTGACTACGATGTACCTAAATAGGATTTTCTTTGTATTTATCCTACGTTGCGTTCATAGAGCTTCTTACACCCGTGGCTTCTTGACTTTGTCCGTTTTGAGCAACTTTGCTTCATCATAACCACTAGTATCATTTCTTCACTATTACCTCTTCTCTTGCCCTCTGAATCTTTGATCACATGTATAGGAGACTGTTTGATGTTGCCTTACATGTTTGTGGGGCCTCTCTTCTTTTTTATTTAGAAAATTATTCATTTTTTCTTTCCCTACTTCAATTTGGATCATTTCTATCAACCTGATTTTAGGTTCACTGCTTTTTCTCCTATTTCCAACCTGTTATTATACTCATCAAAGAAACTGATTTCAGGTACTGAATTTTTTAGTTCTACACTGTACTTTTGGCTCTTAGAGTCTTTTTTTTTTTAAGATTTTATTTATTTATTCATGAGAGACACACAGAGACAGGCAGACACAGGCAGAGCGAGAAGAAGCAGACTCCATGCAGGGACCCGCTGTGGGACTCCATCCCAAGACTCCGGGATCACGCCCTGAGCCGAAGGCAGACACTCAACCACTGAGCTACCCAGGTGTCCCTATCTTAGAGTCTTTGATTTCTTTGTTGAAATTTTCCATCATTGTATCCATTCTGACTATCTCTTCCCCTAAATTCCTTGGAATAGTTTTTCTATCTAAAAGACCTTTTGGTAAAAAACAAAACAAAACAAAACAAAAAACAAAACAAAACAAAACAAAAAGACCTTTTGGTACTGTTGACAGCACTGTGGCGAAGAACTCAGGGTTTGTTGCAAACTGCCTAGGTTCAAGTGCCACTCTGGCATTTATTAGGTGAGTGATTTAGTGAAAGTGAATTCTTTGATCCTGTTTCCTAATCAGTCAGATCCAGATAGTAACAATCCCTACTTGATATGTTTCCTGTGGAGGTTGAATGAGTCATGGGTAATAGGCAATTGATAAAACAATGCACCACACATACTGATATTCAATAACTGTTAGCTTCTATTATTACTATTTTATTATCATTACTAACATTCTTTTTAAATTGAGACTGCCCAGAGATTAATACGTATCACTGGAATACTTGAGTTCAAGAAAACTTTCTCGATTTCAAACGTTGACAGAGCAATTTATTGTTGCTTGGATTCACATTTCCTATTCTATTTGGGTGTGTGACATTGAACCTCTTTTCTTCTCTAGGGTTAGTCATTGGTATTGTCTTCAGAAGCAGGCTGGGCCCTGATCTATTTCTAGATTTCCCTGATGGAGCCAATTTGTCCGTCTCTCCCTTTAGAATAAAAATAGGCATCCTGCAGAGTGTGTTCAGAATTATCAATATCATCATTTGCTCCAGCGTTTCAAACACTGGTCCTCTTGGAGGTGTTTCAATAGCAAATATTTCTCAAGTGCCTACAATGGGCCAGGAAATGCTCTATGGGTTTGGAGATGCAACTGTGAACACAACTGAGTTTCTGCCTTATTAACCCTGCCTGCCCTCCCCCAACCACCCAGCCTATCTATTCTGCCCTCTCGCCTCGCCTTGGTGATGGTATATATCAGGTGCTCACTAAGGGAATGAGGTGCTAACAAAGGTGAAAGCTTTTAAGGAGACCAATGGCCTAAAATTTTCAAGGGAGATAAAACGGAAGCCCACTCCCTCACCCAATAAAGATAAATTGGTCACTCATTTGGCACTTACAGTGGCACTGGTGTAATATAACGGTTCTCTACTGGGGGCAGATTTGCCCCCAGGAGACAACAGGTGGTGTCTGCAGATGTTTCTGATTATAACAACTAGGGTAGGGGGTAGCCCAAGCTACCAGCCTCTAATGGATAGAGTTCAGGGATGCTGGTAAATATTCTTCAATACACAGGATGACCCCCTGTGACAAAAATTATCTGGCACAAATGTCAATAGTGCTGAGGCTGAGCAACTCTGGTGTCAGGCAAGGGGCTGAGCCTCTCAGGGAGTTCATCATTTCACTAGAGATGAAATGCATACCAAAGGAAATGGAACAACCCAAATACAGGGCAACACCTCCCCCCAAAGGAAAATAACACCACTTTCCATTAATAGAGTAATGAATTCATTCAACAAATATTTATCGAGTACCTATTTTGCACCAGCTACTAGGCTAGGTTCTAAGCAAACACATCAGGGAACAAGATAGACAAGTTTCATCCCAGGAGTCAACTCAGACTCATCTTCTATGTCCCAGAGGATCCTCCCCTGTATCTTGCAACTCATTCTAGAACAGAGGAGTATTTCTCAGGTCTGCAAAACCCAGAGAAGAAAATTCATTTTACGATCTGAAGGGAGATGAAAAGCATATTTTAACAGCGCATTTCAAATGCATTCTGTGCTCATCACAGAAGCATCCAAGTACCTATATCATTTAGAAAGCTGCAGGAGAGCGAATAATGAATGTGGAATATGCGAATGATTCATTTTGCTTTTTAAAATATGCAATCCAGCCAGAGAAAGCTTCGCAAAATATCTAAAGACAAAATAAAATCTCTGCTCTTTGTAGACACAAAATTAAAGACATGATTAAGAAAAACCGAGAGTTTTAATTTTTAAAAGGTGGTAAAAAAAAAATAAATGCCATAAAAAGGTGTCGGCAGGTTAAGGAAATTGCTATGAAAATGAGAATGATGTGCTCTGAGCTGTTCGCAGCTCTGTCCCCAGAGTGTGAAATTAGCGACTCAGGCGGATTTCACAGGCACTTCGGGGGAGCGTGGCGGTGTGGCGGCGGATTTGCGACAGGGACCTCCCCGCCAAGTCCTGCCCACTTGCAAACTGCTGTCGCTATTCATGCAAAGCGCAGATAATCCTGAGTGTCTGGAGCGTTTTGCATTTATATTGAATGCAGCCTCTCCTTCCGTGGGAGTGAGTCTAGCCCATGGGTGGAGTGCCTGGAGGAAGCGTCGCGAGACTAACATTCTCACCAAAATCCTATTTTTTCTCTTTCTCTCTCTCTAAAAAAAAAAAAAAAAAAAATACACATGAATTACATTGGGAATTACCTTGGGAAATCTGTAGGAAATAGGAATATAGTTCAAGTGTTCAATATTAAAATCTTTCCAAGGGATTCTCACGGTCTGGGGTCCAGGACTAAAATGAGCGATGACATTCTTTGTGTCCCCATCACATGACCCCACCTGGGAGTGGAGCTTGATGGGAAGTGTAACAGATAATAAACCCTGGGCAACAGGGAATGTGGGGAAGTGAGCTGCATGGTTCTTGCTCGGCCTCTCCGTGTATTTCTGGCAACACTCACGCTGTACGTAACAACCACAATCAAATTGCAAGAAGCAGGATTACAGCTTTTACCTTTTACCTCATTGTGGTCAGCCGGACTGCTTGAAAAGGTCACGGAAAAAAGAGGTCCTTTTAAGTGAGGGGCTGCCCATAGAGCCCAGGAAAGCTCTAGTCTCAGGTAAAAATCATTTTAGTCGGTTTATTATCTTAAGAAGCACTTGTGATCATTTTTGTGCATTATTTTTCAAAAAGATTTATTTATTTGAGAGAGAGTGAGTGTGAATTGGGGCAGAGAATCTCAAGTAGAATCTCCGAGTGCAGAGCTGGACTCGATCCCAGGACCCTGAGATCAGGACCTGAGTTGAAATCATGAGCCAGCCGCTTAACTGACTGAGCCACTCGGGCACCCCTTGTTTTCATGGATTATTGTTTAACAGCACCGTATTTTCAGAATCAACCTGTTCTTGATCCTTAAAGAATCACCTCTTTGTAGTGTTCTCTCTTATGTGACATTCGTGGGGACAGACATTAGCACCTTGCAAACGTGGTTCTGGACATTCTTGTCAAAAGTAGAGATTAAGAAACAGACAAATGATAATCACAACAACAGCAAAACAATAAAAAACCCAGCTCACAGCTCCTCATTACAGGTCCAATATGACCTAAGACGATTTTGCCCAAATTTCATATAGGCTCCCAGCAGTGCAGCTTAGGGCTCATATTACTGGAAGGGAAGAGTCAGCTGGGGCTGCAAGGGAGCTTTGTGCAGCAACTTGAAGGTGCCCTCAAAGATCCAGGTCTTTCCACCTCTGCTGTGCTCTGTTCCTGGCCAGCAGGAGAAACACAGCCACTTCTGGACTCTCTCTCCAAAGAACAAGGGCATTGCTCCTAAATGCCCAGCAAATGCCTCCTAGGATGTCTTTGGCCTCAGGTGGGCCACATATCCACACTGACCCCATCACAGATAAGGAAGATGGGGTTGTCCTTTGAGCAGCTCTGTAGTTGGAGTTGGGTGAGCCTCCCTGAGGCCCATGGGATACATGGGAGGGGGAAGCCGGACAGGCCGTCAGCAATACCAAAGGTGTCTCAGTTGGCCTGGGTGGCAGTCTGAGCACCTTTTGTGTGTGTGTGTCCTAGGCTGAGTTGGTTGGAATTCTGGATGAATTTAGCAGAGTGGTGATGGGTCTTCCCTCCTCCAGACTGTTCCTCAATGGATGTGCGAAGAATGAAAACCACACAAACCAGTTCTCATGGACCTCTATGGGCTGGAAGGAATTAGGGTTGTGTTCTCAAGATTGATCTTTCTTCTGGGGCACCTGGTGGTTCAGTCTGACTCTTGATATTGGCTCAGGTTGTGATCTCAGGGTTGTGGGATCAAGCCTCACATTGGGCTCTGTGGTCAATGGGGAGTCTGCTTGGGATTCTCTCTCTCCCTCTCTTTCTGCCTCTCCCCTGCTCACTCTGTCTCTTTAAAATAGTTTTTTTTTTTTTTAAATCAATCTTTCCCTGTTTTTTAAAAAAAAGCTTTTTTATTTACTTGAGAGAGAGAAAGAGAGAGAGAGAGAAAGCATGATCAGGGGGAGGGGCAGAAGGAGAAGCAGGCTCCCCACTGAGCAGGGAGCCTGATGTGGGGCTTGATTCCAGGACCCCAGGATCATGACCTGTGCCAAAGGCAGACACTTAACCGACTGAGCCACCCTGGCACCCCTGATCTTTCTTTCTCATTCTGTCCACAGGGGCTCAACGTATTTCAGGTGAGGCTGCCCTGTTCCGTCTATGCACTCAGCCTCTAGTCTGGGCTCGCCTGTCTGTCTGGACTTCATTCTGCAGAACCACCATGCGATGGTACTTTCCATCTGGATCTGTCCATCTCCTTCCACACATGGCATTGCAGCTTGAATTCAATCTTCTTTTCATGTTGTTTTTACCTCATTGAGAATCATGACATTTAAAAAGATGATAAAAAAGAAAGAAATGAAACCCCCATTGGGACAAACCGGGATGATTGCACTGGCTGCCTCTCAGTGCCATATATTGAAAAGAGACCAATCAAGCCCTTTGGGTGTCTAGACATAGACTGTTTTCTTATTTCATTTTGTAGGCCTCTCCGTGTCTTTGACATCTTCTATGATTTATGGGAAACAGATTTAAAATTAAAGTATCAGTAGCATTACATTCTGCTGTGAGTGACCCAGGCCCAAGATAAGAGAAGCTTGAGCACAATATAAATTTATTTTTTCTCATGTAACAAGTTGAGGATGGGCAGATCAAAGGCTGGGTGTCAGGGCTCTGCTCTGCCAAGCTCTGAAGGAACCACATTTCTTCGTTTCATTCTTCTGCCACGAGTGGCTTTCACTCCCTGGGTTACCTCATGGTCTAAGACAGTCTCTCCAGCACCAGCCATTACACCTACTGCCCTGCCGGCAGGAAAGAGGAAGAGATAAAGTCAAAAGAGGACAAAGGACACACACCAGGTTTCTTCTAAGGAAGGTTCTATTTATACTCCTTCAGTCACAAACCCCACTTGCCTGCAACTTTTTTTCTGATGGGTTTAATATTTTATTTTTAATTTTTATTTATTTATGATAGTCACACACACAGAGAGAGAGGCAGAGACATAGGCAGAGGGAGAAGCAGGCTCCATGCCCTGGGAGCCTGACGTGGGATTCGATCCTGGGTCTCCAGGATCGTGCCCTGGGCCAAAGGCAGGTGCTAAACCGCTGCGCCACCCAGGGATCCCTGGGTTTAATATTTTAAAAATCTATTTATGAATACTCTGTAATAACAGTAATAATATTATTAGTAGTCCATACTTAACTAGCGATTATTATGTACCAGATACACCTGTAAGTCCTCAACATATTTAATCCTCATAATGACCCACCGTGGTCAATGAATAATGTCCCCCTAATGCTGTCCATGTTCTAATCCCCGGAACCTGTGAATGTGTTTTTTCATGCGGCAAAAGAAACTTTTCAGACCTGATTAAATTAAGGATTTTGAGATGGGGAGAAGAGCCTGGATTATTACCCAGGTGGGCCCAGTGTAATAGTGAGTGGTCTTTTAAAGGCAGGTGGTCGAGGAAAAGAAAAGATTTCCTGCTGCTTGCTTTCAAGATCGAGGAAGGGACTTGAACTAAGAAACGCAGTTATGTCTCTAGAAGCTGGGAAAGGTAAAGAAACAGATTTCCCCTGAGATCCCCTAGAAGGAAAGCAATTCTGTAGACTGATTTTAGACTTCTTCCCTTCAGCACTGTAAGATAATAAATGTGTGTTGTTAAGAAGCCTCTGTTTGCGGCAATCTGTTATAACAGCCCTAGGAACCTAAGACCCCATCCTGTAGATACTATTATCATCCCCATTCCCAAAGGAGGAAACTGAAGCACAGAGAGGTTAAGTAACTTGTCCAAGGTCACAGAGCATACTGGTAGGCAGAAAGTCTAAATTTGAATGCAGACAGTCCCACTCGGGAGTCTACCCCTATAACCACCACTCACCTTGTGGAATACATATGCTGCCTGTTTGACATTTGCTTTGAATTATAATTTGGGGTTTGCAATTTGCCTTTTGACAATTTTATTTCCTATCTGGGAAGTTTTCAAACATGTGTGACAGTAAAAAGAAAGCTATAATGGACTTCCATGTACCCAATCGCTTACCAATGGTCAAATTTGTTGCATCGATGAGCACCCCTTCCTGAGGAGCTGGAAGGAGCGGTCAGACCAGAAGGGGCAGGAGCCCTGAGAGTCCTGGGTGGGCTCCGCCTATGGCAGTGAGGGGTCTCGCACCCAGCCAGGTGGGGAGTGTGGTGGGGGGTACGTGAGACCAGCACGGGGCAGGTCCACCAGGGTGAGGGTGAGCCATAGGAGGGGTCTGGGGCTGGGGATATGCTCCTGCCCTCATGCAACTTCATTCTAGTGCGGAGACACAGGCAAATCACCCCTGATGCTTATTATTCTACTTCTCTGTAGTAAAGTCTGCATCTTTATTTAAATGAAGCTCACTTTTTTTGGCTCTTACACCAGGAAAGTCTCACCCCTCAGGGGGACACACTTCAGCATTTATGTGAAAGGGAATTACATCCTGTGTAATTCTAATCTTCTCGGCCACGGTTGTTTTCTTGGGGGTATTTTTAAGCATCAAAAGGAAAACGAAGGAGGAAATCTGAAGAGACCACCCCCCAAGTCTGAAATCCTGTTAAACCTCCAACAAAACCAGATCTATCCGGGCTTGACGAAATAAGCTTGTATGCAGAGAAGGGCACGGTCATGGTGGAGAGACTCTGTGGCCTCTTTCCTAATCCCAGTTTTTTCCACATCTGGTTGGCAGCAGGCAAAGAGGGTTTCCCAGTTTCCCAGTATTCTGGTCGGGCTGGGTGGAAATGGAAGACCATGCTTTGATCATTGGATTTTGTTGTTATTTTAAGGTTCCTTACATAATGAAATTTATTCTTTTCAAAATAGCCTAGATCCTTTTAAAAGGAAGGGGAAGAAATGATTACCTAAGGTATGTAGTAGCGGTGGAAATGGGGCTTGGGAATATTTTGTTTTCTGCTGTTTAAAGTGAACATCCTGGGGCACCTGGGTGGCTCAGTGGTTGAGCATCTGCTTTGACTCAGCTTGTGATCCCAGGGTCCTGGGTCCGCTTCTCTCTCTGCCTATATCTCTATCTCTCTGTCTGTGTCTCTCATGAATAAATAAATAAAATCTTAAAAAAAATAAGGTGAACATCCTGACTAATTTGGGGCTTGCTATCGGAGGAGAGGGGAGAGGAGGAGAGGGCATAATCTTCCTAAAACCCTCATGTCTTAATCACTGCAGGACACATACCTAATGCAAAACAGAGCTTTTGTCTGAAGCCCTTTTCTATAGGTCATTGCAACATCCAGAATGTAATTGCTGTGAAAGCCTCAGATATAACCCAAAGATACAAGAACCCTAAAGCTGGAAATAGCCCAGATGTCCCCCAGCAGGTGAATGGATGAACAAACCATATCATGGAACACTACACAGCTGTAAAGGAAGAAACTACTGATATATGTAATAAATGGGATGCATCTCAAAGGCATTATGCTGGTGAGAGAGCCAGTCCCCAAATGTTACGTATTTGTGATGACCCCATGCATCATTCTCAGAAAGACGAAACCATGGTGATAGAAAACACTGAAGAAATCACGAAAGGCATAGTGACCAAGGGTCCTCCCCACTTCCTGCCCTTGACTCTCCCTCGTCCACCTGGTCTGTCTATGCAGTGACAGCTCCCCTCTGATGTAGAGTCCCCAGGCCACCCCACTTCCTGTGCATTATTAAAATGATTAAAACACAAAGTCCAAGCACTATTATTTCTTGCTGAATGTAGAGAGAGTAAACAGTCAGAAAAAAAGAAAAAACACCACCCTGGGATGTTGGCTCATATCAGCCCAGCACAGCGAAACAAAGACTGGGCGATCCTTGTGTTGGCATGTGATGTCATTCACTGGGTGCTTGGCACAAGGATGCTTTGAAACAATGACACTATGTGGAGGCTCCCAGTCACCGAGGTAGCAGGGGAGTCAGAGAGAGGATCACTTAGCTACGGGCTTAAGTATATCAGCCAATATTTAATGAACCCATTTTTATTAAAGTATTAAAACACAAAACTCAAGGCAGCTGTTATCATTTCTATTCAACCGTATAGAAAACAGGCAGAGAAGAGAGGAAAATGCAATCCCGTGACCCTGGATCACAGGCACGCTCTGAGCAGGTGTCACCTAATCCTCACAATGGCCCATGGAGAAGGCCGGGGTATGGGTCTCAAAGCACAGGTGAAACCACAGGAGGCTGACTCCAATTTGAGAAAAGTGTTGGCCTCCAGCCCATTTAGAGCATCACCAGGAAAATCTGTGAGGTTCCTTTGCACAGACTGCGCAGAACTGGATTTCAGTTCTTTGGTTGATGATCACATGCTGGTAGGGACGAGGGTAGCAGGGAATCCTGGTGTCCAGCATTTCAACACTTGTTTATCTGCTCAGATGGGGAGGTGCCACAATAAACTCACTGAGGTTAAATTCAGGTTCTTAGGAGCTGTGTGACTAGCTCAGAACACTTCAGCCCTCGGACTTTAATGCCCTCATCCTGTACGTGTATGCACCTGTGTGTGCATGCTTCACATGCATGTGGGTGTGTGCACACCAACATACGTATGTGTGTGCACCCGCGTGCACGTGCATGCGGCAGTTAGGAGGAGGGGCTCCAGAGTCAGACGGTCCGGACTCGAATCCTGGCTCCGCCACTTCTGAACCCATAGCCTTAGGAACATTGCTTACACCTTCTGTGCCTCAGCTTCCTCCTCTGTTGCTCAGTGACAGTCAGCCCCCACCTCATAAGGCCAATGTGAGGATTAGGCGAATCAGTCCCTGTGAAGCTCTTGAAAGGGCACCCGGCACAGGGTTGGTGCTTGAAAAATGTTGGTGTGATTACTGCTGTTCATTGCTCACCAGGTCTCTGTTGTGTGCACTCCTGTGCAGGGCCACTGGTGTGGGTGCAAAGTTGTTTATGTAGGAGGTGGTCCCAGGAAGCACACTGGGGGTGGGGGAAGGAGACAGGGGCTGGAACTGAATCCTGAACATTTATGCTCTGATCTCCACGCACCACTGGCTGAGCACATCCCAGGGCCGTCAACTGCCAGCACTCCCAGCCCCAGACCAAGAGAACGTTCTCCGGTGGATGGCCTCGGGATGCCCTCGATGGCAGAACCGTGTTTGTTTCTTTACACCAGCTTCTAGGAAGGAGATTGCTTCGCCTAGAGCAGATATTCCATAATGTTTGTGGAAGGAGGGACGGGGTGGGGGTGTAAGAAAGGCGTCAGGTTTAACCGAATGGACATAAAGCATCATCCGGGGAAGAATCCATTGTCTCTACCAACCTCCTCAGAGCTCAGAAAGCCCTGTCACATGCATTGTTCTCATTTAATCATAGAAAGTTCACGTGAAAGACATTTTAGAGGCCTGCTAATCCAACTGCTTAATTTGCTCAAAATGGGAACCCAGAGAGGAAGATGACTCACCCAAGGTCACGCAGAGAGTTCATTGCAGACCCTCAGTCAGAATTCAGGTCTTCTGATTTCCTGGTAAGAGCCTCTTTCTTTTCTTTCTTTCTTTCTTTCTTTCCTTTCTTTTTTTATTTACTCATGAGAGACAGAGAGAGAGAGAGGCAGAGGCAGAGTGAGAAGCAGGTTCCACGCAGGGAGCCCGACGTGGGACTTGACCCCGGGTCTCCAGGATCACGCCCTGGCCTGAAAGCGGCGCTAAACCGCTGGGCCACCCAGGCTGCCCTCAGGCACCTCTTCCACCAAGAATCCTGTCTCCTCCTGCCTCAGCCAAATTTTCCACTCCACCAATTCTAACTTAGGCATGTGCACAGTCCTCTACCTAGCAAATCCTAACTTTAGGAACATATATCGTAGAGACAAAAGCCCCCAGGACGAGGATATGTAGCCACAGGTATTTATTGCAGTGGTGGTCGTAGTGAGTTGACTACAGGTGATCCTAGAATCTGAAGACCACCTGACCAAGGTGTAGCAGATTTACAGTATGGAATGTTTAGCTATTTCAGAATTGAGTTGGAACCTACCTTGATATGGTTTGGTAAAAAAAAAAAAAGTAACTAATTAAGCAAACTGATGAATAGAAAGAGGCTCGTAGGCAGAGATCTCAATACCCACGCAGAAGTCATTGAGGGATTTCTCAACTAAGAGGTTCAGGAGGGAGGTTTTCAGGCCCCTGGGAGCTGGGAATGGAGCTACCAGAGTCTCCAAGGACCGAGAGGGACCCAGTTTGAGGACTCTACTGTTCTTTGCTTGGGCTGTGGGAGAGGCAGGGTAGACATGAGGCGGTGGGGTCTTTGGGCTGCCTGCTTCCTTCTGGACAGGGTGGACAGCGAGCCGGGAAAGGCCACAGGCAAGAGGAACTTCAGATGTGAACAAGAGAAGGCATTATCCTCTGTGATATGCACGTGCTGACCTGTGGGGCAGTGCTCACCAACAGGGTGCTGGCACTTCGGAGGTGACTTTGGCGGCACAGTGATGGGATGGATGTTCAGTGGGTGGGAGCTGGGGGTCCCAGATCCCCACAGCACCCAGGACAGTCCCACATCTCACAGAACTGTTTTGAGTCCTGCATCAGTTTCAAATGTCCCAGTGGACATTCATGTCAGTGAACCTTCTTCACAGTGATCTGAGGCTCAAAGAGAAGATCCATTTTATGTGGAAATCACAGTAGTAATGGTTTTTGCACTGTTTTCATACTCACTGAGTTTCCTGGGATGTCAACTGCGATGTAAATCAAGGGTAGCTTGTTTTTGCTTTGTTCGGAAAATCTGCGAGTGCTGGTTCACCTCCTGGAACCTTCAGGTCTTGGGCACCAATGTGTTCAGTGGCATTTGAAAGCCCAACTCAACACCCTTTACACCAGCCTGCAGTTACAGCTTAACCAGTTCAGAGCATCATCACTGCCAGACCACTTGCACATTGAGGTATGCACTGTTTTATTGCAAATGACTGTACATACATTATTTGTCTTATATTTCTCTTTATATTGTAGTTAAACCAATTTCAATTTTTTTTTTAAATTTTTATTTATTTATGTATGATAGTCACACACAGAGAGAGAGAGAGGCAGAGACACAGGCAGAGGGAGAAGCAAGCTCCATGCACCGGGAGCCCGATGTGGGATTCCATCCCGGGTCTCCAGGATCGCGCCCTGGGCCAAAGACAGGCGCTAAACCGCTGCGCCACCCAGGGATCCCCAATTTCAATTTTAAATTGAATTTTAAAAGATATTCAGGTGACTTATATCATCTGTGAATATTATTTCAAGATACCCAAGTGGAAATTATAAAAAATTTGTTAAAAAAAAAAAAAAAGGAGCACCAGGTCTGATAGAGTTGAGAAACGTAAGTCTGAACAGAATTAGCGACGTCTCCTCTTTCCCCAGGGAACCTGAAGCCTCATTGAGAGACACTTCTGAGTTTTTTGTTAATTCGAGCCAGATTTTGACCACAAAAGAGGATCTTTTCTCTCCTTCTTAAACATCAAGCCTTCCTTTGCCAAGATCCCCCTTCATGGGTCTGCTGGAGACCGGCGTAATTTTGATCCTTACCTCTCCGGGCCTGTGTCAATTCTCCTGGAACTATTTCTACCAGCACAAGTGTGGCTGTTTGGCTCCAAGTTCACGGCAGACTCAGCTGAAGCTTCTGTCAAATTTAGGTCATTGCCTGGTGGGTAAATAATTTGTCCCTCCATAGGAGACAGATCGATAATCAACAAACACACACATTTAGGGGGGAAAAAAGGGCAGAAACGCTTAGTCATGCAAATCAGGGCGAGGAGAGGGTAAAGAAAGGGCCTCATTCGCATGCAGCAGCTCCAGCAGGGTCCTGGCCCACCAGCCCCTGTCTACGGAAACCCTGGGCCCAGAGCTGCAAACACCCGGGCACGTTATTGCATGTTAATAAAGGTTTGTCCCGAGTGGAGTAAACAGCAGCGGTTCCCAGGATGCCAAGAAACAGCAAACTCTCCAGAGGTTCACTGGGTCATTAGCTGTGGCACAATACGGGTCAGGCTGGATGTAATGTTGTTCCCTTCAGCGAGGGGCTCCAATAGGGCCACCGGTTCTCACAGTGGGGGACAGTGACTGGGTTGCAAGTTGAGGTCTCCTGGATACCAGGCCCAGGGCCCTCATTAGGATTCATGGCGCCTCTGACATCACTGGTGCTTTTGTGATGCAAACCTCCACGTTGTCTAAGCGCAGGAGGGGCCCCTGGATCTGTGTGTCCCTGTTACTGTGCACGCCCACGAAATGGGACACGCAGATGCGCCCACGCAGGACTAAATGAATAACTGGCTAAAACGCCTTCCATTCCTGTAAGTAGTGGTTAGACGGTTTCCCTGAAGGCGGCTCCTTATGCAGCCGCGTTCTTTAAGTGCACGGATATTTGGGAAATTGTAGGGCTGAAGTCAAACAAATCCGAGTGTTATAATTCTGCGTTCTGCATATGTTCTGTCTTTACATTCTGCTTGGAGAGCGTAAGAACCCAACAGACAGAGGAGGAGGCTCGCGGGCGGACGTCGCCTGGGCAGAGCCAGAAGGAACCGCAGGGAGGGAAGCCCGGTCGGCGTCACCCCCGCGGCGCAGGGAAGCCCGGCACGGGATGCTGCCCGGGTCTGGACGTTTGGAAGCAGGTGTTCCCCGTGACAATCCCGCTTCCTGCTCCTCATTCGGAGGTGCCCCGACCAGATGGCAGAGGCCCGGTGAGGGCAGAGGCAGGCTGGCGGGGGCAGGGACAGCAGGGCTTGCCTCCCACGCCCCGGCGCCCTCCCCACCCACCCCGCAGGCCCTTCCTGCCCCGCAGGAGCTCTCTCTGCCCCAGAACATGCCTGAGGACTCGAGATGTTCCCAGATTCACAGGCCCCGGGGGCACGTGGAGGCCAGTCCACCCCCCTCCCTCAGCCCCCTTCCCCTGGACTCACCGACCTGCCTTCTGTGCCACAGACGCGTCACCTTCGTCCTGACCCAGGCCCTCTCTGGGCTGTCCCCAGCAGCTTGCACAGCTGCCCCTTCTCACCTTCCAGGACTCTGTCAGGTGTCACGTCCACAGGGGCCCCCTGACTCCCCTGTCCACAGTCACCCCCTCCACCCAGGCCCCTCCCAGCAGGCCTCTGTTTACCCTTCTGGATACCACTCACCACCATCGGAAGTGACCCCGAGGGCATGCTTCCTTGGCATCATCTCCCTCGCCTTCCCTCTTGAGTGTGAGCTCCAAGGCCTCAGGAACCCACCTGTCCTGCTAAGCCCCGTGTGCCCTGCACCTGCTGCAGCACCTCACCCAGAAGCACTGGCCGGTACGTGACTGGGGGACAGCTCAGCAGCTCAGCGTGGCGTCCGGAGTCCTGGGCTGGGGTCCCACAGGCTGTTTACTGGCCCCCCTGTGGGGCAGGGACACCTCCGTCCGGGTGCAGGCTTCCTCCTCTGAGAAGTGGGCTGATGCCACAACACTTGTCTTGTATGACTGTTGGGAGGTACAGAGACAGGAGACCTGCTGACCCGAGAGCCGAGGGGATGGGAGTGGCCTTGTCACAGTGGCTGCACACCTGGGCAGAGGTCAGGGCTCAGGCTAAGGCATCCTGGTGTGTGTGTGCAAGAGTGTGTGTGCCAGGTGTGTGATGTCTGTGTGTGTGTGTGTGTGCACACTGAACATTAATACCGATGGCTCTCTCCCTACGAACAGCCTTCAATACTACATCCTAGCATCTGCTCTAAATGTTTCATCCTAATTAACTCACTTCATTCTCACAACCATACCTGCCTGTGATTGTTACCACCTCCGTTTTATAGATAAGGAAGGCACAGAGAGGCTAAGTTATCTTGCTGTGGTCACACAGCCAGCAACTGAAGGGGAGAGTGTGTCCGAGCGGGGACGGAGTGCTGGCTTCTGCACAGGCATGGGTCCCAGCTGGAAGCAGGCAATGACGTGGCTTGACCCTCCACGGGGCAACATTTGTTCTAGTTCCCTTGAACTTGGCAAGGCCTAGGTGACTTTGTGGTGAGATAATTTATCTCGCCAAGGGTCTGTACAGAAACATCTAGCTGCCTCCCCATGTCCCTTTTCCCATCTTTTATAGAGACAGAGCCTTCAGATCCTCAATGGGACACAGGGCTGCTAGGATAGAGTGCAGCTTCTCCCCTATTCCTCAGACTGGGGTGGCGTGGGACTAAGTTCTGGCCAACAGGTTGGGAAGAGAACAAGGGAGTCTGACTTCCAGGCTTTAAGGTGAGAGTCTTCTCCTTCCTTCTTTCCCCTTCCCACAGGCTGGAATTTAGACCAGGTGGCTTGGCCACCTGGATGAACACAACACCCCAGGAAGAGTAGGACAAGAAGAGGGGCAAGGCTTGGTCCCCAACTCCTTGGAGTTCCAGGTAGGGGTGGAGGAAGGTGGTGTGGAGGGCGGGCAGGGCACTGTACCGGGTCGTGTATTTGGTCTCCACACCTCCTCTGTCCGTCAGGAGTGGAGGCGCTCCTCTCTCCTCCCACACGACCTCCCCTGCTGCCTGCCCCAGGGTGACAGCCCCAGGACGGGAGCCTGTCCTCCAACCACCCACTGTCCTGCTCCAATGGAGTGACCAGGCCACAGCCTGCGGCCCGAGAGACCCAGAAGAGGCCCGGGGGTCCCCTGTCCCTTCCCTGGCTGTGCTCTGAAGTCACACCAGCCACATGTCCCGGGCCCTGTCATGATCTGTCCTAGATGGTTACCACCCTGGGCTGTGCAGATGCAGAGCATCTCCATCATTGTAGATGGTTTCCTGGGATGACACTGGCCGCACAGACAAGGTCCTGAATCCAGCAAGTCATCAGGTGGGACAGAGGTGCCAGGCAAGGAGGAAATGACACATAGGGAGCTTTGCCCAAAGGTCCCCCCTCCCTCATGCACTTGATCCTTCATTCATTCAACTCCTTCATTTCACGTCTATCGAGCTCCTTCCAGGCCCTGACCACTGGCTGTCCTGGCTGCAGGGAAAGAAAGGAGAATGAGGCAGATGCAGCCCCTGACCTTGGGGAGCTCATGGTCTCGTTCAGGGAGGCAAACAAGAGAGAAGGAGGCGAATAAATCAGGAAGCAAGACAATTTCAGAAAACAGCAAATGCCACCAGCAAGGCAGAGTAGGGTGACCTTGTGGGGACTCAGTGCCTGTAGGATGAGGCCGGGGTTTGGTTTAGGGAAACATATCATCTCTGGGCAACCCAATGTCACAGGCCGGGGGTGATGTCAGACCCTCAAACGGGTGAGGAGTGAGATGCTCCAGGGACCACCTCCTGAAAGGCGGGAGGACCTGGGGCCGGGGCACCCCTGAGCTCTGGGCATTAGGATGTGGCCCCAACCCCGGGCCTGGAGGTGCACCGGGGTCCCCGGAAAGCAGAGGGGACGTGAAATGCAGCAGTGGCCCAGGCTGCCTGTGGAGCTTATTCCAAGGACGGATCAGAGAGGCTGTCAGGAAGGCCCTGGCTGGCCCTGGCCCCGAGACTGCCCGGTGTGGGGTTGCTCTAGTGTCCAGCTCTGGAGGCACTGGCGTCCTTCCCCTCGAAGCCTCTGTGCACACACTGTCCCCAGGCCCTCGAGACATGTCCCATTCAGGAGGCAGGGGCCCCTGCTCAGCAGAGGCCCCCAGAGCCCGGCTCCTGGGAGCTCTGGGGACAGCTGTGTGACTGTCACTGCCCCTATAATTCCCAGGAAAAAGCTCGTGGGGACCCGGATGCTGGGAGGCAGGAAGGGGACCTGGGGAGCAGCTGCGACAACAGTCTGACCTCAGCAAGGAGAGCCAGGCAGCTGTTTGCCTTGAAACCCTCAGAAATGAAGGTGCCAGCAATCTGCTCTGCAGCAAGAAGTTTCCATCTCTGCATGTGCGGGGCATAATTATGTCATTTCAGTTCTTAAACAGACCAAACTGTGTCCTCCTGGCAGAAAGTGAGCAAAACCAACCCCGGTTACGGTTCCCTGACAGCTCAGTGGATTCAGCCAAAGAAAATGACCCTGCAGGGCAGCGGGTGAGGCCCACACAGGATGATTGTGAGAAATAACTCAGCAGGTGTAAACGTTCCCTGCGTTTCTGGGCAGGCTGGAAGGTTCCAAGGGGCCAGGGAAGTTGCTGCCCTCAACCGAAACCTCTGCTGGATTGTCCTGGTGACGGGACATGAGACCCGACTCGGGCGGCTCAGGCCGAGGGCATTGATGGGCTCACGCACTGGTGCTTGGTCTTCAGGCAGAGCTGGGTCTGGGTGCTCGGATGTCACGCCCTGGGCTCAGCTGTCTCCCGTGTCCCTGTGGTGCTGCAGTCAGGGCCGGGCACCTGCAGGTGCTCTGTGCACAGCTCCAACCACCCACGGTTCCAGCTCCAGCCACGCACTCGCACAGGTCCAAGTCCAGGGACGGGAGCGCGATGGCACAAGAGCCCCAGAGTCACTGATGAAGCAGCGTAGGTCCCTCCTGTCACTGAGCCGACTGCTGGGCAGTGGTGGCTTGTGTGGCCCCTTCCCCCACAGGGCCTGGAGTTTGGGGTCAGCTCACCCCCAACACATGGATTGAGGCAGGAAGGTGAGTTCTCAAATGACACGCAGGTTCTGTTGACACCAGAAGGGGAAGCAGATGCAGGAGGGGGCAGGGGGGGTGTTCATCCCAGGAAGGGAGCGTGTAGGGGACACACCACACGGCCAGGGAACCTCGAAGGAATCAGGTGGTTGGTGCGGAAGACGTTCCACAAGCTCTGGATTTATTTCTGAATGCTTCAGGCCACCTGGGAATTTGTAACTGTGAACGTGGTCACTGAATGTGGGGTGACGGCTACCTTCTGTCTCCATCAGAGAGCGAGGGAGTTTGGGGACCCCTGTGAAACCAGGCCCCCGTGAACGGGTGCAGCACTTTGGTCCCCAGGGGCCAGTTGTGCAGGCTTCTCCCCGACAGGGCCCTGCTCCCTCTGAGCCTTGGAAACCAGCTTGGGGAGCCTGACCAGTGGTGGTTGGCCTTATTCCTGAGGGACAGGTCTGGGGCTGGTGGGGGGGGGGGCGCATGATGTCACCAAGGGGCACTCTTGCGATGTGGACCTCCGTCCTCAGCCTGTGCCCTCCCTTGGGGTCTCTTGTGGCTGCAGATGCCCCTGCTACTTAGGGAAAGGGGAGGGGAGGAGAGAGGGGAAGGGAAAAGGGGGAGGAGACTGAAAGAAGAAAACTGCTTTCCTAGAATCAACCCCCCTCCACCAGGATAGAGGAGGAAGAGGGGGAAGGGCGGGAGAAGGGAGGAGGGGGAGGAGGGAGAGACTGAAAGGGGAGAACAGGGCTTTCCTAGAACCCCCACCCAGGAGGGAGGAGGAGGGGGAGGAGGGGGAGGAGGGAGAGACTGAAGGAGGAGAACAGGGCTTTCCCAGAGCCCCCAGCAGCCGCCTGTTCCCGTCATGGCCCGGCCTGTGTCCCAGGGGCACAGAGGTGGAGGCTGGATAAGGTTTAGGGGCCGAGAAGGAAGGGCAGGCCCAGGGTGGACACCTGGGGTGTGCGTCACCGGCCAGAGAACAGGCTCAGGGACTTGCATTTGTGTGCAAAGGACACGCGCAGCTGTTTTCAGCCCAAGGTACATAATTCACATCTTCGCAGACACAGACGCAAATTCCTGCTCTTGAGTAATGAAGGCGACCGAACCGCACGCTTCTGCCTGCAAATATCCCGCGCGGCCCCGGCCGCCCCCGGAGCCGTCCTGGGGTTCAGATTCAGCAGAAATGCCCCGAGCCCGGCCGCCCGGGCGCACGCGGGCTGGGCCGTCGCCTCCGCGGGAAGGCGGCAGGTGGGGCAGCTCCGCGCTGCCCGGGAGCCCGGCTTCGGCCTGCCAGCCCCGGCCTGGACGCGGCCCGGAGGGAAAGCCCAGCTCTCCACGGAGCCACCGCGGCCCATTATTTCTGCCTGAAAACAGCCCTGGATCCTCAGCAGAGAGCAGGGGTGACAGGCCCGGCTGTCGTGCTCAGCTCTGCGTGAAATCGCCATCGGCCGCTTGACTTCTGTAAGGAGCAGGCTGGTGGCTTCCGTGGGTGTGAATAAGCCCCTGGCCGCGTGCGGGACCTGCCGGAGGCCTCGGGGTCCTGTCTGCCGAAGACGCGGGAATCCATACAGTCACGGCTAGTGCCCACGTGAAATGCCCTGTTGTCGCTGGGAACTTGCAGATGAGCCAAAACGACTGTGCTCGCTCCTGATCTGCGTCTCGCCGTAGCCTGTGATCCGTCCTCAAGTAAGCAGCAATCTCGAAAAAATAAACTGGGCACATTTAAACAATTACAGAGATTTTCCACCAGAAGAATATAATGGACCGCCCATCCCCCAGACTCCACAGTCAGCAGGATTTGCCCCGTTCCCCCCAGCTGCCTCCCGTCTTTCTACCAAAGTATTTCAAAGCCGATCCCAGACGCCACATGGATTTTTAAGACATAACTGTGGTGTCGCATCACCGATCCCGCGCAGATTGCTCTGTCTCACAGACGTTTTTTCCTCACTGCTTCCCTAGAGTCGGGACTCAAACAAGAGCCCCAGCATTCGGTCAAGTCTCTACAGGCTCTTGGTGGAATGTGATCTGCTCCCTTTTATTTGGTAGCTCATGTCACTGCCTTGTGGGATTCCCAGGATCAGTGGCCCCACGGGGCCCCACGGTCTGGATTCGTTGATCTGGGGCCTCACATTTCGATTCCTCCACCTGGAAGGAGAAGTGGGTGCCCCTGAGCGACCTTGGGAAGGGTCGTGGTGTCCAATAAACCCCACCTGGGCTGCTGGAGCTCAAAGGAGCCAGCTTCCCCAGCTGCTGTAGGACGTGTCTGCCTGTGTTTTAAGGACGTTTCCTGGATTATTGTTGAACAGCACAGTAGGCGTTTGCTCCCCAGCATCACCACCTCATTTGGTGTCAGCTCTGTTCCTTCATTCTACAGGTGAGGACTGAGGCTCAGGGAAGAGAAATTTGCTCAAGGTCTCTTGTCCTGTAGTCCTGGGGAACACCCTGTCCCCCCCGTTTCCACGATTGCCCCACTGTGGGTTCCACCCAGCAATCAGCTCTGCTGCACCTGCTCCATATAAACCCCTCCAGTTGCTTCCCACCATTTTTCTCATGACCCCCAGGGTCTCGCCTTGGCCCTGGAGGCCCGTCCCCCACTTCCTGCCTCTCTGCACCCTGCTGTCCCCCACAGTCCCAGTCCTGGGCCTCCTCCCTCTTCTTCTTCCATCCCACACCTACTTCCGGGCCTTTGCACGTGCTGCACCCTTTGCCTGGAACACTCTCCTCACTGCCTCTGCCTTGGCTGGAACTTCTGTGTTCATCTGGGCTCCTAGTCACCCCTCCAGAGAAGCCGTCCCTGGCTTCCCTGTCCACGTGTCTCACGTGGTCTCTAGGCCCTGCCTTCTTTCAACTCTCGGTGTACTTCTGTAGAGCAGCGCGTCCTCTTTATCAACCTTGTTTTCTCTGTGGTCTCTCACTGTGTCTCCTTTAAAAAGCATCACCCTCGGAGGTGAAGGACCAAGTGGGTCCTGCTCAGGGCTGTATTTTGGGGCTTGGAGCAGTGCCTGGCACAGTATTTGCTCCAAAAATGGTTAAGTAGGTGATCGAAACAGAGACTGGCCTTATATACAATATAGTTGCAAATCCCAAATGTCCTAGACAGGTCCTTGCTCTTCCCTCTATCTCACTGGCCTTTCTCACCCACCTGTCCACCTGATGAGATAGTCTCAGGACTAAGTGAGTCACTGAGGGCCGATCCCTAGTCACAGGTTGCTGAGGCCTGGGTGTTTGTTTCTCCTGCCCCACCGTGGTCTGTGCTGCTGCCATGTGACATGACCTCTCTGCTGTGTCTGGCAAGTCCCTTCACCTCTGCCTTGTAAGGCCACTCGTGATGCATGTAGGGTCCCCCTGGGAAATCTCAGTGATTGTCTAATCTCAAAATCCTTAATTACATCTATAAATATTCTTTTTTTTTGGATAAGGTCACCTTTACAAGATCCGGGGATTAGAGACCTCGATGTCTCCATGTGGTTGTTCCTCAACCTGCTTGTTAGATGCTGATCCATCATCTGCTCTTTGTCTTAATGTCATATTCGTGATGTTCTGGTCCCTAACCACCTCAGCGCCTGAGAGAAAGGGGAACCATTTGTAAAAAGGAAATACTTCTCTTAATTATTTTTGTACCCAGAGTGTGCTCTGGGCAGGGAGCCGAGGTGGTGGGATGTTTAAGAAAGCAAGAGCCATCAATCATGCTGGCCCTGCTGCTGGCCGATTTGCCTCCTGCAGACCCTGTCACCACGGCCGTAGGTGGCATGTGATCAACCGTTTCTCTGGGAGCTCTGAGTGACGCTGTCTCCTGTGAGATGAGAGTCCATGAGCAACAGCCTCTGGAGGGAGTGTTCCAGAAGGGGCTGGCCCCAGGGTCTCCCTCTGCTGGGTATAGGGGTATAAGGAGAGCTCATAGGGGATGCTTTGACCCACCAGGCAGCCCATGTACTCCTCAGACCACGGATTCAGCAACAGCATGGATTATTCTGGAGACCGCGCTTCCTCCGTGTAGGCAGGAGGGAAGAGGTCCCTGACGAGACCCCCAACTCCCTGCCTGTCCGCTCACAACCACTCGGCCATCACCCCCTGGAGACCGCGGGCTGGCTCCCTTTCACCTTTGTCCTGCCCTGGTCGCCCCCAAAGGCCCCTGGGACCCTGGTCATCTCTCATCCCCAGGCTAACCCCACTGCTGTGGGGCCAGAGAGGACCCCCCACTCCCCTGGACCCCCTTTCTTCTTCCCACAGCATGTCCACCTTGCCTACACCCTGTGTCTTGCTCATTTACCTGGCTGACTTCTAGAATGCAAGCTCCTGCAGTCAGGGCTTTTGTCTGGAGATTGTCACCTCGTGCAAGACTCGCAGCAGCTCGAGGAGAGGGAGTAGCCCCATGAGCCCTGCACCATGTTTCTGAATGGGGTTCAGAGCAGCAGGCGGCCCGCGAGGAAGGGCTGCGCCGGGTGGGGCGTCTGCTGGGGTCGGGCTGGGGCTCTGCGCCCCGCAGACTCTGCACGGCCCTGCAGAGCCGGGCCAGGGAGCGTGAGGGGACACTCAGTTGCGGCCCGAGCACCACTGGCCCCCCTGCTTTCCGGACGGGCCACGGGACAGGCCAAGAGGGGCCTGCTCGGAGGGTGCGAGGGATCACCGGACACCCGGCTCCCCGCACTCGGGTGGTGGGTGCAGTGCTCCCGGCCGCTGAGGCCGTGCTGCGGGGACCCCCCCAGGTCTGAGCTCGTGACAAGGCCGTGGCGCCCGGAGGTGTGGCTGCCGCCCCCGGGCCTCCTGCGCCTCTGCGGCTCGTGCCCACCCGATGGCTCTGGTCCCCACGGCCCCGCTGCCCGGGAGACGTGGCCCGCACGGTCTGCGGCCTTGGCCCGCGGCGAGATGAGCGAGGGCTCGGCACCGCCCGGCTCCGGACGGACCACAGGGGCCTGGCTTTCCTCCCTCCTCCTCCTCTCCCTGTTACAGTTAGTTCGGGTTTTATTTTCCCCGAAGGGAAGGAAGCTCTCCATAGGAGGGTGCTCCCTGAGAGCTCCTCCTGACAGCAGAAGGCGGGCAGGAACCCGGCTGGGGGCAGGGATCCAGGCCTGGCCGGCCACCCCGCGGCCTTCAGTCAGCTGGGGAGCCGCGTGAACTAGTGGGGAAACTGTGAAAGGGCAAGAGGCACAATTTGGGGGGCACCTGGGTGGCTCCGCGGTTGAGCGTCTGCCTTCAGCTCAGGGTGTGACCCCGGGGTCCTGGGATCGAGTCCTCATTGGGATCCCCACAGGAAGCCTGCTTCTCCCTCTGTCTGTGTCTCTGCCTCTCTCTCTCTCTGCCTCTCTCATGAATAAATGAATGAAATCTTAAAAAAAAAAAAAGTGAGAACTCAGTCTAACACCTAAGCACTTGCGTCAATGCCCGTCCTGTACGGGCTCCTGGCCGCGCACCTGGCGGCCTGCTTGATGCTGTGAGACTGTGCTTCTGACTCTGGTTCGCACAGGACCCACCTGGGGGTCTGGTTAACGTTTGGATCCCCTCAGTAGGACTTGGATGGGACTTGCCATTCTGCATTTTCAGGATGCTTCCAGGTGAGGAAGATGCTGCTGGTCTGTGGACCACACTTTGAGAAGCAAGGCCTTATGTTTTTGACTTTGAACCTTCATAACAACCCTTGAACTGAAATAAACTGTTCAGAGAAGGTAGGTGACCTCCTCAGGAAAATGACCACTCAGGTAAGTGATCTCCTCAGGTAAGAGACCTCTCAGGTAAGTGACCTTTCAGGTAAGTGACCTCTCAGCTATGGGATCTCTCCAGGTAAGTGACCTCTCAAGGCAAGTGGCCTCCTTAGGTAAGTGATATTGTCACATAAGTGACGTCCTTGGGTTAGTGGCCTCCCCAGTGTCATGTGGCAGGTATACGATGGAGGCAGGATTTGAACATGGATCTTCTCAATCCCACAGCTCCCGTCTTAACCAACACATGCCTGTAACTGCAACTCCATGGGTGATTTTCCTATAATTTTTCCTTGAAGTCTGATTTGCAGAACGGTTTTACTAATTAGAAGTTATAAGATGATTTCTCCTCAGAGTCACTAGACTGTGAAAGCTGCTCTCGTGTTGAAGCTCTCTTATCAGTCCGGGCGGAGTGAGTGAACGTCCGAGTCGCCTTGGAAGGAGGGCACAGGCCGGAGCCCCATCACTAAGCGCTCACGGTCAGTAGCTCAGCAGAAACGAGGCATTTTACAAGGACCTAAATCTGCAGTTGCTTTTACCATAATGTTCAACACAGAATCTTGACTGGGAGAGCGTGCAGACTTGAAGAGGCTGCGGTTACCTTGTCCAATGTTTAAACAGATGAAGCCCCAAGGGGGAGAATTCTCATGTGGACACTGACCTTGACAAACCTATGGTCTCTCCTCATATCACCCGCTTGTTTGCATCTGGGCGCTCCACGGTGCCCATGCCTGGGACCCCAGTCCCATTTGGGGTCCGCCTCCCATGGCCCTGCTTTAGGTGACCAGGACCCCTCCTCCAGGTCACCTCTTGCCCTTTCACATGTCAATGCCCTTCTCCTTGTCTTAGGAGAAAAGTAGGTGGGAAGAGATAACCCATCAGATAACAATGATGAAAAGGAAACCCCAATAGTATTAGAGTCCAAAAGGGTATGAGGACACAACAAAATGGATGATATTAATCTGCATTCCATCTATGCACTAATTTTTTTTTTTTTGGTGGAAATGTGTGTAAGGTGACACTACAGGTCTATACTTAAGAAAAGGATCAAATAACAAGTATTTAAGTTACAGCCCATGTCTTATATCTCCCAGGCACTGGTGATGGGGGAATCAGGGATGAGTTCTCTGCACCCTCTCCTGTGCTCAGTCCCAATCTGTGCTTCTTTGAGGATCCCATATCATCTGCCCAGAAACCACTGGACACTCAGAGAATTCAGGGCCTTTCTAAGCTGCTCGGATCTCCTGAGGGCTCAGTCCGCTGATACGGGTCAGAAAGGAGCTGTGACTTCTCCCTGGGTGTAGAGAAAGATCTGGAAGCAGAGTCTGACTTAGGGTTTGTCAGGAAGCACTTGCACTGGTCTGTGACTGTGCTGGTCCCTGCTCCCCCACCAGGGGAGCTTTGAGCACTGACTCCGCCCCCCCCCCCCCCCCCCCCCCCCGCAGATGGTCTCCCTCAATGTCCTTCCATAAATCTCTGACCCCCACCCCACTTGGTGGTGGTGGAGGGGGTCAGACCTGGACCTGGAAGTGCCCTCATGTTCTTATGCTCATGGCTGGGGTGGGGGTAGCCCCATGGAGTGACCACCTGTAGGCTTCTGTCTCTGGAATCCCTGAAAGGCCACCAGGCAACCATCACAGAGTGGGGACCTTCGTCTGCTTCCTTCAGGGATGCAGAGCCTGGGGCTCCCGCAGAGCAGAGTAGGTGTCGGCAGGCCTCTGCTGGTCCACAAAGGAGCCCGCCTGTCCCAACCACACTAGACAGGGGGCAAGAGGCAGCTGTAGCAGAGGCGTGGACCCAAGGACAGAGGCGTGGACCATTTCATTTGCTTAGAACCAGGAGATCCAAACGCTCTCTGCTTGGGAACAGTTGGGTAGTTGGTGCAACAGTTTTGGGGGGGCCAGTTGAGGAGGAGGGGTCAGACTAGGGGTGGAGTCAGGGCAAGAGCAGTAGAGCAGCCTGGCTGGGAGTGGGCTCAGGTGAGGGACAGGGCCAGGCTGCAGGTGGGTGAAGGTGTGAGCCACACCCAGGCTCTGCTTGCCCAGGGCCTTCTCTTCTCCAGGCGGCTCTCATTCCCCCCATTGACATTTCAGTCAACAGTTCCCACGGCCTCTGCTAATGTTTTTCATTAGTCTTCACAAATGTTGTGCCAACATGTTTCCTTAAAAAACACTATGGAAAAAAGGCACTACTTTGGAGGAATTTGCTCCTGCCTCGTCTGCTTGCAATTTGATTGTGGGAAATTCTGGGAATAATTCAGCTCAGTGTTTCTGTAGCATAGAGAAGAGTCAGCGCTCCGAGTTGATCGAGCTCAAGTTCATCGGCCCCCTCGAACAGAAAAGGGTGCAGACCATGGTAGAAAAATCTGTCATGGGAAGACTGAGCTCTTTTAGTCCAGCACCCTTCAAACATTTGGAAAATGACACACAACAAAGAAAAGCACTTTCCCGTGGATCCCAGTATACACACATGCACACATGCACACACAACGGGTGCATGGGCAGAATGAAATGAAATGCGTCCAATATCATATGTATCCTGATTCCGAGCGATGCACTCTGATATTATCCTGATCTATTTTGGGCAATCTGATTATTTAAGTGGTGGTTCCAGCTCATCGAATTTGTTTTATGACCTACTTCTAGGTCACAAAGAGCAAGTAAGGCTGGATTCCTAGTCCATGTATATGACCATCTTTGCATCTTTGTGAAATTTCCAAGACTTCTCTTGCTTCTTGGTTTTCTTCCTCTTCATTCTCTAAATGCCTGAAATCACACTATTGCTGCAGGTAAGATGACATCATTGCCATCATAGTCAAAACAAATTTCCCTTTTTATAAAAATACGAATATCTGGAGGAGCTAAATGACTTGCCTATGTGACAACAAAGTTGATAAAATAAAACCCACAAAAGGGATTTTTCATGATTCACTGATGTTAATGTGTCATAAGATAAGGGAAGGCTGTTGGTTTCCATCACCTTGATTATACATACAGCTCATGCCCCAAACACGGTTAGCCTGGTTGTTCCTGTGGGAAGCAGATCATGGGAGCAACCAAATTCCAAGGAGAGATTTGTTCTTTCATGGAGGACTGTGACAAATCTTAGGTGGTCCTACTGGCTCACTCCGACCCTCTCCGTGGTGTTCAGGCAGCCGGAGGAACTCTGGAAGCACAGGTCATCCCACAACCTTGCCCTCTCTGTAAGTGGCAGCCCTCATGGCCCTGAGGCCGGCGCCGGGGCACCGTCCTCCCTCCTTCCTTGCACACTCTGCTTCTCCCCCAGCAGCCTGTCCTGCCAGCTCCACCTGCCTCCCACTCACCTCCGGCCCCATGACCGCCGGGCTCAGGCCACCTTCCCCTCCTCCTCCTGGCCTCCCCGGTCGCCCTGCTCCGGCATTTGCCCCACATCCCACCTGCAACAGCCAGATGATTCCGTCCAAACGTGACCAGGTCTTGTCCTGGTGGCTCTCACTTCCCTCGGAGTGAAAGCTGAAGTCTTCTCAGGGATCCACGGGCCTGAGATGATCCATCACCCCTCCCTGCACTCACCTGTCATCTCTCTGGACTTATGTCCCCCCACATTCCCCTTCACCCACTTGGCTCCAGCCACACTGGCCTCCTCGCTACTCCCTCTGCCTGCAATACCTTGTGCCCCCATGTGTCCCCGTTCCAGCATTACCTCCCGGGCTGAGCCACCCCTGGACGCCTGGTCACCCTGCAACCCCGTTCCTGGCCGTCCCTCCCCTGATGCTGCTTAGTCGGTCTGCCAGCGTCTCTCCGTGTTGGATGCGGTGCATATTCACACTTTGTTCTGTCACTGTCTGTCGTCCCTGCACAGCGTCAGCTCCGTGAGGACCAGGGCCACCTGCCGCCCTCACGGCTGCGTCCCCAGTACCCTGAGTTGGCACCAGTGCATACGTGCGGCCTGTTTGAGCGAAGCGCGCATGCATGAATGAGAACCTGCTTCCCTGCGGGGGGACGCTGCTCCCGGGGGGCAGCAGGTGGTTGCTGGGTGGGAAGATCTCCGTCTCTTTATGTAAGAACACAGGCGGACGTTCAGCGCATAAAGACGCAGCGGACGCTTCTGTGGTATTAAAATTTCACGAGGGCCAATCCAGAAAAAATGCCTAAAATGACTCCGTAGGGGACGATAATGAAATGAAGGTTGAGAAGCGAATCAGAGGAAGCCCAGACGAAGCACAGCCTTTTGCTCCCACGCGTGCCCAGGGTGGGGACAGGAAGCAGGAGCCCATCAGGAGGCGCCAGGCCTGGGACAATCACAACAATCATGGGCAGTCCTGGGCGGGGGACTCACGGGGGAGCGGCTTGGAGCACCCCGGGAGCGGGGCGTCTCTCCTGCCCAGGGACAGACTTACAAAGGATGATATTTACATTTTTCCTGAAGCCTCTAATTTCCTCATTTATCATTTGTCAGCGCCCGAGGCCCTTCCACGCACGCGGGATGTTTGCACACATCTAATGATCCCTTTTCCCAAACAAACGTCACCGTCTCTACGAGGAAATTCATTAATGCTGCCGAGGCTGCTAATTCCATCCATTAATGTCACACTGAGCGTCGCGCGCGGGATCCGGGGCAGCTGCTGGCACCCTGCGCCCCGGGGCTCCTGGAGCCAGTTTGCTGGGAGCTCTTCTCAGAGAGGGAACCATGGAAACCGCCCCTGGCGGGGCTGCTGAGACCAGAACAGAGCGGATTCCAGTCTGTGCTGGGCTGAAGGGGACCCGGGCTGGGGACCGAGGCCAGGTTTCTAGAACTCTGCCGGTGCCCGGGTCAGGGGCCTGCCCCTGCTCCCTGGACTTGGAGCAGCTCCAGGGGAAGGCAGAGCAGGCCAGTGCCGCTGCCCCCGGGAGAGGTCTGGGGGGCCAGGGAGGCCCCCCGAGAACTGCTCCGCTCGCTCCCTACATCAGCTCACCCCGAGCTGCTTGACCAAACCCCAGGCTCTTTGCATCAACTCAGTTCTGCCCCCAGGGCAGAAAGCCGAGCTCCAGGTGAGCACTCAGGTCCTGCCATCCCAGGGTTCTTGTGACCAAGGGCCAGGGGGACAGCAAAGAACATCTGGATCCTTCCTCATGCACCTGCTGAGGGGACAGCACCCTGATGAGCCACCGGCCTTCACAAGCAGAATCATGGAAAATGGGGAAAAAGATTTTATCGGTTGTTCGATACTCACGGTCCCCGGCCCCGGAGGGAGCTTGCAAACGTCTCCGGGCTGGGGTTCCGCACAGCAGAGCTGGGGGGACGTTCCTTTCACGACAGAACCTGTGTCTGTCCACGGAGACCCTGGATGTGCTCTTCGCTCAGTGCAGCCGAGCCGTGTTGTCCCGCACCAACCAGGAGCGGGTCACCCCGGCCACCACGGGGCTCCTGGCCGCCCGGCCTCCTGAGGTCCCGCTCAGGGCGCGGCCTTGCCGCAGGGCCGCCGCCTTGGGGACCGTTCATGGCAGGACAGAGACAGGAGGTGCGGGACAATGCCTGGGCCTTCAAAACGGACTTAAGAATGCGGATTTCAGGCAGCTTTCTGCACTTCCCACGTGGGGTCAGTCCTGCCCCCGGCCCTGTCCTGTCCCGGCTCTGACCTTGGTCACATTCCCTGAACCCTCCCAGCCCTGCCTCAGCCATTGGTCTGGGTGCTTCAAGCAAACGTCCTTCCAGCACATTCGTGCCTGTGGGTGGGCTTCCTGGCTTGGTGGTGGCCGCTCAGCAGGCTGGCTCTGGCTGACGACCCGGGGCGGCCAAGGAAGGCAGGTGCGCGTCTGGGCGGCAGGAGTGGCTGCTCTGCCCGTCGTCCCCGAGTCTCCGTCATCGCCCTTGTGCCCGTCTCTGCAGACCCTGGACCCCGGTGGACACGGGGGTTCTTCAGGCTCAGGGGGGCTTGCACGTCCTCCCCTGATTAGAACCTAGAGACCACTTCTCCCCGCGTACCTGTGTCAGTGTCACCACGGCTCTACGCTCTGGCCCCCTCGTGCCCGTGGCTTCTCAAGCCCTGTCCCCTTTGGTTGTGACAGGCACGTGAGGCTGGTGCCATCACTGTCCCCACCTTACAGGAGAAGAAGCACAAGTTGGGGGCCTTGCCCGGGCCACGGGGGTGGCTGGCCCGAACACACGGGCTGACACAGATCTGAGGATGCATTTGCAGGGGATTTCAAATCTCAAGCCAAAGTGAAGGTCACATCGCTGCCTCTTGTCAACATCCCCTCTGCTCTGCGGAAAGTGTTAGACACAGTCAGTGAGGACATGTGTGTCCCCTTGAGGGCGGGGAAAGAGCTCGTTCAGTAAACAGGACAACCTCATCTTCCCCACTGTCCTGAGAGGTCGATGTGACCGTCTCATGGGCTACGTCCCCTCCAGGCCACTCTGGACTGTCTGCTTCTGCAGAGCCCGGGCTCCCTGCTGGCGAGCTGCTAGCACACGGGGGTCCGGGGTTGCCGGGAGCGCGCCAACCACGCGGGATGCGGGGGCGCTGGGGGTGGCCTCGGACCCAAGGCAGGCGGTGGGCGTTTGCGGAAATGGAAGGCCAACACATGTCTGAGGCTGAGGCTGTGGGACAATGAGACCTTTTGTGCGACTGCTCCTGGGGGAAGGGGGGAGGGGGAGGGGAGACCAGGGGCTTAATGCAGGGTCAGCAACACAGGCCTTAGGGAGCAGATTCAGAAAGTGACCTTTGGAGGTCAGGCCACGGCACAGCCAAGCCGGCGCTGGCAGACGTGGCTACAGGCCGCGGCAAATAGAGCTGTGGTCAGGGAGCTTGGGGCCTGCTGGGCACCCGGGGTCCTGGTGCAGAGGCCCCCACGGCAGGCAGGGGTGCCGGCCAGCCTGCCAAGGCCTCAGGTTCCCCGATCCTTGTTCCGTTTGCTGGCACTTTTCTGAGGGGAAGTCTGTGCCTCCAACCCTGACCCTGCTGGCTTTGCCATGGCAGGTCCCACGTCTCCTTCCCAGGTGGACGTGGATGCAGGGGACCGGCTGTCCACGGAGCCACAGGAATGGAAGACAGGCCCTTGTCAGGCACAGAGTTTCCCGAGGTTTGTCCCTTGAGCGTCACCTTCGGAATTGTCACCAAATCGTGTAACACCCGTGTTATTATCTTATTTAATATTTCCTTGAAGCCAAACCAGGTCCGAGTTTTCTTGAATAAATCCGTGTGTTAGCTCCTGCTTCAGCCTCATCACCCATCCTGATGGCATCGTGGGCTTGCTGACAAGCCGCTTTCCCCCAACGCACATTAATGTGAAAAGGTAACTACGAAAATAAAAAGTGTCCTCCCACACTTGTGGGTGTAGACGTTCACCAGCTGGTGCAGAGACACACGAACCAGCGGCTTCAATGAAGTGGAAGTTTGTTTCCCTCCATGTAGCAGCCTCAGCGTGGGAGGCCCAGAGCCTCCGTGGGGGTGTTCCGATCTGTCGCCTGAGGACACTGTTCCTGTTCACCTGGTCCGAGGGCGCAGTTCACATTAGGCGAGAGGGAAGGGGAGAGGGGGGTAAGGGTGCGCCCACCCATTTGAGGGCATGCTGGGAAGGTGCATTCCAGCTGCACCTGATGGGGTGGGAAATTCAGGTTTCGTTGAGACCACCATGTGCAGAGCTGGTAACTGGGATCTCTAATCTTGCACAAAAGGGATGATGGATATCGAGGGATAATTAGCAACCTCTGTGTCTTCTCTCGACTCCCCCAAAGTCATGACTATCATTAGGTATACGCATCCTGCATTTTGTGAAAATTAGTCTTTTAGGAGAATATCCTTTCTGACACTACCGTGGGGTGCAGGGATGAGCCATTCTGTGCCACAGTTAATGGGACCTCATCATCTCAGGGAGCAAAGGCTGCCCAACACTGACGAGATCCACCATGTTACCCCATGCTGCTCTCCAGGCACAGTGCTCATTGTGCTGATGTTACTTGACATAGAGTCAGGTGGGCTTGCAGAATTTCAAGCTATTTTGTAGTGAGACACAGCTCCACAGGGCTGAACGAATGGTCAACAGTGTGGCCCAACCTCTGTTTTAGGGATTGGTCAACTGGAGTCAAAGGCTAGGAAGGGACTTCTTCAAGGTTGCACAGCCTTGAACCAAAAGCCCCCTGGCTCCCTGGACTCTTTCCAGCAACCACACTATGTCCTTGCTAGTCCTGAGTTTCCCTGCATTTGGATTCCCTTTTGAAATAAAGAGATACATGGACACTGAGTGAAAAACTATTGACTCCGTCCATTCCCTGCCCACCTCTTCCCAGAGACTCCCACAATTATTCCTCTAGCTGTTATACAAGTTACTTCCAAATCTTGGAAGATTAAGCCATTCATAGAAATTTCAAGTTGTGTTGTTATCTCTCAAATGTCTGCCACCCTAGATGAGGTGTGAGGTCCGTTCCACCTGCACCATCCGTGGATCAATTGTGATTTCAATTACATCATAATCCTCATTATGTCATGTGATTGGGGAGATGTTATTTACTGCAGTGCCAACTGTTATAATAATATGATCATATTTTCTTTCATATGCATCTTTGTTTTCCCCAGAGTTAGTAATTTCCTTTATTTTTTACTTGCAAATTGCTTACTTATACTTAGTTCTCTCCAAATCCTCCATCATTTCATACACTCCAGTGTTTTTCAAGTTTTTTGCCAACAACCCATGGTAAGAAATGTATTTTACAACCAGGCCTGACACCACATACACATATAAGCTATGAAACTAAAATTTTATAACACAATATTCACCTTCACTGTAAGTGATGCCCTTTGATATTTTCTACTCAATTTTGTTATTTCACTTCTTAAAATGCTGGTTTGATCAGCATCAAGTCATAAAACTGGTCTTAGGCCCCACTAAGGAGCATGATTGCACTTCTGGAGGCTCTGACTAGCCTCCCACAGCCTTACTTTCCCTAGGTCCTCCTGAAGCCCCTATCCCCACTCCAATCAGCCGTGGTGATCCACGTGACTGACCCAGCTCCTGCAGACTTTTCTATGCTTCTCTCTGGGTTGATTCCCTGTTTTATGAGCCCCATGTCTTCTTTCTTCACTAATTTTTGGCTTCCCATGAGTTCTTTCCAAATTACTTCTTTTTTTATTGAGGAAAACAAAATTTTTATCAACTCTTCAGCCTATTTTATTTTTTCACCATTTCTCCAGGAACAAAAAATAAGTGGGAAGGAGATTACAATAGGAAGAAGCCAGAGAGCGAATAGAATTGATTTATGCATGGTTTTGGTTCTGCAGGAAGCCAGCGATACCCAGATGAGGAGCCAGACCTCCAGCTATGTATCATTCCTGGCAATACCCAGGGGGATATTCCTGGAGGCCGCAGCATGAAGTTGGTTTGGGGCCGGAGGTCTAGTTGCTTCTTGCAAAATGAGGTTCAGCCATGGCCCCTGCCACCTGCGAACCTGTGTCTCAAGGTTCTGAACCCAGAGCAGGGAGGTGTGAGATTCGCCACCATCCACCTGGCTCAGCACACTTTTTATTTTTTAAAGATTTTATTTATTTATCCATCCATGAGAGACACAGAGAGAAATGCAGACACAGGCAGAGGGAGAAACAGGCTCCATGCAGGGAGCCCAATGTGGGACTCGATCCTGGTTCTCCAGGATCACACCCTGGGCTGAAGGTGCACTAAACCGCTGAGCCACTCAGGCTGCCCCAGCACAGACTTTTTAAAGTTACACGTGGTTACACAAGTTCTTCTTATGAGCCTTATTTGTGTGATCGGTAACTGATGTTTAGCATTTGTGGTTTTCCCACCGTGGGATGGTGGGATCTGGGAACAGGTGTTTTGTGGAAACTGTCCTTGCTGGGGGGTAGGGGGGTGGCCAGGAGCCCGTCTAGGGCCTGGGGAGAGCTGGCCCAGCTCCTGGCTGGCTCCGGATCCCTCCAGGGTGGGGGGACCGTGGGGGGACATCACGCAGGGCAAGTCTGCCCCAGGCCAGACAGGGGCACCAGCCAACAATGCTGCGCCTTCTCCTCGGAAGATGATCTGCTGTTTGTTCCCTGAGAGGCCCCGCAGGCAGGACACGTGTCAATAATCGCCTGCAGGCTGAGGGTGAGAAGCCCTCGAGGAGGAAAGAAAATCCTTGGAAATCTTGTCCGTGAAAGGAGGCCTTTATTGCAGGAATGCACCCCCCCCCCCCCCCCGAGCTAATGGGGCGCCACTGGGCTCCGTGGGAACCTGGCAGGCCCAGGCTCTGGGGAATCTGTGTGGACCCCCGATCCAGGACCCCAGAGACCTGCAGGGAGCTCAGTGGCCTCCCTGCTGCAGCCGCCTCCCGTGCCTATAGGGCTGGCGAGGCTCAGGGGTCTCAGGGACATCCCGGGACCCCAGGCGGAGGGTGGCAGGGCCAAGGCCGAGGCCTGGCTCCTGCCTGCGGCTGCAGGGCTCTCTCTACCGGCCCCTCCT
This sequence comes from Vulpes lagopus, assembly GCF_018345385.1. Classification (NCBI taxonomy): domain Eukaryota; kingdom Metazoa; phylum Chordata; class Mammalia; order Carnivora; family Canidae; genus Vulpes; species Vulpes lagopus. The sequence goes on from NC_054841.1 coordinate 12,455,186, forward strand.
GGGCCAGGATGAGGTGAGCACTCGGAGACCTCGGCCCGGCTAGTCCCGGACCGACCGTCACAGACAGAGGCCTGGGGTTCCTCTCATTCTGCAGGTGGGAAGGGGGCCTGGTGACTTGCTGGGGGTCACACAGTGGGCAGGTGGCGGGGCTGGGACTCCAGGGCCCTGACCTCCTCTCTGCGCTCCTCAGACAGGGAATTCTGGCCTGTGACAGCTTTCCTCACAGTGGAAGGAAGTGTACGTTGTCAGGGGGATGACACTCTAATGAGACGCTCGAGGGAATTTGCACAACCTGAGCATTAACAGGAACGCTAATAGCTAATATTAGCTTCTGCCCACACGGAGCCCGGCCCTGCTCTGAGCACTCCTCTGGCATTTGCTTGTGTCAACCTTAAACAAACGTGTGTGATACGATTTGATGTGACATCATTACCCCCGTGCAACAGATGTGGAAATTTCTGGAGGGAGAAAAGAAATGTTCCTCTAAAGCCCAGGGGCCAGGAATCTGTTTCCTCGGAAATATGCCCAGGTGGGACCCCTGTGGGAAGTCATGTTGTTGATCATCACTGCTCCTTGTTCTCCATTCTTTCTTCCCCGATCCATGCTACTTATCATGTGACTTTGGGGTCGTCTCTCTGGATGGGAAGTCTCATTGACACTGAATTTGGTTATGGGATTTGCTTTGGCTGGTGTGATGTGGGCAGAAGGTTGAAATATAATTGCATAGGTGGCCTTGACCTCTTGTGCTCTTGCATCCTGCTATGATAGGAACATGCTCTGGTCATCGATGGTCCTTGGAAGGCGGGAGTCACGTGGTGAAGGAACCTTGGACTTAGCCCTCAGCTTAAAGCCATAAAAAGCCAGGCTCAGCCTAGATGTGATGGACTCCAATGGCCCTGCAGATAAGAGAATGAGAAATAGATGCGTATTGTTCTTCGCAGCTGAGTTTTGGGTAGCTTGTTACACAGCTTAGTGTCAGCAGCTGACTGCTACAAGCTCGTGAGGGGACACACTGCTGTGCTCAGTGGGATCTGGATTTCCATGCCCTTAGCCTTAGTGAGAACAGCCCATCTTCCCCCTAATGTGCCACACTTCCCACTGTCCACTGTTCCCTGGAGCATCTTCCTGTTTGACACTGTCCTGTCCCTGACCACCGCATCATGTAATGCATGTTCCCAGGGGACAGGTGCCAGGCTCGTCCTGTCTGTGTCTCGTGGAGCAGTTTTATTAGTGTTTTTACTTTCCTTTAATCAGACATTCAAGGGCTCGTCAACCACTGAAGCTGAGAACGTCTGCTTGGACATCAGCATGTCAGCTCACTTTCTACTTTCTCCACCTGTTTTCACAACACATTTGTCAGACACAGAGGAAGCCTCTTCCCGGTGGCCAGGAAACAGCAGGAATGGTCTGTCTCTTCTTTGGATCATACATTGCTCTGTTTCCTGCTTGTTCGTCCTGACATCCTCACTGGAAAGAATCCACCTGTGTCCCCCCCGTTGACTCTCCTTATGTGGAGTTTACGATTAAATACGCAGCAGCATCATTATTATGACTCCTCTTTGGGAGCAGGAGCCGCAGCAGGGGGCACGGTGCTGTGTTTCTCTAGGAGGAGTCAAGGGAAACACATCAGGCTCTGTTCCCTGCCGTATGTTTCCCCGAGAGGTGCTGTCGGGCAAGGCTGCCCTTTCTGTGCCATCTCCTGGCTCAGGCTGTCAGCTCAGTAGGACGCCACTACCATTATTGCCATTGGATGGAAGGAGTGAAGCCCAGAGAGGTTCTATAGCTAGCCTGAGGACACACAGCAGCAGAATTTTCATATGGAAGAAACTTTGGGTAATTTGACTTTGCTTCAGGGGGCATATCTGTTGTTCTTGTCCGGAGCAGTCTCTTGTTTATTTGGGATCAATTTTGGGGACTGGGGGTGGGGCATGGACAGGGCCTGAAGCCTCCCCAGGCCATGCTTTGGTAGCAGATCAGAGCCCAGGGGCCCGAGCTTTGGATGCTGGTGGAGGATGCTGTAATGTCATAGCTGTCCAGTGTCCTCCACAGTCCTGGTGGCTCCGGCCCAGCCCAGCAGGTGCCAGAGCACTAGCTCACTGCACATGCATGGCCTCTATAGGGTTAGGAGGATGAGGTGCGGCCCAGTCCGGGCTGGCTGTTTCCTCTCCAACCATCCTTTCTGACTGTCTCCCCCCAGGATTCCACAGGGGCTCCAAAGCCCTGCTTGTTTCAAATGACCTCACCTGTTCCTGGTTGGAGCCTCACCTTTCCTGACCTAGGCAGCACCTATGTTTAACCTCATGGGAGCGGCTGGCAGAGAGAGCAAGCAGGGAAGTCACTGTGCCCCCTGAGGAGCAAGGATGCAGCAAGGAACTTGGTGACTGTCAGGTGGGAATGTGGCCCTGCAGCATTTTTTACTTATATCTTAAAAACATCCTAAGTGCCCGTAAATATGCCTAGTTCTGCACATTATTCAACTAGAGATTCCTCGGGGCAGGAACCAGAGTAAGTGGGGAAGAGAGGAAGCAGGACTCACCCATCTGAGTGGGAGAAGGGGAGCATGAATGTGCGAGAAGCCTGAAGACAGTAGTTGTAAGATTGTTGATAATTGTCGTAAAAACATCTGGCAAAATCCTGCTGGTCTATAGCTCTGCGGATGCTCAGTAAAATCAAGCTACAGTTCAAGGAGTTACTAGAATCATCTTTCTATAAAAACAACTTGTCTGCATACCGAAGCACTGGGCAATTATGCAGTCATTTGAGTGGTGCCTTGTTTTAAGTATAAATATAGGCCTTAGGGAGGAATAAAGAGCAGCCTCAGGTTCAGGAAAGGTTGGAGCCCTTCTCCTATCACATCTGCAGCGGGGAGGACAAGCTCTTTGTTGTGGATTCGGAGCTCTGAGGGTGAGACCCTGGGGCCACCAGCAGCTGTTTTGCCACAGCATGAGCTTCCAAGGAAGGAGCCCAAACCCATGAAGTCAGAGCCAATGATGGAGAGAGTGTGGGTCCTGGATCCACCTGTGCCTGCACCCTACCCTACCCCTGGAGTTCTCTGCTCGCAAAACCAATGCTTTTTTTTTTTTTTCTTAGCTCTAAGTGGAGTTGTCTTTCCATTATGTGCAATCCTGACCCACACCCACTGGAACTGTCAGGAGTCACGGATTAAAGAAAAGGGTGTCATGTCCACTTTAATAGGCTCATCCCCTCAGGACCCATGTCAAGGGGCGTAAAGACTGTGGAGTCACATGGAGCCTTTTCTACTGGAAGAAGACATGGCAGTGACAGTGTATTTGTGCCCCTAGACGCAGACCCAGGGCCAGAGAAGCTCGTTGCAATATCAAAAGACACCTGTGGACAATCATTCAAGGATAATTCCGTGAAAGGACCGTTCAGTATTACACTCTCTCAAATTTCAGGCTGAAATTTGAGCTTTTATATGAAGTCAAATGAGCTTAGGAACATAGGAGCTGGATCCTTGGAAGAGAGAGCCTTAGTGACATGCCAGTTTTAAGCTGGAGGTGTCCAATTTTGCACCATTCTTCTGTGCTACAGGAACGTGAGAGAGAGAAATGTCCCCAGGGAGGCGGCTCCCTGCCAACTCCGAGGAGGCCCCATGTCCCCTCCCTCCACTCAGGGTGGAGACACAAGGACCAGAGGCTGGTCTCTGTCTCAGTGGAGTGTCGGTTCTCGGATGGCGCTCAGAGCCTCAGAACAGACACTTTGCTATAGCGAGTTAAAAAATCAGAATATACAGAGATGCTCTATTTTAACAGACCAATTTGCACAAGATTATTTAAATTTCCCACAGTGCAGGGGTTCCTCGGGCTGAAAGGTCTGAGCAGGTGCCCGCACCTACCCTGGGTTTGCACCTGACGGGGAGGTACTGGGGGGGGGGTGCCCTCTCCAGGTGATGGCTCGTGGTGCACACGTGTGGCCCCTGCGTGGCTTCTCCGGCTCCACACACGCTCCAAGCCCCCCTCCCCTCTGCAAACAGAGCCGAGGGGAGCGTGGGGTTTACTTCCAACTCAGGCTTAGGGTTTCCCTCCTCCCCATCAGGAACTTCAGTTATCACGAGTGTTATTCAAGATGCCCAGCGAAGGATGTTTATGGCAGGTGTTTGCTTTTAAACTTACAACAACAAAAAATAGAACCACCTTATAGTCGGACAAATGGGAATCGTTGCACATCTATATGACGGAAGGTTTATGGTGTTAATGTTTATGCGTCTGTCGTCTGTGGTTCAGAGACACGTATATGACACGATGCGAGGTACCAACCAAGGCAGAGTCTGAAGGGTACATATTCAGACTAAATCCTTATTTTATAAACTAGACTTTTCATATGTGCAGTAAAATACTGGAGTTGGATTTTATTTTTTCTCTCTTTTGTAGGAATATTTTATAAACTTCGCACTACCTTTCAGACCAGAAAGACACATGAACATCATTAGAAGTAAAGCTACAATGAAGGCACTGAGCAGCCTCTAGCCATGACGCGTCACTGTCTTTTCAGCTGGAACATTCTTTTTAGCTTCACAAACTCTCCTTTCTCCCCTGGGAAGCCCCCAGGGCAGGGACCCTGTCTCCTTTCTGTCTTGGTGGCGCCAGGAACATAATCAAGTCTCCATAAATAATTGATCGTCAGGAAGACCCCAGAAGGAGCCCATTCCCTTCACGGGGCGCCCGCGAACTCCTGAAGGCATTCTCTTAAGTGCATTTCATTTGTTTTTAATTCTTCTGCTGCTCAGACGGATGGACACGACACGGAAGCCAGGAGAGAGCTGGAGGCTTGCTGAGCGCCGCCGAGGGAAGGATCCACGAGTGGCAGCCGGCGCTGCGGGGCCCCGCGTGGAGCCTGACCCCAGGCACCTGCAGGGCTGAGGGCCCTTCTCGGGGGATGGAGGCCCTTTCCCGCCTGACCCGACCCGAGGCGAAGGCTCCTCCCGGCCTCCTGTTGGAAAGTGAGTGTTGGTTGCCAGGGTCTCTGAGGCTCCATAGCTGAGAATCAATAAAGAAAGGGCGCGATGTCTGAAAACCGTTCAGAATCGGCATGAGAAAGACGGACCCATGAGATCAGAGGGAGAAGGCCTCGCTCCTGAGTAGGCACTGACAGGTGCCTACCGGGCACTCGCCCCGCGGACACTGCTCTGGGTGTCGGGAGGGGGCAGGGCACCAAACAAAGTCCCCACTCCCACAGGCCCTACCTTCTAGTCTGAGGATGAGCAATAGCCATTGAGCCAAACACCGTGTGACTTGTAGGGAGGTGATAATTGCTCGAAGGGACCAGAGAGCTGATGGAGGTGGTCCTGTAGGTGAGCAGGGAGGGTCCTATACGTGAGGAGGTGAGCCAGTCCTGGGAGGAGCACACCAAGCGGAGGGAAGAGCAAGTGCAAAGGCCCTGAGGCAGGAGAGCCCTGGGTGTTCCTTGGAGAGGAGCAGCCAGGAGGCCAGGGCAGCTGGAGCCACGCAAAGGGGAACAGGGGAGGGGAGGAGTCGAGGTCTCCTGTCTGCCACATACAGCAGGGCGCCCACAGGCTGGGGGAGGGCACCGAGTGAAGCCGAAGGAAGGTGGCCCACGACCTGATGGTCACCGTCTTCGGGTAGACAGACTTCAGCGGCGTGGCTCTCAGGGTGTCATTCTGAGATCAGCGGCAGCAGCAGCCCCCGGAGCCCTGGTAGAAATGCCAGATTTCACGCCCAGTCCAGCCCAGCTGATTCGACCCTCGGGGGGGGGGGGGGGGGCTTCAGAGCTGTTAGGAGCCGTCCCGCAGGTCCTGATGCTCCCTGGGGTTTGAGAAAAGCGAGTAGTGCTGGAGCCTGGCTCTAGCCTTCACCTGGGAACCCAGAGGGATTAGGGTTGAAACGCTGGGGGGCCCGAGGGTCACCATCAGAAGGAGCTTCCCAGTCAAAGGGTCATGTGGAGGCCTGGGCGGGTGCGTGTCCTGGAATCTCCTTTAGGGGTTCCCTGACGGGGTGCAATTCTCTGGGCTGTGTGGCCTTTTCTTCTCCGACCCGCTCAGCACCCCAGACTCGCTGCTGGCCCATCACCGGGGGATTTGTGGAGGCGGAGTCACACTGGGGACCTCGGGTGCATGTGTCTCCCTGCCCAGGGCCCCCCTTCTGCCCCTGGAGGTAACCGGGTGTGGCTGCCTTGTGGCAGGTTCCTTCCCAGGGCAGAGGTGGGAGCTGCTTGGGGGCAACAGCCCTCCTGCCTGGGAGGGACTCAGCTCACTGGAGAGTTTGGGGGGTGGGTGGGAGTGGGGCAGGGAGAGAGCAAGGTGGGAGAAGATTCCTGAAGCCCAGAAGGAGTCACGGTCACGGATTCCTGGGGGAGGTGCCAGGGGGCCGAGTGTGGGGTCCCCGCGTGTGCAGTGGGAGCGTGGGATCCCGCAGGGGCTGGCCTGCTGACGATGCTGCGAGCGAGGTCGGCCCATCTCAGTCATTTACTTGACTTCTCATACCTGTGGTCACCTTTACAAATGGCATATGACCAGCCAGGAGGGCCACCTGGGGCCCCTCTGACCCCAGCCCCACGTCTAGAGCTGTCCTCCCCCTGCCACCGCAGACACACGTTTTGGTTTGGTGGCTTTGAAGCCGCTGCTAGGCGGGGAGGCTCACAGCTTGGGCGCACGCCTGCGGGTCCCCGGCCCAGGACGGGCCTTCCCTACTCAGGACACCCTTGCTGGCTGTGGGGTGCGCCACGGTGATCAGTGGGGCCAGTGGAAGCCCAGACCTCCTGCCACCTGCAGCCCTGTCAGCCACCCCTGTCCCCCGCCCCCCCCCGCCCCCTGTGCTGTATCCGGGCCCAGCTCACGGCAGCTCCTGCCAGGCCCCGTCTTCTGACAGTGAATGGGTACGGGCGCCCCATTAGCAGAGGTACCGAGGCCCGGAGCGTTTCCATGTCCTGTGCACATTCCGAGTGAGTCGGGGCAGAGCCTGAATCCAGGGGCGCCGCTCCCCGCGGCCGTCACCTGGGGAAGTGAAGGCACTGCCCTGCGCAGCCTGCATCCAGCACCAGCTCAGTCCTATTGGGGCGAAGTCCCCATTACATGAGTTGCCTGGTATGCCCTGCCCTATGCCACCCTCCCTGCCGAGAGCCGATCTGCGCGAGGCCCACCGCTGCGTCCCAGTCCAGCTGAGTCTCCTCGCGGGGCAGGAACTTGTCACCGTTTGCCTCATTGATGGAATGTGTTACGTTGCTTTGTGCACTTCATCACCCCTCACAGGGTTCTGCACAGACTAGTTCAAAAAATCCTTGCTGAATGACTATATGACTGATCAATTAGTTCCTTGTCAACTGAGCAGTTACATTTGTCTTTACGAATGAATAAAATAAAATGGCTGCAAAAGTGCCTTTATTTCTGTACATTCATTACCCTAATTAAATGCTCTTCTAGGCTTCAGAGAGCATGATGATTGGGTTCTTTTGATACTAAGCTCAAATCTTTTCAGTTTTCGTAAATGCAGGTTTGGAAATGTGTAACGTGACTGCTGTGCATCCGTAATGCTGGGGTCCAATGCAAACCAACTCTTAAGGAGATTTGTATGTTTTTGCAATGATGGCAAGCTCTGGAATGGGACCCCATAGAGGCGGTGTTAGGGAATTTGTTTCTGGGAGATAACCAAAGAGCAGCAAGCCGAGAAGCCAACTTGAATGTGACATCCTTGAGAGACAAAACGTGCTGTGCTGAATGGTGCCAAGCGTGGGCAAGTGCTGAGAGCCCGTCCCAAGGGGGCGGCTTTTTTTTTTTCCCCCTTTCTCTCTCTTTCTCTGACAATCAGCAATTCTGTTAGCTACAAATGTGTTGTGGGACAAGGAGGAAAACTGTCTTCAGCCCTCAGAGAATGAGACAATTGTCCCCTTGACTTCCACACACTCCTGCTCCTAAGTGACCCTCGCAGGGGTTATCTGCGCTGAGATCTTTGGCTGTAGCCCCACACTTGTAGGAGCTGAACCGAGGACTCTGTGGAAAGTGCAGCTGGGGGGTGGGAAACGCAAGGGGCCATCTTCCCCCGAGCCCATTCAATGTCCTGAAGGTCATATGCTGACATGCGTGGGGTCAGGCTGGGATGAAAGGGCGTCGGAGAGCACGGTGAAGTGGGCGCCTGGGCCACCATATGCTGAGGACTTGGGGCGGCTTCCCTGTGGGCTCCCTCACTCGCCGCCCTCCCAGCATGTGGGCTCTAGTCCACCCTGGCCCACCCTGGCCCAGCCCCTCTGCCCCGGGTAGAACCGGCCTGGGCCTCTGAATCTGACACAAGCCAGTGGAAGGGCTCAGGAGCATTAATTGCCCCTTTCCCGAGGAGGAAGTGGTGGGGCTCTGGGAGCAGTGGGCACCTCCTCCTCTGTCTTCAGGATGGGTGTGGATAACATCACAGCCCCGGAGGTGACTTCAGAGCCCAAGCATAGGACTCCATCCCTTAGTCTCTAGAGGGGCTTCCATGGCTGGGAGCGACCTCTCCTGTGGGTTGTGGGACCTTCCCCCTCACCTCTGGGCAGGGTTTTATGATGACTGCTGGAGCCGCTCCTGCAAGTCGGTCTGCAAAAGCAACGGCAAGGACAAGGTCTTTAAAGTGGGACCAGTGCCCCCTGGGGAGTCACCGAGAAACATTTCGAGCAGTCTCAGCTCTGCACTGGAGAGCTAGGCCACCATCTCACGCTGTACCAGGTGACAGCCACACTCCAAGTCCATCCTCACATTCATGTGGCAAAAACTCTAATAAGAGACTAAGGGATGGAGTCTTATGCTTGGGCTCTGAAGTCACCTCCGGAGCTGTGATGTTATCCACACCCATCCTGAAGACAGAGGAGGAGGTGCCCACTGCTCCCAGAGCCCCACCACTTCCTCCTCGGGAAAGGGGCATGATTGCACTTCTGGAGGCTCTGACTAGCCTCCCACAGCCTTACTTTCCCTAGGTCCTCCTGAAGCCCCTATCCCCACTCCAATCAGCCGTGGTGATCCACGTGACTGACCCAGCTCCTGCAGACTTTTCTATGCTTCTCTCTGGGTTGATTCCCTGTTTTATGAGCCCCATGTCTTCTTTCTTCACTAATTTTTGGCTTCCCATGAGTTCTTTCCAAATTACTTCTTTTTTTATTGAGGAAAACAAAATTTTTATCAACTCTTCAGCCTATTTTATTTTTTCACCATTTCTCCAGGAACAAAAAATAAGTGGGAAGGAGATTACAATAGGAAGAAGCCAGAGAGCGAATAGAATTGATTTATGCATGGTTTTGGTTCTGCAGGAAGCCAGCGATACCCAGATGAGGAGCCAGACCTCCAGCTATGTATCATTCCTGGCAATACCCAGGGGGATATTCCTGGAGGCCGCAGCATGAAGTTGGTTTGGGGCCGGAGGTCTAGTTGCTTCTTGCAAAATGAGGTTCAGCCATGGCCCCTGCCACCTGCGAACCTGTGTCTCAAGGTTCTGAACCCAGAGCAGGGAGGTGTGAGATTCGCCACCATCCACCTGGCTCAGCACACTTTTTATTTTTTAAAGATTTTATTTATTTATCCATCCATGAGAGACACAGAGAGAAATGCAGACACAGGCAGAGGGAGAAACAGGCTCCATGCAGGGAGCCCAATGTGGGACTCGATCCTGGTTCTCCAGGATCACACCCTGGGCTGAAGGTGCACTAAACCGCTGAGCCACTCAGGCTGCCCCAGCACAGACTTTTTAAAGTTACACGTGGTTACACAAGTTCTTCTTATGAGCCTTATTTGTGTGATCGGTAACTGATGTTTAGCATTTGTGGTTTTCCCACCGTGGGATGGTGGGATCTGGGAACAGGTGTTTTGTGGAAACTGTCCTTGCTGGGGGTGGGAGGGTGGGCAGAGACCTGGGGTGGCCAGGAGCCCGTTGAGGGCCTGGGGAGAGCTGGCCCAGCTCCTGGCTGGCTCCGGATCCCTCCAGGGTGGGGGGACCGTGGGGGGACATCACGCAGGGCAAGTCTGCCCCAGGCCAGGCAGGGGCACCAGCCAACAATGCTGCGTCTCCTCCTCGGAAGATGATCTGCTGTTTGTTCCCCCAGAGGCCCCCCCGCAGGCAGGACACATGTCAATAATTGCCTGCAGGCTGAGGGTGAGAAGCCCTCGAGGAGGAAAGAAAACCCTTGGAAATCTTGTCCGTGAAAGGAGGCCTTTGTTGCAGGAATGCATCCCCCTCCCCTGAGCTAATGGGGTGCCCCTGGGCTCCGTGGGAGCCTGGCACGCCCAGGCTCTGGGGAATCTGTGTGGACCCCGGATCCAGGACCCCATAGACCTGCAGGGAGCTCAGTGGCCTCCCTGCTGCAGCCGCCTCCCGTGCCTATGGGGCTGGCGAGGCTCAGGGGTCTCAGGGACATCCCGGGACCCCAGGCGGAGGGTGGCAGGGCCAAGGCCGAGGCCTGCCTGCGGCCGCAGGGCTCTCTCTACCGGCTCCTCCTGGGCCAGGATGAGGTGAGCACTCGGAGACCTCGGCCCGGCTAGTCCCGGACCGACCGTCACAGACAGGGGCCTGGGGTTCCTCCCATTCTGCAGGTGGGAAGGGGGCCTGGTGACTTGCTGGGGGTCACACAGCGGGCAGGTGGCGGGGCTGGGACTCCAGGGCCCTGACCTCCTCTCTGTGCTCCTGAGACAGGGAATTCTGGCCTGTGACAGCTTTCCTCACAGTAGAAGGAAGTGTACGTTGTCAGGGGGATGACACTCTAATGAGACGCTCGAGGGAATTTGCACAACCTGAGCATTAACAGGAACACTAATAGCTAATATTAGCTTCTGCCCACACGGAGCCCGGCCCTGCTCTGAGCACTCCTCTGGCATTTGCTTGTGTCAACCTTAAACAAACGTGTGTGATACGATTTGATGTGACATCATTACCCCCGTGCAACAGATGTGGAAATTTCTGGAGGGAGAAAAGAAATGTTCCTCTAAAGCCCAGGGGCCAGGAATCTGTTTCCTCGGAAATATGCCCAGGTGGGACCCCTGTGGGAAGTCATGTTGTTGATCATCACTGCTCCTTGTTCTCCATTCTTTCTTCCCCGATCCATGCTACTTATCATGTGACTTTGGGGCCGTCTCTCTGGATGGGAAGTCTCATTGACACTGAATTTGGTTATGGGATTTGCTTTGGCTGGTGTGATGTGGGCAGAAGGTTGAAATGTAATTGCATAGGTGGCCTTGACCTCTTGTGCTCTTGCATCCTGCTATGATAGGAACATGCTCTGGTCATCGATGGTCCTTGGAAGGCGGGAGTCACGTGGTGAAGGAACCTTGGACTTAGCCCTCAGCTTAAAGCCATAAAAAGCCAGGCTCAGCCTAGATGTGATGGACTCCAATGGCCCTGCAGATAAGAGAATGAGAAATAGATGCATATTGTTCTTCGCAGCTGAGTTTTGGGTGGCTTGTTACACAGCTTAGTGTCAGCAGCTGACTGCTACAAGCTCGTGAGGGGACACACTGCTGTGCTCAGTGGGATCTGGATTTCCATGCCCTCAGCCCTAGTGAGAACAGCCCATCTTCCCCCTAATGTGCCACACTTCCCACTGTCCACTGTTCCCTGGAGCATCTTCCTGTTAGACACTGTCCTGTCCCTGACCACCGCATCATGTAACGCATGTTCCCAGGGGACAGGTGCCAGGCTCGTCCTGTCTGTGTCTCGTGGAGCGGTTTTATTAGTGTTTTTACTTTCCTTTAATCAGACATTCAAGGGCTCGTCAACCACTGAAGCTGAGAACGTCTGCTTGGACATCAGCATGTCAGCTCACTTTCTACTTTCTCCACCTGTTTTCACAACACATTTGTCAGACCCAGAGGAAGCCTCTTCCTGGTGGCCAGGAAACAGCAGGAATGGTCTGTCTCTTCTTTGGATCATACATTGCTCTGTTTCCTGCTTGTTCGTCCCGACATCCTCACTGGAAAGAATCCACCTGTGTCCCCCCCGTTGACTCTCCTTATGTGGAGTTTACGATTAAATACGCAGCAGCATCATTCTTATGACTCCTCTTTGGGAGCAGGAGCCGCAGCAGGGGGCACGGTGCTGTGTTTCTCTAGGAGGAGTCAAGGGAGACACGTCAGGGTCTGTTCCCTGCCGTATGTTTCCCCGAGAGGTGCTGTCGGGCGAGGCTGCCCTTTCTGTGCCATCTCCTGGCTCAGGCTGTCAGCTCAGTAGGACGCCACTACCATTATTGCCATTGGATGGAAGGAGTGAAGCCCAGAGAGGTTCTATAGCTAGCCTGAGGACACACAGCAGCAGAATTTTCATATGGAAGAAACTTTGGGTAATTTGACTTTGCTTCAGGGGGCATATCTGTTGTTCTTGTGCGGAGCAGTCTCTTGTTTATTTGGGATCAATTTTGGGGACTGGGGGTGGGGCATGGACAGGGCTGAAGCCTCCCCAGGCCATGCTTTGGTAGCTGATCAGAGCCCAGGGGCCCGAGCCTCGGATGCTGATGGAAGATGCTGTGATGTCATAGCTGTCCAGTGTCCTCCACAGTCCTGGTGGCTCCGGCCCAGCCCAGCAGGTGCCAGAGCACTAGCTCACTGCACATGCATGGCCTCTATAGGGTTAGGAGGATGAGGTGCGGCCCAGTCCGGGCTGGCTGTTTCCTCTCCAACCATCCTTTCTGACTGTCTCCCCCCAGGATTCCACAGGGGCTCCAAAGCCCTGCTTGTTTCAAATGACCTCACCTGTTCCTGGTTGGAGTCTCACCTTTCCTGACCTAGGTAGCACCTATGTTTAACCTCATGGGAGCGGCTGGCAGAGAGAGCAAGCAGGGAAGTAACTGTGCCCCCTGAGGAGCAAGGATGCAGCAAGGAACTTGGTGACTGTCAGGTGGGAATGTGGCCCTGCAGCATTTTTTACTTATATCTTAAAAACATCCTAAGTGCCCGTAAATATGCCTAGTTCTGCACATTATTCAACTAGAGATTCCTCGGGGCAGGAACCAGAGTAAGTGGGGAAGAGAGGAAGCAGGACTCACCCATCTGAGTGGGAGAAGGGGAGCATGAATGTGCGAGAAGCCTGAAGACAGTAGTTGTAAGATTGTTGATAATTGTCGTAAAAACATCTGGCAAAATCCTGCTGGTCTATAGCTCTGCGGATGCTCAGTAAAATCAAGCTACAGTTCAAGGAGTTACTAGAATCATCTTTCTATAAAAACAACTTGTCTGCATACCGAAGCACTGGGCAATTATGCAGTCATTTGAGTGGTGCCTTGTTTTAAGTATAAATATAGGCCTTAGGGAGGAATAAAGAGCAGCCTCAGGTTCAGGAAAGGTTGGAGCCCTTCTCCTATCACATCTGCAGCGGGGAGGACAGGCTCTTTGTTGTGGATTCGGAGCTCTGAGGGTGAGACCCTGGGGCCACCAGCAGCCGTTTTGCCACTGCATGAGCTTCCAAGGAAGGAGCCCAAACCCATGAAGTCAGAGCCAATGATGGAGAGAGTGTGGGTCCTGGATCCACCTGTGCCTGCACCCTACCCTACCCCTGGAGTTCTCTGCTCGCAAAACCAATGCTTTTTTTTTTTTTTTCTTAGCTCTAAGTGGAGTTGTCTTTCCATTATGTGCAATCCTGACCCACACCCACTGGAACTGTCAGGAGTCACGGATTAAAGAAAAGGGTGTCATGTCCACTTTAATTGGCTCATCCCCTCAGGACCCATGTCAAGGGGCGTAAAGACTGTGGAGTCACATGGAGCCTTTTCTACTGGAAGAAGACATGGCAGTGACAGTGTATTTGTGCCCCTAGACGCAGACCCAGGGCCAGAGAAGCTCGTTGCAATATCAAAAGACACCTGTGGACAATCATTCAAGGATAATTCCGTAAAAGGACCGTTCAGTATTACACTCTCTCAAATTTCAGGCTGAAATTTGAGCTTTTATATGAAGTCAAATGAGCTTAGGAACATAGGAGCTGGATCCTTGGAAGAGAGAGCCTTAGTGACATGCCAGTTTTAAGCTGGAGGTGTCCAATTTTGCACCATTCTTCTGTGCTACAGGAACGTGAGAGAGAGAAATGTCCCCAGGGAGGCGGCTCCCTGCCAACTCCGAGGAGGCCCCATGTCCCCTCCCTCCACTCAGGGTGGAGACACAAGGACCAGAGGCTGGTCTCTGCCTCAGTGGAGTGTCGGTTCTCGGATGGCGCTCAGAGCCTCAGAACAGACACTTTGCTATAGCGAGTTAAAAAATCAGAATATACAGAGATGCTCTATTTTAACAGACCAATTTGCACAAGATTATTTAAATTTCCCACAGTGCAGGGGTTCCTCGGGCTGAAAGGTCTGAGCAGGTGCCCGCACCTACCCTGGGTTTGCACCTGACGGGGAGGTACTGGGGGGGGGTGCCCTCTCCAGGTGATGGCTCGTGGTGCACACGTGTGGCCCCTGCGTGGCTTCTCCGGCTCCACACACGCTCCAAGCCCCCCTCCCCTCTGCAAACAGAGCCGGGGGGAGCGTGGAGTTTACTTCCAACTCAGGCTTAGGGTTTCCCTCCTCCCCATCAGGAACTTCAGTTATCACGAGCGTTATTCAAGATGCCCAGCAAAGGATGTTTATGGCAGGTGTTTGTTTTTAAACTTACAACAACAAAAAATAGAACCACCTTATAGTCGGACAAATGGGAATCGTTGCACATCTATATGACGGAAGGTTTATGGTGTTAATGTTTATGCGTCTGTTGTCTGTTGTTCAGAGACACGTATATGACACGATGCGAGGTACCAACCAAGGCAGAGTCTGAAGGGTACATATTCAGACTAAATCCTTATTTTATAAACTAGACTTTTCATATGTGCAGTAAAATACTGGAGTTGGATTTTATTTTTTCTCTCTTTTGTAGGAATATTTTATAAACTTCGCACTACCTTTCAGACCAGAAAGACACATGAACATCATTAGAAGTAAAGCTACAATGAAGGCACTGAGCAGCCTCTAGCCATGACGCGTCACTGTCTTTTCAGCTGAAACATTTTTTTAGCTTCACAAACTCTCCTTTCTCCCCTGGGAAGCCCCCAGGCAGGGACCCTGTCTCCTTTCTGTCTTGGTGGCGCCAGGAACATAATCAAGTCTCCATAAATAATTGATCGTCAGGAAGACCCCAGAAGGAGCCCATTCCCTTCACGGGGCGCCCGCGAACTCCTGAAGGCATTCTCTTAAGTGCATTTCATTTGTTTTTAATTCTTCTGCTGCTCAGACGGATGGACACGACACGGAAGCCAGGAGAGAGCTGGCGGCTTGCTGAGCGCCGCCGAGAGAAGGATCCACGCGTGGCAGCCGGCGCTGCGGGGCCCCGCGTGGAGCCTGACCCCAGGCACCTGCAGGGCTGAGGGCCCTTCTCGGGGGATGGAGGCCCTTTCCCGCCTGACCCGACCCGAGGCGAAGGCTCCTCCCGGCCTCCTGTTGGAAAGTGAGTGTTGGTTGCCAGGGTCTCTGAGGCTCCATAGCTGAGAATCAATAAAGAAAGGGCGCGATGTCTGAAAACCTTTCAGAATCGGCATGAGAAAGACGGACCCATGAGATCAGAGGGAGAAGGCCTCGCTCCTGAGTAGGCACTGACAGGTGCCTACCGGGCACTCGCCCCGCGGACACTGCTCTGGGTGTCGGGACGGGGCAGGGCACCAAACAAAGTCCCCACTCCCACAGGCCCTACCTTCTAGTCTGAGGATGAGCGATAGCCATTGAGCCAAACACTGTGTGACTTGTAGGGAGGTGATAATTGCTCGAAGGGACCAGAGAGCTGATGGAGGTGGTCCTGTAGGTGAGCAGGGAGCGTCCTATATGTGAGGAGGTGAGCCAGTCCTGGGAGGAGCACACCAAGCAGAGGGAAGAGCAAGTGCAAAGGCCCTGAGGCAGGAGAGCCCTGGGTCTTCCTTGGAGAGGAGCAGCCAGGAGGCCAGGGCAGCTGGAGCCACGCAAAGGGGAACAGGGGAGGGGAGGAGTCGAGGTCTCCTGTCTGCCACATACAGCAGGGCGCCCACAGGCCGGGGGAGGGCACCGAGTGAAGCCGAAGGAAGGTGGCCCACGACCTGATGGTCACCGTCTTCGGGTAGACAGACTTCAGCGGTGTGGCTCTCGGGGTGTCATTCCGAGGTCAGCGGCAGCAGCAGCCCCCGGAGCCCTGGTAGAAATGACGGACTTCACGCCTAGTCCAGCCCAGCTGATTCACCCTCTGGGGGGGGGGGGGGGGGCGGGCCCTCAGAGCTGTTAGGAGCCGTCCCGCGGGTCCTGATGCTCCCTGGGGTTTGAGAAAAGCGAGTAGTGCTGGAGCCTGGCTCTAGCCTTCACCTGGGAACCCAGAGGGATTAGGGTTGAAACGCCGGGGGGCCTGAGGGTCACCATCAGAAGGAGCTTCCCAGGAAAAGGGTCATGTGGAGGCCTGGGCGGGTGCGTGTCCTGGAATCTCCTTTAGGGGTTCCCTGAAAGGGTGCAATTCTCTGGGCTGTGTGGCCTTTTCTTCTCCGACCCGCTCAGCACCCCAGACTCGCTGCTGGCCCATCACCGGGGGCTTCGTGGAGGCGGAGTCACACTGGGGACCTCGGGTGCATGTGTCTCCCTGCCCAGGGCCCCCCTTCTGCCCCTGGAGGTAACAGGGTGTGGCTGCCTTGTGGCAGGTTCCTTCCCAGGGCAGAGGTGGGAGCTGCTTGGGGGCAACAGCCCTCCTGCCTGGGAGGGACTCAGCTCACTGGAGAGTTTGGGGGGTGGGTGGGAGTGGGGCAGGGAGAGAGCAAGGTGGGAGAAGATTCCTGAAGCCCAGAAGGAGTCACGGTCACAGATTCCTGGGGGAGGTGCCAGGGGGCCGAGTGTGGGGTCCCCGCGTGTGCAGTGGGAGCGTGGGATCCCGCAGGGGCTGGCCTGCTGACGATGCTGCGAGCGAGGTCGGCCCATCTCAGTCATTTACTTGACTTCTCATACCTGTGGTCACCTTTACAAACGGCGTGTGACCAGCCAGGAGGGCCACCTGGGGCCCCTCTGACCCCAGCCCCACATCTAGAGCTGCCCTCCCCCTACCACCGCAGACACTCGTTTTGGTTTGGTGGCTTTGAAGCCGCTGCTAGGCGGGGAGGCTCACAGCTTGGGCGCACGCCTGCGGGTCCCCGGCCCAGGACGGGCCTTCCCTACTCAGGACACCCTTGCTGGCTGTGGGGTGCGCCACGGTGATCAGTGGGGCCAGTGGAAGCCCAGACCTCCTGCCACCTGCAGCCCTGTCAGCCACCCCTGTCCCCCGCCCCCCCCCGCCCCCTGTGCTGTATCCGGGCCCAGCTCACGGCAGCTCCTGCCAGGCGCCGTCTCCTGATAGTGAACGGGTACGGGCGCCCCATTAGCAGAGGTACCGCGGCCCGGAGTGTTTCCATGTCCTGCGCACATTCCGAGCGAGTCGGGGCAGAGCCTGAATCCAGGGGCGCCGCTCCCCGCGGCCGTCACCTGGGGAAGTGAAGGCACTGCCCTGCGCAGCCTGCATCCAGCACCAGCTCAGTCCTATTGGGGCGAAGCCCCCATTACATGAGTTGCCTGGTATGCCCTGCCCTATGCCACCCTCCCTGCCGAGAGCCGATCTGCGCGAGGCCCACCGCTGCGTCCCAGTCCAGCTGAGTCCCCTCGCGGGGCAGGAACTTGTCACCGTTTGCCTCATTGATGGAATGTGTTACGTTGCTTTGTACACTTCATCACCCCTCACAGGGTTCTGCACAGACTAGTTCAAAAAATCCTTGCTGAATGACTATATGACTGATCAATTAGTTCCTTCTCAACTGAGCAGTTACATTTGTCTTTACGAATGAATAAAATAAAATGGCTGCAAAAGTGCCTTTATTTCTGTACATTCATTACCCTAATTAAATGCTCTTCTAGGCTTCAGAGAGCGTGATGATTGGGTTCTTTTGATACTAAGCTCAAATCTTTTCAGTTTTCGTAAATGCAGGTTTGGAAATGTGTAACGTGACTGCTGTGCATCCGTAATGCTGGGGACCAATGCAAACCAACTCTTAAGGAGATTTGTATGTTTTTGCAATGATGGCAAGCTCTGGAATGGGACCCCATAGAGGCGGTGTTAGGGAATTTGTTTCTGGGAGATAACCAAAGAGCAGCAAGCCGAGAAGCCAACTTGAATGTGACATCCTTGAGAGACAAAACGTGCTGTGCTGAATGGTGCCAAGCGTGGGCAAGTGCTGAGAGCCCGTCCCAAGGGGGCAGCTTTTTTTTTTTTTCCCTTTCTCTCTCTCTCTCTGACAATCAGCAATTCTGTTAGCTACAAATGTGTTGTGGGACAAGGAGGAAAACTGTCTTCAGCCCTCAGAGAATGAGACAATTGTCCCCTTGACTTCCACACACTCCTGCTCCTAAGTGACCCTCGCAGGGGTTATCTGTGCTGAGATCTTTGGCTGTAGCCCCACACTTGTAGGAGCTGAACCGAGGACTCTGTGGAAAGTGCAGCTGGGGGGTGGGAAACGCAAGGGGCCATCTTCCCCTGAGCCCATTCAATGTCCTGAATGTCATATGCTGACATGAGTGGGGTCAGGCTGGGATGAAAGGGCGTCGGAGAGCACGGTGAAGTGGGCGCCTGGGCCACCATATGCTGAGGACTTGGGGGCGGCTTCCCTGTGGGCTCCCTCACTCGCCGCCCTCCCAGCATGTGGGCTCTAGTCCACCCTGGCCCACCCTGGCCCAGCCCCTCTGCCCCGGGTAGAACCGGCCTGGGCCTCTAAATCTGACACAAGCCAGTGGAAGGGCTCAGGAGCATTAATTGCCCCTTTCCCGAGGAGGAAGTGGTGGGGCTCTGGGAGCAGCGGGCACCTCCTCCCCTGTCTTCAGGGTGGGTGTGGATAACATCACAGCCCCGGAGGTGACTTCAGAGCCCAAGCATAGGACTCCATCCCTTAGTCTCTAGAGGGGCTTCCATGGCTGGGAGCCACTTCTCCTGTGGGTTGTGGGACCTTCCCCCTCACCTCTGGGCAGGGTTTTATGATGACTGCTGGAGCCGCTCCTGCAAGTCAGTCTGCAAAAGCAACGGCCAGGACAAGGTCTTTAAAGTGGGACCAGTGCCCCCTGGGGAGTCACCGAGAAATATTTTGAGCAGTCTCAGCTCTGCACCAGAGAGCTAGGCCACCATCTCACGCTGTACCAGGTGACAGCCACACTCCAAGTCCATCCTCACATTCATGTGGCAAAAACTCTAATAAGAGACTAAGGGATGGAGTCTTATGCTTGGGCTCTGAAGTCACCTCCGGAGCTGTGATGTTATCCACACCCATCCTGAAGACAGAGGAGGAGGTGCCCACTGCTCCCAGAGCCCCACCACTTCCTCCTCGGGAAAGGGGCAATTAATGCTCCTGAGCCCTTCCCTTGGCTTGTGTCCATCCATCGGTAGATAGATAAGCAAATGTGGTAGATCCATTCAATGGAACGTTCAGCCACAAGAAGGAATGAAGTACCACCACCCAGATTAACCTTGAAAACATTAAAAGATGTGCATTCCAAAGGCCACATGTTGTGGGGTTTCACTCATGTGCTGTATCCGGAACAGGGGTATTCAGAGACGGAAGGCCTAGTGGAGGCCAGGGGCCGTGGGAGCAGAGAAGAATGGAAATGACAGGCAACAGGTATGGGTTCTCTTTTGGGTGACTCACATGTTCTGGAATTAAGTAGCATTATAGTTGTACAACTCCGTGAATATATTAAAAGTCATTGCACAGCACCCTTTAAAATGATCAGTTTTATGGCGTAGGAGTCCTATCTCTATTAAACAAAAGACTTGAAAAAAATTGAATGGTGTATGATCAAGGCAGATATATTAAATAACTTGAGTTAGAACCAGGGGGACTTGGTTCAGGCACTCGTTGAGAAATGATGACTTTTGGAATGTGAGCCCATGCTCTTCCTGACGAAGAGATGGAAACAGAGTGGCAGGTGCTCTGACCGAGGGGGGCCTGGGCTCCCAAGTTTGCCTCCATGCCCACCCCTCTCTGTACTCATCTGTTTCCACCTGGTCCCCGGGGGAGCTGAGTTTCCTGGGGGCCATCATGTGGGTCACCCCTGACTTTGTGCTCCGTGGGAGCCATGCCCTAGGGAGATGTCCAAAGAGGTGGCCCTGCTGAGTGACCCCCTACTTGTCACTCCTCCAGAATCTCTTCCTGTGCTTTAGGCAGCATCTCCTGGGATGGCAGTCAGACCCGCAGGGAGGCCAGCCCGCATCTGTGTCCGGCTGGGCTGGGGCTGGGTGGGACCTACTTTTCTTCTTCCCCTGGCTCATTCTCCTTTCCCCTCCCTCCTGCATCCTGGGATTGAGCTCCCCCCATGGTTTCGCACAGATGTTTCCTCACCTCCCTTCCCTGGAGAACTCCAGCTAAGACGTTGATTACCACGATGGTCGTTAGTCATCAGGACGCCTGTCCACGTTGAACTGGGATGATTGAAAGGATTCTAGCTCCGAGTGTGATGTGTAGCTGTGGCTTCTTGGAAATAGCACTGAACTGAGGTTCAGGAGATGGACAAGGGGTGCTGGTTTGTCAACTTAGAGGCTGCCTGTTTTTAAGAATGAATCAAAGTAACCTCACCATGTGGCTCTGAATCCAGGACGCAGCCGGGGCCCTGGGGACCAGGCACTGGGCACTTGGCTTCTTCCCCACGACTCTTCCCCATGGATCCCACTGCCGGGATCTCACGTTTCCATCCACTCTGACTAATGCAGGGGATGGATGCTGAGCTACCCATTTGGCAGATGGGAAGACTGAGCTACAAAGGAGAAGGCTTGAGCCGACCCCATGCAGAGCAGGAGGGAAGAGTGGGGCCCGAGCTACAGGGGCTGACCCGGGAGCCAGGCGGAGGGCCAGCCACGGGGACATACGGACCACCAGGCCATCCGCGGTCACCCACTGCCTCCGTGGCTCTGGGCCGTTGGGCTAATCCTCGCCTCATCTGTGAGGGGGACCCCTGACAGGCGGAGGAGGCCCCAGGCCCAGGTTCAGCAGGTCACTGGAGCGGTCAGAGCCACACCAGGCAGGGAAGGTGACCCGTGTCGATCCCCAGGGAGCAAGGGCTCCACAACCCGCCCGGTGGCGGGGGTAGAAATCACTACCCGTCGCCTCCAGGACTGAAGTGCCTGATGATTTCTGAGCAGGCCGAGGGCTCGGCTGATGCCTGGGCCTCCTGCGCCTCTTCCTGCGCAGCTGCCCACTGCTGCGGGGAGTACCCAGGAAGATGGGGAGACGCACCCAGGGGTTTTCCCACGACTGGGCTTCCCCGACAGGTGCCCCTTCGGGGCGACGGCCTCCCCCCTTTCCGGAGCGTGGACACAGGTTGCGACTTTGCCCAGATGCCCCCAACTCGTTAAGTCACTTCTCACCTGGAAGGAGTGGGGGTGCCCTGGGGTTGCACTCCCGGGCGCTCAGCTGTGGGCCCCGGGCCCCCACGCCTTTCTCTTCTGTCCTGTTCCTGCCACCGCCCCCGGTGTTTACCTGCCCACACCTGGCAGGAGACGGTCAGTGTGGGGACCGCGGGCTGAGCTGACCTGTCACCTGGCAGATGCGCGCCTGCCGCCAGGGGGGGACGGGGCGGGGGGACCCAGGTGGGGTCAGCTCAGCTCAGCTCTCTTCCCGGAGCCCAGACCCAGCGGGGAGGGGATAGGACGGGGGAGATCAGGCCTCAGTTCACTCAACGCCTGCTTGCTGGGCGCCGGTCCCCCAACACGTGCCAGGTGCCGCCCTGGGCAGCAGGCCAGATGGTCACTGTCCTTTGCTCGTGGGAACAAAGAGAGTGGCCAGCAGTGCCACCTCGGGGGTGGTTTGTGTGTCTGGGGGTGTCTGGGGGCAGGAGGGAGGAGAGCCTCACCCAGGGAAGGCTTCCAGGGAGAGGGGCAGCAGCGCTGGGGCTTTGCGGGCCGGCGAGGATCCCGCTGCTGGAAGGGGTGAGGGGAGGCAGTTCCAGCAGGGGCGGCGTGGGGGGGGCCTGCAGGCAGCGGGGAAGCCGCGAGCTCGGGACAGCCTGAGCTGAGGGAGGGAAGGCCGGCAGGGGAGCCGTGGCCTGGAGGATATGACCAGAGCTTGGGTTGGCGGAGCTGGTCCTGATGCAGGCCCAGAACAGAGCACTGGGCCTGGGGCACCCCAGTTAAGCCCCCATCTGCCCCAAGCATGACGCCCATTTTATGGAGAAGGAGACTGAGGCCACGGAGGGTGGTGACATCCCCAGGGTCACAGAGGGGAAGCCCGAGCCTGCAGCCCTCACCCTGCCCTGCGGCACACTGAGGGGAGCTGAGGAACCCAGCTAAGCTCTGAGAGGGAGGCTGGAGGTGACCTGGGGGTTGGTGGGCGGAGAGGCAGGGACAGGGAAGCAGCGGAGCAGGGTGTTGACGTGGTGCCAGGCTCGACACACACTCTCCTGCATTAAGGTCTGCGGTCAGTTTACACCCTCTTGTTGCCAGGTCTGCACAAAGCAAATGAAGGAGCTGGCACCTGTCTGGGGTATCAGTGCCCACCGCCCAGTAGTTATGTGGCCTCAGAGTCTTCGGCACTGGGATTTCTGCTCAGATCAATCAGGGTGGAGACACGTCTAACAGCTTGTGTGTGTGTGTGTGTGAGTGAGTGTGTGTGTGTGTAGGGCCTCCAAATATTAATATGGAAAGATTGCTCTCCTTTTTCCTCTACTTAAGATTAGAAATCATTTTAAGGGACAGGGCCTTTTGCAGCATCTGCGTCTGGCCAGGCACAAAGTGAAAGCGGAGCCCAGGTTTGCATTCGGGTCACTCTTGGCTTTGACATGAAACATACACCGTATTTCACTCATGGGCCTCATGCCTGAAAGCAATGTCAGCCTCTGAGAAAATATAACCCCTGTGTAAGGGAACATTACGATTCCTCATGAAATAAAGATTTTTCCTTCTTTTAAAAACTCGCCCAGCCCGTGTGGAGATCGCTCTTCTTGGGCTTTCTAGAACCATCCATTAAGTTGTGGGCCAGAACTGGCTGAGGACTTTTTTTTTTTTTTTTTAAGATTTACTTACTTATTTTAGAGAGGGAGGGGGGCACAGAAGAAAAGGGACAGACAGAGACTCTGAAACAGGCTCCCCTTTAAGGATGGAGCCCAGTGAGGGGGGACTCCGTGCAGGGCTCAGTCTCACTACCCTGAGATCAGGACCTGAGCCGAAATCCAGAGGTGGATGCTCAAGTGACCGAGTCACCAGGTGCCCTTGGCTGAGGACTTCTTAATCTCAGGTTCAAGAGGCAGGAGATGCTATGAGGACTAAAAATTAGACTCTGACTTCACAGCCTCTGTGCCCAAGCTGGGGAAGCAAGAATCCTTGATTAAAACACACTATGTGTAACGGAAGCACTCTTCTGGAGTGGGAGCTCAGGGAATCTGAATCTTTAACGTGTTCCTCTGGCACAGTAACCGCACACACATCCTTCTTGTGTGTTTTAAAGTCTTGTCTTCGTCTAAATCTTGCAGGTTCCCCGAAGAGAGAGATTTTTTCCTTGTGTTTCTTTCATATCCCTAAAACGTTCCCCGGACACTTGCTAACTATTTCTTGACTTGTCAAGATTCTGACAGGTGGCCAGGAAGACTGACTCCCTTTCTCTGTTCCCGGGGAAAAGCTATGAAAAAGGAATCATTCTCAGGGGGCCTTGGAGATTCGTTTGGCTCGCAGGCTCTGTTGGTTTTAGTCTCGTAATGGATGTGCCGACTGTTGCTTTTCTGTTGGTTCCGGGCCCCATATCTTTGCCTCCAGGGAACTGGAAATCAGGCCATTCTTATATCAGTGACTCAGCACCAAGAAAGTTCTCAGTCTCAGGGTTAAAATTCACTGCAAAAGGCAAGAGAGATGATTCGGGGGGGGGGGGGGGGGGGGGAGGTAAGCAGTGAGCACATTTTGCAACATCAAAAAAGCATCCTGGCTTGGAAATCTGGAAATCTGGAAACTGAAGGTTAAAGCTGCCAATTTGGGGGTAGAGAGTGTTATGTAGCTTAAAACCCTTTAGGAATATTTTATCAAAAGCCCCATTCCCTGTGATGTTATTTTGGGTATCTCTTTATAACCAGCTGACACGCTTCCACTTAGCATTTCACTGACTTGAAAACCACAGAGCTCTAATTACAGTCTCTGGCAAAAAAGGAAGCAGGTCTGTGAGCGGCACCTAATTGATACATTCATTTCTACACCCATTTCTGGCTTGTCTCAGATGGTCGGGGTGAACGTGTTCATGAGTTATTTATTTTAGGAGCAAAGAGCAGGAAGATGGAGATGGAACCAGGGAACGTAATTCTCTTTCTTTTTCATCTTCTTTTTCTTCTTCTTCGGTCATCCACGGGAGGGGCGGGTCACTGACACCATGTGGCTCAAGGGCAATGGTTTGTGAACTTGGCTGACCTGCTTCGAGGTATAAGGAATGAGAAAACTTAGAGGACCTGTGGTTTCTCCCATTGGTGGCAAGAATAAACCCTCTTCTTCATATGCCCACCACCTGGTGTTTCTGTCTACCCACGGTGCGAAGTACTTTCCTGGGGCCAGTGTCCCAAAAGGGCAGACAAGAAAAGGCCCATTTTCTAAGTAGGAAGGTACATTAGTTTTTACCACAAGTGACGTGCACCAGCTCAAAATTCAGTGACATACAACAATTTTTATTTTGACACTCAAGTGTCTCTGACGTTGACTATGCTTTGGTGGATCTCGGCTGGCCTTGTCTGGTCATCTGTGGCTCAGGCTGCAGACCAGCTGGGCTTGGTGACAGGCAGTAGGATGGTTTCAGGTCAGCTTCGTGCATCTGTTGTTCTGGGATTTGGACTAGAAGAGGGGTAGCTACCTGGACATGTTTGCTTGTGGAAGGCCAGAGCATAAGAGACCACGGCATGTCATGCACGTGTAGAGCATCTACTTGGCTGTGGACTGTACAAAGTTGGCTTACGTGGGCTGAAGCAAGGGGCAAGGCCGAACTCAAAGTGAATAGGGCCAGGATGTCTGCTCTGCCCACACGAGAAGGTACTGCAGTGGTATGTGGCAAAAAGTGTCAATGTATCATCCCATTACAGACATATGCAAGATTGGGACCCATCCCCAATATGTCTTTAAATAGGGACTCCTTTCCCCAAATAACTTTATAACTGACCCACTTCAGTGCTGACATCCCAGATGGTTCTCTCTGGACTGAGGTAATAGGTTCTCCCGGGGACCTCCAGGAAAATATCTGTGGAGACGCATGCTAAGAAGAACCCAACCTGGGAAGTGACCACCATATTGTTTTTTAAGGGCTCAGCTGGGTTTCCAGCCTTATTGGCTGGTTAAGTTTCTTAAATTAAGATTTTAAGAGATTACTTGAGAATAACTCAAGAGTTAAATTTATAATTGGATTTCCTAAGGAGTTCAATTAAAATATGAAATGAATATTTTGAATCCTATAGTAAAAACATAGATATCCTTATTTTCAACCAATGTTTCCCAAAAGGTGTTACGCATCCACTGTGTCATGAGAGATAACTTTGGGTATTATTTGGATAGTATTTTTTTTTATGATAGTCACAGAGAGAGAGAGAGAGAGAGAGAGAGAGAGGGAGGCAGAGACACAGGCAGAGGGAGAAGCAGGCTCCATGCACCAGGAGCCCGATGTGGGATTCGATCCCGGGTCTCCAGGATCACGCCCTGGGCCAAAGGCAGGCGCTAAACCGCTGAGCCACCCAGGGATCCCTGGGTAGTATTTTTTTTTAAAACTATGTATTCTCCTTATAGTTACCTTCAGCTTATAGCAAGGAATGGTGGTTTTATTTTTGGAGTTGTGATATCAAATTTCCTGTTCAGATACAAATATTTGTGTAAAAAAAGTGAGTCAAACTAAAGAAAAATTAAACAAATCACGGTTTAAGTGTGGTATATAGGTAAGGCAACAATTTTGAGGAAGTTTTTGAAACAGCTTCCTAACTATACACATACAGCGTGGATTTAGATGACCAGTACCCCCCTGGGCTAGGTGCCCAGCCCTGGAGATCCAGTCACGTGTCTGTCTCCAACAGGCAGCACCCATTCCTTCTTTGTAACAGAATGTAAAGTTGGTAGATAAGACTCAGGACCACACAGTATTTGGGACATGCTTATACGAAGACTCTGTTTAACTGGGTGGGCATCTTATACTTTTATTTGCTAGATCTGGTCACCCTAACAGAGCACCTTTTCGATGTGTCCGCACAGGTGGTGGATCGTTGTTGCTCTACGTATGCTCTGGAGTCGGCACTCTGGGTTCAAGGTGAGGTGCTACAACCCACCAGCTAGTTACATGGGTGCTCTGGATCTCTGTTTTCTCCTGTTTATGCTTGAAGTAGAAGGTCATAGTGTCTTCCCCAGAAAGCGTTGAAAGGATCAAATGGGTTAATACTTGATACACACTTGGAAGGTTTTCTGGACACAGAGTAAATACTCAACATGGTGTTGTTAATAAACTTCAGGTTTCCTGATGCATAGACCAGAGAGCATCCTCTCAATCCACAGCGCCATTGGTAGCCGTATGAGGATCCAACCAGCACGGGGTCGCTCTATCTTGTGCCCTCCTGTCCACCTGGTAAGTATTAGGGGCCTTTGGATCCTGGGGTACTCTAGCACTATTATTAACTTACAACAAACCAGTTTTTGTTTTGTTTTGTTTTTTGTTTTTTTAAAAGATTATTTATTCATGAGACACACACACACACACACACACACACACACACACACACACACACAGAGAGAGAGGCAGAGACACAGGCAGAGGGAGAAGCAGGCTCCGTGCAGGGAGCCTGACGTGGGACTTGATCCCAGGTCTCCAGAATGAGTCACTCGGGCTGCCCAACAAACCAGTTTTTAAAATCACTTCCCCTAAGTAAGATAAAGTAAATCAGCCTGAAGGGGGAAAAAAACCAGAGCCTGAGAGTAGCCCTGAGTAAATGGTGAATGCTTTGAGACAAACCAGCTCTGTGGTTTATTCCGAACCCTACATGTTCAGGGTGGATGGGGGCAAAGGGTGCAGCGGCAGAGAAAGCAAATGTGAACTCCCAGGGGATTTCTTTTTCATGGGGCCACTCAGATGCCGTGCCCCTCGAGCCTGACCAGACCCTGCTACATGGTGACGAAGGGCTGAGGAAGCCAAGTAAATAAGAGAAAGCCATTTTTCACCTCCCTTTTGTTCATGCTGATGCATCAGAAAATTGAGAAAGAATTACAGGATAATTAAAAAGCTCTTCCAAATAATGCAAGGTTCAGGGAATGCAGGCAGCTGCAAATGGCAGAGGTTTAAAAAGGGGGAAGATGAAACCGTCTTGGGAAAAGACAGCAGAGTATGTGTTTATGTGGAAATCTGCTCTTGGGGGAGTTTGCTTTTCTCCCAAAGACAATCACACATTCCAACAGAAGCAGGTTCAGTGTGGAACTTGTTTGTCTCTAAACTCAGCTGCGTCTGATAATCCTGAGGTCCCGTGTCGCTTGAGGTTGAAGCTAAGGACAGCGTTGTTGCTGGGGTTTCCCCTGTCAGCAGAGCCGGAGGCCAGGACTCGTAGGCAGCTATGTGATTTAGAGAGGTGGTCTGTGGATTAGAAAGAGCGAAATGGGGAAAGAACAAAAAGCCAATCTTTGGGTGCAAAGCTAATGTTGTACACGGTGGTCTTACAACTTGGCTGCGTGGTTTTAGACACGCTTCCCATGAGAAGTGTGTCCCCTCTCATTGAGTCTGAGTGGCCTTGTTCTGCTGTGTCACCTTCAAGATCAAGCCACAAAAGGCCACTCAGGCGCTGGTGAGTTCTCTCTGCCCCGTCCTGCCTCTAGCACAGCCCTTCTAAACAGCAAAGCCTTGCTGCAAAAAGCTTGAGTCTGGACTCTTTTTCTGCAACAGCCATGGGAGTATTCCTTGCCCTTGGCGACAGAGACTGGATGAAGGATAAACATGGGACTCAGTGACTCAATTCCAGGACTTCTGTCGAAACAGAAAAGTCATTTTCTCTCAGGGCTGCTGAGGGTGTGAAGAGGTGTCAGGACAGAAGAGCCTAGCCCTCCTGAGTAATGGGGCCCACAGAGCACATGCTGGAGCCAAGAGGTAGAAGAAATCATTTCCTGATACCATCACTCACGTACCTGGATCCAGCTATGCCTGAAGCTGTTAGGCTGGACTTTTTAATGACATATACTAAGAAATCCTCCTCCCTGCCTCTTTCTTCTATTCTAGTAATTTTTATTTGGATTCTGTTGACAGTCAGGATAGTCTGACTAATACAAAGACCAACAGAAAAGATCTGAGACATGCTGATAGATGCTAACCTCCTGGTTGCTGGCTTCAACTGTAAGCCCCCACAGAGAACATCCTCTCTGGTCAGAACAAAATGTTGCTTTTTTAAGTGCGCTGTTAAAGGTTCTTATCTCAATGTTGTTTTCATTTCAGCAGGACTCAGTTTGGGCCATGGTACATTGGATGCTCCCCTGTGTAAATATCCAGTGAATATGGGGATTTTACAGACTGAAACAAGCCTGAAATCTATTGCCCTTTTATCATTTATCTTTTCCTATGAAACCAAGAAAAATAAATACAACATGCATAATTATTAATGTCTGGCAGAAAAAGAAACATTAACCTAAAATAAAAATTATCTGAATTTTTTTGAAACTTCAAAATGAGTACTGTTTTATTTGGACTTGCTTTTAATGCTCCAACTGTTTTCTTCTCATCCATTATGGAATAAAAAATCTAGCTTTTATTCCTTCCTAAATATTGCCTTTAATTCCCTAATGGTTGCATGTCTACTAAAGACATTGGAATATGATTCACTCAGGGTTCACAGCGATATTTCAAATATTTTCTTAAAAACATTTTCATTTTGGCGAGATTCGGAATCCATAAACACGTTCCGTTATGCATTCTCTTACTGTTTACATATTTCCTTTTCAAAAACAGTGATTTCCCTTCTGTTTTAGAGTTATGTTCATGCCCTGTCTTATTTGCCCCATAGCCTGCTGCCATGAAACAAAAATCTGTTTTAAAGAAGAATACTTCCTATCTCCTTCCTCAGTGATCTCAAGGGACTCTACTAGTATGAAGTCTTTTTATTTTTTTCACAAAGGAATACAATGGGCCTAAAAATGCATATTGTTATGTGTATATGAGAAGGGAAAGGCCTTCAAACATTCATATCATTCCATCCAGGGTGGTCCGGAGGCTCAGTCATGAAACAGGATGGTCACCTTCCCAGGAGGGACAGTACCATACAGCCAGGCCTTAGAAAGCCCTGAAGGATGCTCTCTTCACTGAACCCGGAACGTTGCTTACCGTGAATAATGATGCCTCCCCTCTGTGTGACTGGGGGTGAGTGACAGAGAAGCCCGGGTCGGGTCCGTGTGCCCTTGCTTGGTTTTCATTACATCCTGCCCCGGGGAAAATGTACCCGTGCCCCGCAGCGGGGAGGTCTGACCCACTGACACACAGGCCCACTTTGGCTCGCGGATGCTATCGGGAGGCATCGGGAGGGGGATACGGGGGCCCCGCCACGGGCAGTGCCATCCTCTGCTTCTCTGGGGGGTGGCAGCGCAGGCAGCGGCCAGGGGACAGGTGGCCGAGGCGCCCGCAGGGGCAGCGCGGGGACCTCACTGCGGAGCCAGCTCCCTGCTCTGGCTCCATCCCCAAGGGGGGCTCATGACAGAAAGCCAGTCCCGCCCTCCTGTGAGCCCCTCTATCTACCTCCACTCTTGTCCCCTGAAGGCCAAGTTCAACCAGGAGCGACTCTTCTATTTGCCCGGAACGTGGAACACCTGCTCCTCGGGCTGCCTTCTGGAAGGAAGAGGGGCTGGCGGACGGGGAGGAGCTGGGCTCTCATCCCTGCTCCCCAGGCCTCGGTCCCCGGGGAAGCTGTCCCCGTCCCTGCACCTGCCTTCCCAGCTAGGCGATGGGCACGGAGCTCTGGGGGGTTTGGGGGCCACCCTGGCTGACTGCGCAGAGCATGGTCACCGGGCACACAGTGGGGCTCCTGGGTCTGGGTCATCCTTACAGCCAGAGCAGGGGTTTCTGGGGTCCGATTGCGAAAATCACCTGTGTCCCCTGAGGTGAAATGGAGACGGGGGCTCGGTTCTCAGGAGGATGCTGGCCCAACATCCAGCATCAAGCAGCAGTGACGTCTCAGCAGCTTAAAGAAGCAAAGCTGGCCGCCTGGTGGCCTGTTCGCAGCCCATCCGCGCAGACCTGACCCCCAGTTCTCATCTGATGCCGAGGGTCCTCTTCCTCCTCTGTCTGCCTCCCTCTGTCCCCCTCCCTCATTCTCCCTCCCCCCACCATCCCTCTCTGCCCCTTCCCCCCTCCTTCCCTCCCACCCTCTCTCTTTCTCCTGCTTTTTCTTCACTTCACACCTAGAAATGCCTCGGTGGCTAATAAAGGCCCGAGTTCTCTGAGAAGCACGACAGCCGGACTAAGGGAGACTGTGTCCTCGATTAAGATGAGAAGCTGAAATGCTGACACTTTTCTGCAGTAAGGTGACCCCCCGTTTCCCGGGGTGGGGGCGGAGAGCAGCCCGGTGCATCCACGTAGCCGGTGTGAGGGGTTCTGTGCAAACCCGCTGTCTAGTAACCCCTCCTCCTGGGGTTCGCGGGTCGGGGGGGATTGTGACAGGTGGGGGCTCCCGGAAGGATCACTGGCCTCTCGGTTTCCTCCATGAATGTGGGCCTGGCTCTCCCGGGCAGCCACCCGACACGGGGCTTCCTGGTGCCCCCACGTCCAGATGGGGTCAGTCCTCAGGCTGAGGCCTGGTGCGAGGTGACTGAGCGCGGGTCCCTGATGCTCACAGCCTCCTGGTCCCCTCGGCCCTGAGGGAGGCGCCCAGTTGCTCTGTAGGCAGAGCCGCTCCTGCTTCCAGATCTGGAGGGTTTTCAACAAAGCTGCAGAAGACCCCGTGGTTCCTTCCTCAGTAAACGGTGCCACCAAATGCCTGTCGCTCAGGCCAGTGACCTGCCCACGGGTCCTTCCATGGGCCTCACTCTTCTTCCAGCCTATGTCTGGTCTTTAAAACTCAAACTAGACTCCAGTCTGTCTGTCCTTCCATTGCCCTGCTGTCACCCATGTCTTCACTTGGCTCACTAGCACAGCCCTGACAGGTCCTCCTGCTGCCCGTCTCCCCCCACGCCCAGATCTGCACTCCACACACACCCGGAGTGAGAGTGAGCTCCCTTAGGTACATATGAGACCTCCCCACCCCCCACCGAGTAAACGTGTGGGTGGAGAAAGTGGGCCTGCCTCCTCATCACAGCCACAAGGCCCAGCACCATCCCCACAGGCTCCCCCAATCATCTCCTACCACCTCCTCCCCACTCCCTGCATCCCAGCCCACAAGGCTCCTGGCTCCCCCGGCAAACCCCAAGTCTTCCTGCCTCAGGACCTTGGCATGTGCTGCTTCCTGACCACTAGACCAGCTGCCTCAACCCTTGCATCCTCTGCTCAGGTGTCACCTCCTCAGACGGCAGCCCTGACAGCCTGCCTGGAGAAGCTCTCTGTACCCTGTGTCACGTCCCCATTTCCTGCGCAGATTTCGTCAGCGTCTGAAATTGGTTTACTCATTTTAGGGCCTTCTATTGTCTTTTGCACCCCCAGGAGTGGTGACCACATGAGAGCAGGAGCCCCGTCTGTCTGTTGTTGGAGTCCTGCTCCAGAACCGGCCCAAGGCAGAGTCAGTTCTTGATTTGCATTGGTTGAGGATCTGAGGAGTGAGAACAATAATAGGACAGAATCTTAAGAATTCTAAAATAACCATTTAAACCATAGAATGTTGGAGTCAGAAGGAGCCCTGGGGAATCATTTAGTCACACCCGTTCACCTTGCAATTGGGTAAACTGAGTCTCAGGGAGACAAGTGACTTGCTCCTCCTTTGAGGTCCTGGGGCTGCCTCCAGGTTGGGAGAGGGACCTGCCGCGTGTAGCAGGTAATGGGGGGCTGTGGGGGCCGAGTCTCCCCTGGACGCGTGGCCGAGGGACATGGGGAACAGGACACGAAGACGCCCGGCTGGGTGACTGAAGGCAGTGGCCGCGGGAGACAGAGCTGGCAGCGGGCGGCCGACAGAAGGGCTCCCCGAGCTGGGGGCTGGGGGCTGCAGGGTAGGGGCCCCGAGGCCACAGACAGCCCCCGGGGCAGCGGCGAGCCGGCCGAGGCCCTCCCGAGACCCGGCCCGAGGTCGGAGCCTGCGGACGCCCGGCCCGGCCCGGAGGCCTCTCGCCATCGGAGCCCGCTCCGCGGCCGGCGGCTCCCGGGCTGTCCCCGCGTCCCCACACCCCGGGGGCCCGCCTTGCGGGCGGCAGGGTCTTCTCCGGGCTCTGGGCGCCCCCCCCCCCCCACGGCTCTGGGCAGCCACGGGGACCAGGCCCCTCTCTCCTCGTCCTCTGGGGCGTCTCGGGCCGGGTTCTGGCCTGACCCCAGAGGCGCTGGAGGAGCCCGACGACTACCCCGGGCAGCCCCAGCCTCGCCGTCCAGGTGAGCTCCGTCCCGCCGCTGGCGGTGCACCTGCCCAGCCTGCGCTCCGAGGATCGGGGCTCCCCTGCTGGGCAGGAGGGGGACCAGCAGCAGGAACACCAGCGGGGGTATGACACCAGGTTGTGATGGTCGCCCAGAGGCTGGGGCGGCGGGACGGCAAGGGGTGACAGTCACAGTGCAGGCCCGCGGGCCACGGTGACGGCGGTCGGGGCCCCGAAGGGACAAGGAGCAGGAACACCAGCAGGGGTATGACACCAGGTGGTGATGGTCGCCCAGAGGCTGGGTGAGGCCGCAGTGCTAGTCCCTGGTGACAGGGGTCAGGGCCTGGAAAGGGGGAGCCGGGAGCCTGTGGGTGCTGGGGGCTGACTGGGGCAGGGGGCATAGTGGTGCCAGGCTTGTGTGCTGTGAGGGGCAGCGAGGGCTGGAGGGGCTGCGGGGATGAGGGCAGGGGGACAGAAGTCGAGGTCGGAGAGGCGCTGGGACCAGTTCCTGGGAAGAGCTTGGCGGCCACTGAGAGGACGCTGGCTTTCCCTGAGCCTAACCGGAGCCACCGGGTGGGTCTGAGCCGATGAGTGTATGTCACCAGGACCCTGGGACCTGTGAGGGGACAGTCTGCGGGTCCCTGAGGGAACGGCAGGGAGGAGGTACCCTGCAGGGTCCCCAGGGCCCAGCTCGGGCCCCACATGGGAAGGTCGAGCTGGTGGCATCTGCTGATGGGTGGGCAGAGGCAGTGAGCGCAAAAGACACAATCCAAGGATGACCCCAAGGACTTGGCCCAGGCAGCTGGAGGGCCGAGGAGCTAGTGAGTCAGGGGTGCAGTCTCAGGACGAGCAGCAAGGCAGGGAGGGCTGAGAGGCTGAGGCGGGGGGGGGTGGTTGGCGCTGAGCCACCAGGAGGAACCTTCTGGAGAGGATGGGGCCTGAGCCCACTTGCCCCAGGCTCCAGAGCTTCCTTCCTGGAGCTACAGACACGGCCACCTGTGTGGTCACGGATCAGGCGAGGCCAGCCAGACTCTGTGTTTGTGTCTCCCTCTGAGGGACAAAGGTCAGTGTCACAGCAGTCAGCTCCGATGCTGGCTTCAGGCCAAGACCCTTAATATTCAATGAGAAATCTGCATTGATGAAAATTTCATTAAAGAAACATTATCCCTTTCACTCTCCTTGTTATTCTGTGGCTTCGAGTATCAAGCTAATTTGGGTTTGATTACCCCGATGATCTGAAGATTGGAGCATTATTAAAAATTTAGATGAGCAATGATATGTCTGGACCTCCCTCCCCTCTCTCAGCCGGGGCACAGGGGGCTCTGCTAATGATTGCAATGAATTCGGGGCAGCCGTGGCAATTAGAGAATTATCTATAGTTGGAGGGAGCTTCGACCCCTCTGCCTTCCACAGAAATTAGCTGCTTGGCTTCCAGGGCACATGGATTTAATTGACGAAATGCATCAAAAGGAAATTCCAGTCCTACACCCAGTTTTAGGGCTGACGAGCTGCATGTTTGTGGGAGCAGTTGTCTTTCCCTTTCTGTGACTCACACGTGCCCCGTCTGTAGAGTAAGGGGCTGGACCAGGGCAGATGCCTAAAAGTGGTGGCCGGTGGGCTGAAATCAGCTTAAGGAAGGGGTGTGTCCTGCACACTGTTTCCTTTGTTTGATGAGGACTCTCCAAGACTTGTGATTTCGGGTTCTAGGTGTTTCATGTATGCTACCTTGTCTAAATCTTGCACCCATGAGCCAATATGCTTGTTCCCACTTTCCTGATGGGGAAACGCTGGCCAAGATGGTTTCAATGGCTTTCCCTTGGTCACCTGCTTGGTAGGAGGAAAGCAGGATTTGAACCCAGCTGATCTGACTTCCAGAGTCCTGCTTTATCATCTGTGCTACAAATCCACAGTGTTTCAAATTAATTAGTTACCAAATTTAAAACATTTGTAATTTTCTGTAAAAATAGAACTTACTTATTAAAAGCTAGGAAGCTGTGGCTAGGTGTTCTCTAAGGGTGTCCCTCTCTGGAATATCATTATTTTGTGCTGCCACAGGGCACTGTTACTAACTAAAGTGGGCAACTTTCAAAAAGATAGCTCCATCTTTCAAAATGCCCCGAAAAAAAAAAAAAAAAACAAAAACCCAGCAACATGCTGTGTGGGCATGGGACCTACCTGAGCACTCAGAGAGCATGTCAGACTGCCAGGACCTATGGGACCAACAGCCTCGGACAGAAGGGAGGTGCACTGAAGCACGTCCTACCTTCTCCACCTGTTTTCTCTTTGAGGCGTTTGCCAATATGAATGTGGAAAGGGGCCAAAAGTCAACAAAACTGAGAGCTTTTCATCAAGCTTGTTGATCTGAGGACATAAAACTAGAAGTTGGGAGCTACCAAGGAAGCCAGAGTTTAACAGCCCAAGTTCTCAGAGAAAATGGAAGTGGGTCTGATTTTCTGCAGATTTTTCCCTCTTGAAGCATTTGCTGATTCCACAGCAGAACCAACAAAAGGTGTAGAAAACAAGCAGAAAGTGAGTAGCTGAGAGTCTAAGAATCTAAACAAAGTGCTCACCAATATCATGATGCCATAACCACAGAACTTGGAGCTCAGTGATCAGCAAACTGGCAAGTCATGGAAAATAAACTATGGTTTCTACGAGTCCCTCTGATGACTTATTCTAGGAAGCAACAACAAATCAAAATAAACCAGATCTCATAAAAATGTAAAATCAGTCTTGAATTATTACAATCATGGTAATCTGTCCTCATGACAGTGGTTGTCACACACAAAAAAGGAAAATCAGAATTCTCTGGGAAAATATAACATTATCTAAGAATGCTACATCATTTCACACAAAGTGCCTAGCCAGTATTCATAAAAATATGACTAGACACATCAGAAAGAGGACCAAATAACCAAAATCAGGAGGAAAAAAGAAAAAAAAAAACCTAAACTAAAAAAAACCCAAACAAAAAAAAAATTTTAAAAAATAAAAAATAAAAAAACTCAAACAACTTCACAGATGATTGGTTAATGAGACTATCAGAGATAAACTAAAATATCTATTAAAAAGATATTCTTAAAAATGATGAACAGATGGAGAATTTTATTAGAGAAATGGAATATCTAAAAAAAAATCACATAAATAGTTACTAGTGGGAAGATACTATAACTAACATGAAAAATATTGATGTAAGAGTATATCAAAGCAAAAGACAGGATTTGTTGAAAACATCCATATCGAAGCATGGATACCAAAAAAGGATTACAATTATACCGAAGAGGATTAAGTCATTTGGAGCATGATAAAGAGGTCTAACATACATAAAAGTTAAACCTAAAAGGAGGAAAGAGAAGATCAGAAGTGCTATGTGAAAATATGTAACTGAGGGTTCCCCAAAGTTGATAAGAGATAGTAAGTCACAGATGCAAAAACTCCTAGTTCACCAAACATGAAGAAATACACCCCCAAAAGAAAACAACTGTCAATATAGAACATTATTGCATTAAAATTATCCTTTGAATGTGAATACTAAATAAATGTTTCTTTGCAAAAGCAGATAATTCATTATCAGCAGATCTGCATTAACATAAATACCAAATGGAGTTTTAGGCAGAAGGAAAAACGATTCTAAATGAAAAATGCAGGAAAAAATGAGAAGCTATAGAAGTGTAAATATACTGGGATATTTAAATTAAGCACGAGTGCACAAAATAGCAATAATAATAATAAAGTGTGGAGGTTCACCGTATATGTACAATTAAATTACTTGTCAAGGGTGTCACAACAGCAGAAGGAGGTTAACGCTTTTAAGGAATTCTACAGCTCTTCCATTGTCCAACTGGTGAAGTTGTAATTTAAGGTAGATTCTAGTAAGTTGAGGATAGCTGTTGTCGTCTGCAGGATATCCACTAAAGAACAATAGAATGAGTAAACTGACAACCTAATGTAAGCTTATAAAATAGAATAATAAAAAGCCTTACTCGAGGAATGCAAAATAAGGCAGGAAAGGAGAGGAAAAAGTGAACTAAAGGGAAAACCAATAGTAAGAAGAAAAGGTGAAATCGTAGGAATAATAATATTAAACAAACGAAGTTTCAAAGAGAAGGCCCAGTCTAATCTTTCATCTGCAGAGAAACACAGATCTGTTTCTCACCTGCTGCAAATGTTTCAAAGGTAGATGTGCTTGTGAGTCACTCAAGGAGCTTATGGAAAAGTGGGGGTGGCCAGACCCAAGTTCAATATTTAGGGTGGGAGCTGAGAAGCTGCATTCGTGATAAGCACGGACCTGTCTCTGAGGGAATGAGAGTGGACGGGAATGAGGATAAGTTGCAAGCACATAGTTTGTTCTTGCAGAGCTTAGAGCTTAGCAAGGGAATCATCCAAGCACACATCTACACGCAGGAGATTATAAAAGCAAAGGACCTTTGCCCTCGTGCAAATGCCCCAGAGTCAGAGATCTTCCGTCACCTCAACTACTCAGGTCTTGACCACTCGGCACAGATCAGCTGTGAGTAGGACCCAAAGCGGGCAGGGGTCCATCCTCATACTTGTCTATCTATTGGTGGAGCTCAAGCAGAGAAAGTTAAACTGGGGCTGGAGAAGGAACCTGACACTGTGTGGGACACAGGGCTCCATCTCCCCTGAAGCTGTCTGTGCACCAGACCAAGGCCCTGCTGGGGACAGAACACAGACGTGGAGTTTCAAGGCTGATAGCAGCTGGCCTGGTCACTGGCTCCTGGTGTCCCCAGAAGTCTGGTCCTTGGCAAGTGAAGGTGAAGTAGGGATTTCATTCCAGGGCAGGAGGGGCCACGCCAACCCCCATGTGTTGGGAAGCTCTTTCTGTGATCGCCCCTGAAGTGCTTGGCTACACTTCCAGATCCACAAAGGGGGGCCTGCCTGAAAGGGGTGCAGGGTGTAGGCCTGTACTGCCTCAGGCCGCCCACGGCACATGTCGGGGGCTGTGGGTTTCTCCTGGCGAGCCTGCCGGGGTTGGAGGGGGCAGCTCCAGAGTTCTAGGCACCATGGCCCAACGTCCTAGGTCTGACCCAGGGAGGTACTGGTGGCCGTGAATCTGGCCATGCTGATTCGCTTACCTCTACCAGGAAAAAATAGAAAGAGTAGGATACAGGTGACTTTACCCTTTTGCCATTTTTATAATTCTACAATTAATTTTTAATTATACAACGAGCAGATAGATGTACTTTCTAAGCCCTCATACTGCTCAGAACAATTAATTTTAAAAGACCCAGCACTAGAGACATCATCATGAATTCACAAAAATCTGGGAGGAGGAGAAAATCCTCAAAGTCTCCAGAGAGGAGATGCTTTCAAATTCAGGACCAGGACTCAGGATGCAGCTGAGGCAGGAAGAGAGCAGTGCCTCCTTGGGAAATTTACTCCCAGCACAGGGTGTGAACCACAGCCATATAACAGATCAAGGACAAGGTCGGGATAAAGACACTGACCCGCAAGATCACAGAGGATCATCTCCTCCATGCCCTTTCTCAGGAAGCCTTGGGAGGAGGACTTGCTACACCAGCAGGGGGTGGATTAAGAAAGTAGCCCCTGTGGGTCCCAGACAAGGACACGGTGATCCTTCCCGTGGGGAGAGGGGCAGGGTCTCTAGGGTCAATCAGAGCATCAGGGGAACGTCAGCATCACTGCTCTGAAGCAGATCTTGAGAGCAGACCTTCTGCGGAGGGAGAGGCCAAGACAACCATCACCCCATCTCCTTACCTGGCGGTGTGAGCATCCTGAGGGGTGGGTTAGAGAACGAGGGATGGATTAATGACAGCAACGGAGAAAATGTAAGAAGGGGAAGAAGGTCAACTGTTTCTAGGAAAATAAGCAAGGTCATTAAAGTATACGCCACGCGGCTCTACTGTGGATGCTTTTCCCCTTTTTTCCTTTTTTCATGTGAACACTACACATTCCTGAGGCACCATGAAGTCTTGATTGGACTGTCAGGACGATGGGGGAGGGCGAAGAAGGTGTGAGCAGGGTGGTCTGTGAACTCAGTCCTCATCATTTCATAGCAGGTGAGCAATGGACAATGTTTAAAACAAAGAAGCAAGAAGTCGCACAAACATATAATTTAGAGGCATGGGGGAAGATAGGGAGCCCAGCAGCTAAAAGTGGTTTCTAGAAAGCAGAGAGCAAGGGGGAGGGGGGAGGGATCTGCAGGTTTTCCTTATGAGTCTTGGAAATCTGCTCTTCTTTTCTTTTTTTTTTTTTTTTTAGTCTGTTTCCTCTTGGCTGCTCAGAATAAGTAATTTCTATTGTTTTATCTTCTGTTTCACAAATTCTTTCCTCCATCCCCTCCATTCTGCTGTTGAACCCAACTGTTCAGTATTTCAAAATTCTGGTTATTGCATTTTTTTTTTTTCAGTTCTAAAATTTCCACTTTGTTCCTCTCCATAGCCTCTATTTTGTTGTGGACACTTTCCGTGTCTTTGCTGAGACTTTCTTTATTTTCATTTGTTTCTGGTGTGTTTGTAATGGCCCACTGGAGCATTCTTAAAACGGCTGCTTTAAAATAATAGTAGATAATTCCGACATCTGTGTTGTCTTGATGTTGGCATCTGTTGCCTTTCCCCATTTGAGTTAAGACCTTCCCGATTCTTGGCAAGAGGAGTGGTTTTCAGCAGAATTCCTGATGCGCTGGGTCTTAGGTGGGGAGACCCTATATCTTATTTAAATCTTCACTTTTAGCAGGCTTCCCCATATCACACCGGTGGAGGAAGAGGTCACCATGCCTAGGTATTGCCAGATTGGGGTAGAAGCATTGGCTCCCCTGTTGGCCTCTGTTGACACCTTGGGGCAGGGGGTACCTCATTACTGCTGAGGGGGAGTGGGCTTCAGCTCCTCACAAATTTTCTGCTGACAGCACTCTGGCTCAGAGGTACCACGGTATCTCATTAGGGCTCCTCTCCTGGCCTCCACTGATGTCATCTGGGGTTGAGGGGCTTGTTAAACCAGGTGAACATGGAAGTCTAGGCTCCCTGCTCTGCCTTCTTTGTCACCACCCCAGTGGGGGGTTTGGGGCTTGGTCTTTGCTGGCATGGGTGGGGGTGGGGCTGAGGCTTTTCCATCTGTTTGGCTAGAGTGGTGGTGGTTTGTCTGGAAGTCTTCTATCTTGCTAGGCTTCCCCATGTCTGGTTGGTTAGCTGGAGAAGGCAGGATTTCTCGAGATTTTCTGTTTGTGCCTGTTGCCATTTCTGGGTTGCCAGCTTCTCCAGCACTGTACCCAGAATACATGAGGGAGTTTGCCACCGTGTCATGCCTCATAGCCTGGCTGGTCTGTCTGTCTTCTTCTCTCCACCGTTCAGAGTCTTATATTGGTTTTATTTATAATTTCCAGGGGTATTAGTTCCACTTAGAGGGACGAATAGGGAAAAGTGTACTTGCTCTATCTTTCTGGAGGTGAAAGTCTGGACACTTTTTGTTTTTTTTCCTTCTTGTACCTTGCCCCTAGTAGTAATTGTGTGTCCTTCATGGCTTCAGCTTTTAAAGAAGAATTCATGTGTGATACTGTCTTCTTCTGGGTGACCCCAATCCTGGGCTCCAGGAATACACTTCCTCATTTTCTCATTATTCTTGGAGCTGCTGGTGGCTTCCTTCCACTCTGGTTTGGGTCATGAGGTACGTTTCTTCCATCTCCTGTGTAACTGATTCTTGTTACTTGTCTTTCAGATTAGCATGGTTTCATTTTCCTGCCTGGACCCTGATTTACACAAAGGTAGGAGCATTCTTATTTTAATTTGATAGTGACTGCCAAGTTACCCTGCAAAATGTCTGTTCCTTTTTAGTTAGACCAATAGGAGTATCTGCTATCCACAGCCCTGCAAACTTTGCCTTGCCAATCTGATAAGTGAGAAAAAGGATATTTGATTGTCATTTTTCATTTTCCTAATTAAAGGTCAAGTTCTCATCTTTTAATGTTTATGGGCTATTTGCATTTCTCTTCTAAACCATCCATATCTTTTATCAATTATAGGAGCATATTAAATTAATCCTTTGTTATGTGTAAGCCAGTTATCTCCTCTTTGTCTTTGTTTATGCAATCCTTTATTATGCAGAAGTTCTGAATTTTGATGTATTCAATTGTGGGGGAAACCTAACCCTAACAAAATTAGCAGAAAGAAAATGTATTTGGCTCATGTAACTGAACAACTCAGAGATAAGGTTGCAGGTGCAGGTGGATCCAGAGGCCCAAACAATGTCATAAAGAACTATTCCAGCTTTGCTCTTCATAATAGTGTCATTCCTGGCCTCAATAGAGTGGCAGCATGGCTCTCAGTAGCTTTATTTACAAGAATATAAATAACAGAATCTTGTCCAAAAGTGACTTAAATATAAAGTTCTTTTTTCTTTCTTTGCATTTTCTTTTCTGAATGTAGTTAGCTCAGAGGGATTCAGTAAGTGAATTACATGAAGTAAAATATAAGGGCTCTGAGTAACATTTTTTCTTAAATGCAAAAAAATGGCAGTCATATTTCCATGCACTGTGTACTGGTACAGCAGGAAACCAAGCATGAAGGAAATCGCTCCTCTAGCACATCTCTCTTTCACCACATCAGGCAAATCTTTCTCAGGACTGCCCATGCCCCCCAAAAGGTGCTCCTTCACTGGCTAGAGCTGGTCACATGCCCATGACTTTGCAAAGGAGGATGGGGAAGCAGGTAACTGGCCACGTCTAGACTGGGGGCTGGCTATGCTGGCAGGAATAAGGGGTGGGGAAGCTGTTGGGTCAACTTCCCGGGTCAACTTCCCGGGAACATGTCCCCCAGTCACTCCTGCTCCAGAGATGGGATTCATTCTGCTTGGACCCACTCTTGTCGTGTGCTCATCTGGAACCACTTCTGGGTCTGGGGATTCTCCAGGTGATTGGCCAGGCCAGGTCACGAGACTACGCTTAACACCCCACCCCACCCCCAGATGCGAATCTCATCCTGAACCCCACGAATGGACGTTGGGAGACTGACTATTTACCGGGGTTATGGTTACCAGAAGATGGGGGAGCGTGTGCTGGAAATTCAAAACAAGAGATTTATACTAGAGAAGCTACGTGAACATGGAATGATCATTATTGGGGTTTTTTTGTTTTTGTTTTTGTTTTTTTCCATTATTGGTGTTAATGTCTGTTTCAGTGAGTGAAATTTCTGGTTGAACAAATGCGAGCTGTCTTGCCATTCTTTCATCCCTCTAGACTACGAATAATGAAAGAGACTTGTTAGGGAGCCATTTCTCTCTTTCTCTGCACAGCCCAGGCCTCCCATCCCTAGCCATGCCTGTAATCCACTTTCCTTCCCCACCCTTGGAAATGATTTTCTTTAAGTGGGAATTTGGGGAGTCCTTGCCTTGACCGGTATGGAATTGGCCAAGCTGAGTGCCCAGTAAACAGCACAGGTATCTTTAAAGAACTTGCTTCCCAGCTTTGGGAGGCGCGGGTGTCATTGTAAAGGTTAGTGATGATTTATTAAGCTTCGGTTCAAATTTCCATTTCTGCCATCCTGAATGAAAGCCTTCCAAGCTCGCCCTGACTCTCCCCATGTAACCATTACCAGCTCGTGCAGAATCTGAGCTGCACAAAGGCTCAAAATTGCTGTATTCTAGGAGAGACTCAGCCCAGAAACAATTTGAATGTTCATGGCTTTAAAGTGACTTGACAATCTGTCTGCAACATGTCCTGTGGCCTGAAAGGGGGTGAAGCTGTGCCTGCATGTGTTAGTGGTGATTAATTGATTTGCTGATGGAGCTAGGTAACCTTTGTGACAAAATTGAGAGAATGGCTCAGACCTGAGCAATCAAACCAGCCATTAAGAATCCTGCTGAGTTCCCAGGCCAGCTGTACCTCGGGGTTCCTGGGGAGAAAAATGAAAAGGAAAGAGGTTTAGCTGTAAATGCAGGGGCCATACAGACATGCTGGACAACAGTTGGCAAGGTTGAGGACTGGGCATTGCACTGGTGATCTGTGACTTTCCCTAGCCTCCTCCTGGGTTAAATGACAGGGGAGCAAATTGCAAAGTGACATCGGGGCTCAGAGACTAGGAGACCAGTGCAAGGTGCCTGTTCCACCACTGCCCCCCCCCCCCCCCCCCCCCCCCCCGCACAGATCTCAGTGCAAAGAGGTGCACGTGTGTGGTCGGGGCAGATATGGAG
Source organism: Vulpes lagopus (assembly GCF_018345385.1). Taxonomy (NCBI): domain Eukaryota; kingdom Metazoa; phylum Chordata; class Mammalia; order Carnivora; family Canidae; genus Vulpes; species Vulpes lagopus. The sequence goes on from NC_054841.1 coordinate 12,497,745, forward strand.
GAAGGACCCTCTGAGTTCATCTCTTCTCAGTAAGAGGTCCCATGTCTGTGAGTTCCTTGAGGCCAGGTCTGAGAAGTCCCTGTTCCCACGCTGACCACTAACTGTGACTGTCTAATTCAACAGCAATGTCACGGGGAGAGTGGATGGCAATTACTGGAGCTTTATATTAAACCAGGAGTGATGGATTAATAAGTGGTATTGTGTATTTAACCTCAGGCATTTCAGATGTTTTAGATGAAATTTTATTAGCAGAAAGTTCATTTTTACTCTTAAAAAATGAAAGCACAATTTTGTGGCATACATCCTTTGTTTAAAAATCTGAATTTGAAAAAAAATAAAAAAAAATCTGAATTTGAGAAACACCCACATATATCAATATCAAAGAGATACAAAGATGTTCACTGAAGCGCTGTTTGTTTTACAAAAAATGTCAGGACACACACCAGTTTCTTATCACTGTTTGTGTAACAGATTACCATGAACCTGGTGTCTTAAAAGAGGAATTTATTCTCCCACAGTTGTGGAGGTCAGAAGTCTAGAATGGGTTGGCAGGGCTGCTCTAGGGGAGAATCCATTTCCCTCCCTTTTCTGGCTTCCAGAAGCCACCTGCGTTCTTTGGCTTGTGGCCCATCCCCCACATTCATGCCCAGGGAAGCAGCATCTTCCCATCTCTCTCCACTTCTGAGGTCACATCACTTCTTCCTCACTCTGACTCCCGTGCCCTCTTATGAGGTTCCACTGGGCCCCCCTGAATAATCCAGGTTACTCTTCCTATTTCAAGACACGTGTAATCATGTGTACAAGGTCCCTTCTGCCATGTAAGGTGGTGTATTCATAGGTTCTGGGGATTAGGGTGTGGACAGCTTGGGGGGTGGGGCTGTTACTCACTGACCACAGAAGAATCTACATCAACCAAGACAGACAAGATGCTGCCCCAACAAACATCACCCAAACCACAGGGGCTTAAATAGGCAGAAAGGTTTCCATTGATGTTGTTCCACTTCTTCAGCCTGGGGAGAGGGCAGATGGGGCCCCTGCCAAGGGCCACACAGCTGGGGTGTAGACAGCTGGACTTCAGCACGAGGCCTGGACCCAGTTCCACAGCTGTGACTTTCCCCCAACACGCATCCCTCCTGCTCCCCTGCCCCCATGCTATTCCGTCACTCTAAAAAAATAAATAACAGAGTCAGGCTGAGCTAGCTGGACGCCCTCCGCTCTATTTATTTTCCAGCATCTGCTTCATAAACTGTTGGACGTCCGTGTTAATTTTCCTTATTGCTGTTAACCTCGCCTTCCAATTATGCAAAACGTTCAGGCACAGCAGCCCCTTATTACAGGGGCCCTGTCTCTGGCTGACATTTGCTGCTGTGTATCTTGGCCTTGACTGACAAAGACAGTGACTTCTCACGTCGGCCTCATTTTCTTCAAAGTGCAAACGACTCCATGACCAGATGGGTGTCTGGGCGACCCCGGAGCTTCATTGGCTGTGGAGCAGGCAAAGAAACATTATTTTTAAAAAATGTCAAGGCTGATGAAACTGTGTTTATTTGGCTTCTTCAAAAAACATGAAGATTTGGAGGTACTAAAAAAAAAAGTTGGAACTCTGTGGTTTGGCTTTTTTTTTTTTTTCCTATGGACAATTTAAAGTTCATGTGGCCCATTTCATTTGGCATTTGAGGTTCCCGTGATGGCTCTGTTATGCCTGGTTTCCCAATTAAACTCTGAATCATTCATTCATTCAAGATCTAGTTATGATTGTTATGTTTCAGGCACTATTCTAGGATCGATGTATATAACAGAGGATTGATGAAAGTCTTACATTATGGAGCTCACCTTCTGGTCAAGGACAATCAATAAAAAGATGACATGGTTCTAGAATGAATCAGAAGGTGCTGGTGCTGGAAGGATAGTGTGGCAGGGAATGTTGGGCTTGGGGTGCAAGGAAGGCTCCTCAGAGGAAGCTGACATGGAACAGAGACCTGAGAACCAAGACGGAGGGAGACAGGCTAATATCCGGGAAGGGAGTGTATTCCAGGCAGTGGAAAAAGCAAGTGTAAAGGCCCTGGAGCAAGAGCATGTCTGGCATGTTTGAGCAGCAACATGACCAATGTAGCCACAGCAGAGTGAAGGAAGGAGATAGGTGTACAGAAACAGTCAGAGGGGTGGGAAGACCAGACCATACTGGGCCTTGTAGGTAGGTCATTGTGAGGATCTGGATTTTATCTGAGTGAGGAGGGGAGAAATTTGAGGTTTTGAGTAAAGGAGTGATGTGATCTGACTTATAAGTTCCACTCTGATCATTTTGTTAAGAACAGATTGCAGGAGGGGGCACATGCAGACCCCACGAGACCAGTGCAGAGAGGGTCTTTATAGCAGCTTGAACCAAGGTGGCTGCAATGAAGGTGGGAGAAGTGGAAAATGGATTGGATGTGCTATGTGCAAAAAACAAAACGTAAATCTCAGGATGGCACCAAAGTTGTTGGGCTGACCAACTTGACTTTCGAGCTGGTATGAGTTTAATCTAGAAACACGGATTTCCAAAGAATCAGTTTTGTGTTGAGGAAGTTAAGGTCGACTCCTTCTCCTGCTTTGGGTTTTCTTTTTTTAAAAAATGCGGTACATGACTTACGACAGATGGACACTTGTCTCCTGGGGATTCCAAATTGTCATCTTTCATTTAAAACAACATGAAAAGGGACTATAAGATCTCCTTTAACATCATCTGAATGTTGGATCTGAAACAAAACAAAACAAAACTGTAGTGCAAGACAATCAGCAACAATAATTTGTGAAAAAGCACACAAATAGGCCAGGAATTGGCTTTCCTAATAGACTTCGACTTGAATTAGATGTGAGACAGATGACTGGAATCAGGCTGTTACCCAGCAGAAAGAATTGCAGTGTCAGATAGAGCAATAAAGGTGCAGAAATTGAGCAGAAACACATGTTCTGCAGATACGAGCTGTTAGGTATGCACTTTCTCTTGTTGATGTTCTCGGTATGAAATCCAATATTATCCCAGGGAAAGGCAACAAGGCCACTAGCTGTCGAATGGCGAGGTATATTACACTTCATCAAGTCCCCTCAGTAACATGACACACAGCTTCTACCACTCAGGAAGCTGAGAGACATTTTACCTCTATTGCCCTTTACATGGCGAGTTTTGGGAGAGATGCCAAAGTGTTGGGATGCTGGCCACAGGGTGTGTGGCCATTCAATGCAGGCAGGTCCTTAGCATGATGTTTGGTGTCAACAAAATAAAACAAAAATAAAAACAGAAACAGAAACAAAACCTCAACGACTAGCAAAACCAACAAGGCATGTAGGATCAGGTCACACGTGTCGCCCTCCTACCTTGCTGTGTTGGGAATGTTGTGCGGCACCCCCAGCAGGACCAGCACCATTCTGTGCTCCCCAAGTGCAACCAGCAACACCACATGGGGCTCCTTGGTGTATGACCTCCTAGATGTCTTTTTAGTATAGATGGTTTTGATCATAATAAATTAGACTGCAATGCCACTTCTCGTGGACCTGATGGGCAAAAATTTGAGAAGTTGACAATATTCTATGCTAACGATGCTGTGTGGAAGCAGGCATACCCACACATGGTGAGTGGGGGTGAAATCGTGCTCCCTCCTTTGGGGGATGTTTTGGCAATACCTAAAAAAATTGAGAAATGCATTTGCTTTTTGAGCCAGCAAATCCCACTCCCGGGAATTCGTGTACAAATACTTAGAAGCAAGATCACACTATGCATCACGGTATTGTTTGTGAGAACCAAAAATATGCAGTGATTCCTCTGTGTCTCTATAGGATACTGGTTAGACACAAAAACGCAAAGAAACAAAGACTATGAAATCTCTGCATACTGAAACATTAGGGAATTGTTAAAATAAAGATATGGGATTACGGTCTAACTATTGCTGAGTACGTGGGAGATCTTGTAAGTGGTAAAAAGCAAGATGCACAGCAGTATAGATGGAATGGTGCTTTTATGGAGGAGAGGAGCCAATGTGAGGTTATGTAGGTTTATATTTCTGTGTTTGGGGGCACCTGGGGCTCAATGGTTAAGCATCTGCCTTTGGCTCACGTCATGATCCTGGGGTCCTGGGATCGAGTCCCACATCAGGCTCCCTGCATGGAGCCTGCTTCCCCCTCTGCCTGTGTCTCTACTTCTCTCTGTGTGTCTCTCATGAATAAATAAAATCTTTAATAAAAAAATATTTCTGTGTTTGCATGAAGCTCTGAAAGATATTGAAAATCAAGAATGTGGGTGCCTATGCGGGGAGTAGAGTTCTTGGAATGGAAGTGAACCCATTAAATGCATATCCCTTTCCGTTACTTTGATGTTTAAGTCCTCTGCATGTACAGCCTAAAGACAATTTAGGAAGATGGTTTATAAATGGGCCCTTTCTGTTTTGCAGTCAACAGTAGTGTTAGTAGCAGGGGTCAATAGAGGGCAGGACAGAGTGAGCCCTTGCGTGTCTGTCAGTCAGGAAGCAAAGGATGACCTGACTGCCCGGACCCTCACAGTAGAACCTACTGCTGACCTGCAGCCCTGCATCTCAGTCCCGACAGCCCTGGGAACAGGTGAGAGTGACTTGCAGTAGGCACCAGGTTTGACTCTGCTCAGGTCGTAATTCCCATCATGCTCCATTGAAGGCTCTGCGGAGGCAAGGCAGGCCACTGTTTCAATTTCAGAAGGGAAGTTGCCCAGCACAGGCAGGTGGGTCACCCTGCATCAAGACCAGATTTGGATCTGACCTAGGGTGGGTGTGATGGTTGGGGGAGGATGAGGCCGAGCTTCTCTTTGTTCCATCCCCACCATCTCATTGACCTGAAGATGAAGGGTTTCCATCTCTAAGGCTCCTGGGCTGAAATTCTGATCATAGAGGGGCAGAAAGTAGCTCAAATATTAGACCACGGCTGGCCTGCCATCTCTCCTTGAAGTGCTGCAAGTTTTCTGTAAATGCCGGAGGAAGGGAAGAGGTCAAGCAGCCGGCTCAGCCAATCATCACCTCTAGGTGTTGTTGAACAGAGGTGAAACCTGAATGTGAGCACAATTCAAAGGGGCTGCTGAGCCGGTGAGCTTCAGTGTCTTGTGCTGCAGTTGTGGTTTGAGCTACTTATGTCTCTTACTAAGACAGGGAGTGCCTGGTGGAAGGGACCCGTGCCTCAGTGCCTTATTCATCCAGGAATCTTCCATGTCCAGCATGATGCTGGGCACCTTGGACACTCAGTACTTGGGACAAGTGGGTGTCCTGGTCTGAACGAGGGGGTCCCGTGTGCATCTGCTTGCCTACTTTGTCATGAACAGCAGAGTCTTTCACTTTCCAAAGTGACTCAGTTTAAGCAACAACTTATCTTGTCACAGAACTGCCCCCTGGATAACTCAGGAAGAAGAAATTATTGCCGGGACGTGGAGCGGCTTTATCAAAAAGGGGATTTCTTGTCCCATGCAAATGGGAAGTCAGTCAAGAGTTGTGCCCAGAACAGCCCTGATTTATGCCTGCTAGTTAACAATTATAACAATTATTAACAGTGCCCCCATTTAGTTCTGCAATTGCCTTGGGTTGGACAGTAAGTTATATGTTGTCCTACATAGGTGTTAAGTAGCTAGATTCAGCGTCCAAATAAAGTCATTGGGGTATCTTGGTGTTGGTCTGCCCTCAGGGATCTGTTGGGGGCAAGAGGGCCTCGGTGTCTGCATCCTTCATCCATTGAGATTCTCAAGCAAAGGGATAGGGGGCCCTTCAGTAACTTCCACAAAAGATGTGGGATTAATTCTGGTTGGATCATCTTCAGTTATACTCATGGATGATCCCATCCAAACAACTAGAAGTAATGCAATTTCAGAGATGCTTGGATCAGAAAGATTTAGGGAGAGGGGCCAGAAGCTCAATCCCCAGGGTATATCCTGAAATACCTATAGATTTTTCTTTCTTTTTTAATTTTTATTTATTTATGATAGTCATCACAGAGAGAGAGAGAGAGAGAGAGAGAGAGGCAGAGACATAGGTAGAGGGAGAAGCAGGCTCCATGCACCGGGATCCCGAAGTGGGATTCGATCCCGGGTCTCCAGGATCGCGCCCTGGGCCAAAGGCAGGCGCCAAACCGCTGCGCCACCCAGGGATCCCCCCTAAGATTTTTCTAAGACTGAGCAAGGCTCCAGTGTGCCTTGACACTTGGCAACTTCTATAAACCCTTGCCCTATGACATAAGCAAATCTCAACTATTAATTTTTAAAATTATTCTTACAGTTCCTTCCCGATCTTGATTTCATGATTCTGTGATGCCCCTTAACAAATGCAAGCAGTTGAAAGTTATCTGAGGGCTGACTTGGATCAGTCCTAGAAAAATAACAGTGAAATCTCCAGGGCTTAGCGCAGATGCCAATAGGCATCTCAACAGGGGTAGCAAATTAAAATATATATCTATTCAAAAATATGATGATTGGGAAGTTACTTCTTAAATGAGCTCTCTAGCTACTGACTTCATGAGAGGATTTGTTAGCATGGTGAATGAAAATGATACATTATAATTTGACATTTTCCATGCAAATGGAAAAATAAAAGCTATATCTGTCATTTTAATTCAAAAAAGAGCCCACCTGGAAAGAAGAGAACTATACACACTGCCACAGTGGGAGGTAGTTCGTTATGGGTGGTTGAAAAATGGGGATAAAATTTCTTGAGGCTTGCTTTGGATACCAGCTACAGAGACCTCCCCCTCTTCCCCATCAAGCACAATAACTTTGGGGTTTATTTTTCTTCGTGCTAAGCGAATCAATAGACTTGTGCAGTCCTTGGGTGATATGCTGGCTCCATGATAACGTCAGAAACCCAGGCTCCTTCTGGCTTTCTACTCCTCTATCTCCATTGTCAGCTCTGTCTTTATGGCCTCAACGTGGCTGCCAGAGCTCCAGCCCACAGACCAAATTTCAAAAGACAGACAATGGCAAAGAGCACTTGTCTTCTGAGGCAGCTCCTTTTAAAGACTTTTCCTGAAAGTACCACTAAATAGCTTAGATTTAGTAAACCACTGGCTAGATCTATGTACCATCTCAGGATGAAAGGGAGACTGTTGGGACGCCTGGGTGGCTAGGTGGTTGAGCATCTGTCTTTGGCTCAGGGCATGATCCTGGGGTCCTGGGATCGAGTCCCACATAGGGCTCCCTGCAGGGGGCCTGCTTCTCCCTCTGCCTATGTCTCTCTCTGTGTCTCTCATGAATAAACAAAATCTTAAAAAAAGAAAACTCTGTATTATACATAAAATATTTTCCTTTCTCCCCAATTTTTGAAATGTGACTACTTTTCATATATATTTAACTATATAAATAAGTATTTTTAATCACTTGAATTGAACTAAACACCCAAATGAACTGTGCTAGTTGACTGGAATGCCAATCACAGAATCAAAACTAATGTTAAACTTTATTTCCTTTATATATATAAAAAAAAACCCTTGGCATCCAGCTTACAAAAGAATTACACACACACACACACACACACACACACACACACACACACACACACATGTTCTCTTTAAAGAGTCAATTCAAGGGGCCCCTGGGTGGCTCAGTTGGTTAAGCATCTGCCTTCAGCTCAGGTCATGGTCCCAGGGTCCTGGGACCAAGCCCCATGTCGAGCTTCCTTTTCAGCAGGGAGTTTGCTTCTCCCCCTCCCTCTGCCTCTCCCCTCTGCTTGTGCTCTCTCTCACTCTCTTTCTCTCTATCAAATAAACAAATACAATCTTTTAAAAGGTGTCCACTTGAACAAAACAAGATCCTTCAAATATTCTTGAAAGTGCTTTTGGGAAAAAAAAAAAAAAAAGAAAGAAAGTGCTTTTGGTCCAGGTATATTTCTGAGTCCAGTAGCCCAATTTTAAACCAAATAAATCTTAAAATTTTAAGCCTCTATTAATTCATGGTATTTCAAAAATAGAGACACATTTGCTGACATGTCTGAGGCTGAGCTGTAAGTGTCATGACCTCCAGCCATCCAGCCTGCATTTGCCACATCTTGCAACGTCTCAGTTTGGAAACCTGAGCCAAGTAAACCTGACAATGGACCAATGCCACCATCAGTCTCTGGGCAGCAGCAGGATGTGTCAAAACTCTCAGATGGTGGCCAATTGGGAATCTAGAGAGGAAGTTTGCATTTGGAGAGTGGGGCATGAATCTTAGGATCTAGGGTAACAGATTAGCATAATGGACTAAGGAACAGGGTCTGGATAAAGTAGTTTTCAGTGGAAAAAATGATAAAGGTTTTTATGAAGAACCATGGTTCATCCATGAATAATGGAGATTCTTCTAGTGATAGAGGCATTGTATCCTAGAACCATTAGGTATTGTGTAGAGATGGATGGGTGATGGAATGAAGGATGAAGAATAGATGGATGGATGGATGGATGGATGGACAGACAGACAGGTCCATGCACCTTCTCAGTCTTGTTCTATGTTTGGTACATGGTGTTGGGGGCAGTGACTCAGTAACTACTATTGAACAAAAGTACACATGGATGAAGGAGGATGTTTCTTGTCTTTCCTCTCCTACAAGAGCAGAATAGTGAGAAGGAGGAGACTCAGGCTCTTGGAATCAAATGGCCTGTGCTTAAATCCTGGATTTGTCATGAAATGCTGTGTGGCCCTAATCATTTAGGTCACTGGATATCTCTGAGCCTCCTCATTCTCATCTGTGTAACGGAAAATGCATCGTCATCGCCATCGTCATCATCATTATCATCATCTTTAAGATACCAGAATGAATATGGCGATGCGTACAAGTGCTTAGAGTGCCAGGCACACACAAGTCATTCAATAAAAGTTACTATTAATTTGAACTGTATGAAATTGCCATCATACTTAGGATAATACCATGATTATGTCCAAGCTTAAGGGGAAGGAAATTACTACTACCACCACCATCATGCTGCTACTACTGATTTTAATAGTAAGAGCACCTAGTGAGTGTTCAATATGTGATAGAAACTCTTCTAGGCACTCTGCTTATTAATTGACTTAATCCTCAAGACAGTACTCTGACGTGGGTGTTGTTATCGTTCTCATTTTACAAATGGGGATACTGAGGAATAGAAAGGAGAAGTCACTTGCCCAGGTCACATGGCTGGGAAGTAGAAGAGCTTCTATTCTAATCTCAAAACTCTGACTCAGTTGCTAAGTCCTTCATACTTGTGGGCATAGCTCAATTGTCTGATCTGCGTCCATGCAGTGAACAAGTGTCAACAGGAGGACGAGAGGACTGTGTGTCTCAGCGGCCATGGGCGTCTGGAAGGAAGAGAAGTTTCTTTCATTTTGTAAGTTTGTGATTCAGTCACTCCCTCAATTCAGGATGGCCTCAGCCCGAGGCTGAATTTTCTGATGTTCGAGCTCATAGCTGGAAACCAGTGTCCAAAGACCACTTTGAAAATGAGGAAAGGTTACACTCTAAAATTTCATCCTCACCTTTATTGTCATCTGTCACTGATCTTTCACCAACTTTCTGCTCCCTTTAGTGAGTCTCTGAGGTTCTTCGGAAGGAATAATGAACAAGCATGAGTGTGGTCAGGAACTAAGAGGCCTACCGGTTAGCACCCTCTGTGTTGCAAATAGCATGAAAACCCAACTCAATAAAGAGAATTTATTGTTCTTGTCACTGAACCATTCAGAGCCATGTGGGTGCAACAGATTGCATTATTTATCCCCAACCCTTCCCTCTGTCATGTGGCCTCTGGAGGCTTCCCTGGAGAGTGAGCAGAGCCATATTCTTACCCCACAGACTCTGCTCTTGGCCCTGCGATTTGCTTGCCCAATGGGATATGCATGGATGTGATGAGAAGAGCCTTTAAATATGCTCCTGTGGGATGCTTAGACCGTTGTCCTTTTGGTATGGACACGAGAAGGGCAAGCTCCAAGCATCTCAGGAGCCCAGGATAGAGACATGTGGACCTGAACCTGACCTGAAATCTGATGCAAAGATGTGCCACTTAACCTGCAGACCCACAAGTGAGGAAAATACAGATTAGCTTTTTATAACCTGCCAGGATTCCAAGACTATTTGTTATGCAGCTCTTTTGGGTTATATGTCCTTCTCTGAACCAATTACCAAGGCTGGACAGAATGAAACAGCTTTCTGGACCCCTTCCTGGAGCTGAGGATAGAATCCATGCTTTCTAATGTGGGCTGGAAATTAGTCCCCAGGAAAATAAAAGAAAGAAGGCACTATCTTTTTAAAAGTCATGTGAATGAACGCTGGCGAGCAAAAGCAACACTTGCCCACTGCACCGAGCTTATACTCATAATTTTAATGCTTTTTACTTGCAATTGTATAACCTTCTCATATCTTTTCATGGCTCTTACTTGTTATGGAAACAAAAGCAATCTGTGCTCCTTTGATTTTTAAGGTTGTGGTTAATGAACAATTGTCCTGCCTCTTTCATGGGACTTTTTTCTCTTACCTCTCCTTTGTATTTTTTTTTTAAAAGATCAAAATAAAAAATATACATCACAGTGCATATGACAGCAATTATCTAGCGCAAATAATTCCCAAATAGCACCTTGCACCTAAATCCTACAGGTTTGCTCTTTATGTCACTTCATTTGAAATATAGATTTTGAAAGGCAAGCACTTGGCTGTTTTCAACTTTAGGTCTCCATTGACAGAGCCATTAAAGTGTCTGTTCCCAATGACAGAGCTTTTAAATGCTCCTTTCCTTTTCATTATGTGTGAGTTTGGAGGCAGCATTTCTGTTCACTGAAGTCAGCCTCTGTCTTGTCTATAACAAGCCTGTGGTTTTGTTTGGAGGAACTTGAGAACTAGTCTTAATTTGAGGGGAACTTTAGGGGAAGTTATAAGCTCTTCATGTCCCTACAAACAATATATTGGGGCTCAAGATGGTGGTTTACTAGTCAGGACAGGCAAAGTTATGTGGCAATAACAAATAACACCAAAATCTCTTTGGCTGAACACAACAAAACTCACTCTCTACATCTAACAGAGTGATTTAGAGGACTGTGTTCATCATAATCTCTCAGGGATCTGGGCTGACAGAGGCTCCACCATGTGAGGATGCCATGGTATGAATATATGTTCCCAACGATCACCAAGGCATGATAAGAACCCATAGGGACTTGCATTCCTGCTCTTTAATGAGTCTACCTGCAAACAACATGTGTCACTTCCTCTCAGATTTCATTGACCACACAAGATCATATGTCTGCACATAACTCTAAGGACTGAAAAGTATGACCCTCCTGTGGGACTGAGAGAGGAGGGGAACCTTGAATGCTGCCAAGCACTGGGGTGTCTACTCTGCAGTATTAGCTACAGAAAGGAAAGGACTGACTTAAAAACAACTTCACTAATGTGATGGTTTTCTCTTTGACACTTTGCATCTCAGCAAATTATTGGGTTTCTGAGTGGAAGGATTAAAGGCAAATATCATTTGAGGTTGTTTTTTTTTTTTCACTCAATCTCTTATAATCTTATTTTTGTCTGCATGATGGCATTAGCATACATATTCTGGGCTCAGAGCCAAGATGAGTCATTTTGTCTGTTTCCTCGTCTCCATGGTGCCCTGGTCCCTGCCAGAACCAAGCAGCCGTCCCAGTCAGGAACTGCGCCAGGGATCCTGAATCCCCTCAAGCCTGGTGCCCGGTCACCCCTCCTACTCACTTGATGGAGCCCACCCTCAACAGACACCACTGACTGGGCCAGGCCCCAGGGACAATGCCATTTGGAATCTGATAAGTGACACATGGGTTGCGCTGCCCAGACCAACTTTTTATCACCTTAGAAAAGGGATGGGCTTGGGACCTTTCAATCTCCACTGAAACCCTCAGGCATGTCTTGGTTATTACTGGGTGGGATTACTGTAACACTCTGCTGGGCAGACCCCACCCCCACCTCAGGCTATGTGAAGATCAGAGAGGCTGAAAAAGCAAAATGAAAATGTCAGATTTCTATTGGGGAGTAGGAGGCACTCAACTCTAGCCAAATATTTTCTCCGTAAAGAAAGGAAAAAAAGAAAACCCAATCCAAACTCCCTTCCTCTTCAACATTCCATTAAAAACAAGTGTTGGGGGTGGGAAAGACACAATTCAGTTAACAAGTGAGAAACACTTTGCCTGAAATGTCACATTTAGAAAAGTGAGTTTGAGGCCAATAAAGCACAAGGATTTCTGTTAGCAACCCTGGTGTGAACAAGGGCTACTTCTGGGAGAGAGATGCATCCTAACATTTGGAAATAGACAAAAAGGCAGTCTGTCAATTATTCACAGTTTAATCTAACTACCCCAGACTTAGTCAGACATTGGTGTGGTGGGCAGCTTCTAATATTGGCTCCCGATGATCCCCAACTTCTGGTGTTGTCTTTATTTAATTTCTTCCTGGAGCATGGGCTGGACCTAATTACTTGCTTCTAACAAGTAGAATACAGCAAAGGTGATGGATGTCACTTCTGAAACTGGGGTAGAACAAAAGGCTGTCACTTCCACCTTGCTCACCCTCTCTTCTCCCCGGCATCTGCTTACTCTAAGAAGCTAGCTGCAAAGTTGTGAGCTCCCTTTCAGGAGGCCCATGGACCAAGGAACCATGGGAGACCTCTGGCCAACAGCCCAAAGAGAACCAGGGCCCTCAGATCAATAGCAGCCAGTGAGGGAAGAAATCCCTTGAGTCAGCTTGGAAGGAGATTGTCCAGTCCCAGGCGAGCCTTCAGATGAGACCGTAGCCCCAGTTGACATGCTGATTGAAGGATGACAGAAGCCCAGAATCAGAGGACCCAGATTCCTGACTCACAAAACTATGGAGAATAGATGTGTGTTACTTCACACTGTTAAGATATGGGGTAACTCGTTATATAGCAACAGACAACTAACATACAGGGCTCAATGGGTTGGGCATGTGACATTGACCAGAACAATAGTTCCTGCTGAATGTGGCAGTTTTGAAATTCAGTAATCCTAGCTTCCACGGAAACAGCCATTCTCAAAATTTTTAGGTGTAAAGACTTTCTCCAAATGAAGCCTTAGAGAAAAAATGCAGTTTGTTAAACAGACAGAAAGGAGAGCTGCTCTGGCTAACTGGGGATAGGGGCTCCATTTGACACCCCTGCCCCCGAAGGCCCTCCTGTCAACTTTGAAGCCTCCATAGGAACTGTGGGTCGGCCGGTTGAAAGCCCCTCCCCAGAACACTCAATGATAGGAGGGAACACTAGCTATGGAGTGAGATAGAGCAATTTTGCCCTTGCACCCCTCCTTGCCCAGCGTAGACTTATGTAAGCCCCCAGGAAAAGCAGGGGTGGGGAATGGAAAGCTCACGCAGCATCTGGAATGTATAGCTCCTCCACTCTGCATGCTGTCATCCCCCCCATAGACAGATCCACATGGAGGCTACAGCGCAGGTGGGTATGGCTCAGCGGTCCCATCTGGGAGAAAACCCAAAGGGAAGGAATCTCTGATGATGGACCCATCAGCCTCCGGGAGGTGAGGAGGCCTCGGGGTTCTGCCTGGAGATGGAGCCAGGGCAGGGACACCAGGTCTCAGCTGCGCCTCTCTCTGGGAGCATCAGAGCCCCTGTGTCCTCCGGAACAGACCTGGGGACTCCTCACAGATCCCAGCACGGTTGGGACCTGACAATTGATCTCTGGTTCTGCGTGGCTGGACGATGCCCAGGTCCCCCTGGGGACACAGCCGTGCCTGCAGCTCCTTCCTGAATCCTGACTGATGATCAATAGGCAAATTACGGTGCAACCCAGTGCTGCAGGGAGGAAGGTGTCCTCACTTCCCAAGACAGCACAGACACCCACAGGGGTCCTGAAAGGTGGAGCAGGGGTGGGCGGCTGCTGGGGGCTAAGAGCGAGGGTGCTCACAGTCTGAGGTATCTAAGGAAGGCTCAGGGAACAAACCATTTTAGGGCAAAGCAGACAATGTCCTGGCCATGGGCTGGGCACCTTCTTTCCCTCCCTCCTTCCTCCCTCCCTTCTTCCTTCCTCCTTCCTCCCACTCTCTCTCTCTCTGTCTCTCTGTCTCTCTCTCTCACTCTGACTCTCTCACTCTGAATTTGGTCTCTACTATACTAATGCTTATCTTTTCCACTTTTATTGTATTTGCACCCACCCTCGTGTTTCCAGTGTACTTCAACCTCTGTGAGTATGCCATGCCTTGGTCTCCAGCAGATGCACATCCAGGTTGGCTCCCAGGCTCTCGCTATCACAGACAAAGCTTCAGTGATGTTCTGGAACCTGGTTTCTTGCGCACTTGCCTGGTGAGAGAAGGGGAATTGTTTTTTCAGGCTTTGCCTGTGCAAATCAAGAAGAGTTGGCAAATAGACACGAGGATCTGGAGCAAAAGTGGTCAACAGTCAATTGTGGTTTACAATCACTCTCTTTTTTTTTTTTTTTTTCAGGCTAGAATCTATGCCTGACTCCCTCACCAGTTTTTGATAAGAGTACTTTCATTTTGTTTCGGGGAACAATTTTTTGCACCCATTGAGAGCCACCTTGGTGGATCTGTGGAACAGGATGGCCTTTGTCTCTCCCACCCTGGCCACAGGGGTCAGCATTCCATCTTAGCTAAGAAAACCAAGCATGCTCACACATGTGAATTTGGATCCGTGGGGGAGAGACATACTTTCTGGCAGGAGCTGGAAACCACTGGAGTGCCCTGAAGCAACGGCCCATCCGTTACTTCTTTCTAGAACCCCAGAGCTGACTTGGTGTTTATCCTCAAAAATGTTTCTTTAGATTTTCCTTTCAATCTGTGAACCTTCCACAACTTTGGTTTTAGAGCTGACTTCTGTTGCTTGTACCCAAAGATCCCCACACTATTCAGTCATTTATGGAGGATGTACTGAGGGGCAGGTGGAGAAAAGAGGAAATCTTCCACAGGAGGCTGGGGGTAGCGGACGTTGTTCCCCTCATTTTGGAAACATCATCCCTCTACTTCTATCATTTGGAAGCCATGCTCGCATTTGCAATCTTGGTCAGTACATCACCTTAAAATCTTTTTTATTCCTTTCCACAGCCTAAACCCCCTGCCCTGTGTCCCAACACTAGGGAATTTCTCATTCCAAGGTTACAGGTACTAATCTGAGAAGTTAATTCTGACAAATGGGTTCATGGGATTTGCCTTCAGACAGAAAGATGGGGAAACTTGGTTTCTGTACATCCTACTCAGTTTATAAATCTCTTTAATAAATAGATTTTTAAACTGTACATGTTTTTTGGCTACCCAGAATCCATTGCACCACCTTTTAGTAACCAAACCCGTTTTCTTGGGAAATCATCCCCTCTTACCCTCACCTAAATGGCCTGACCAGCCCTGAGTGTCAAGTGGAGTGAGATCCTCAGGGCTCTCTTTCCCTGGCAACTATGATTGATCCAGGGCCAAGCAAGGGATGCCTTCTGGACCAATGAGATGCCACGAGGCTGTTGTGAGGGCTTCCAGGAGTGGGAAGGCCTCCTGTCTGTCCTGCAGTCATAACAGGAGATGCTAGGAATGGATCTGAGAGGGGGAAGGAAACGCCCAGAGACCAGGAGACACTAGTCAGGACCTGGTGACATCATCTGAACCTCTGGATCCAGTTGTGCCTGAGACTAAGTACTCCTTGCACTTTGTAGTTATCTGATGGTACAAAGTCCTTTAATTCAAAGTTTTTTAAATCCTTTTTTTTTTTTTTTTTTTGTATGCAACCAAGACTCCTGACTGATAAAAATCTTTGAGTCACATGACATTTGCATTTAAAAAGGAGTATTTAGTGCCTCAGCCGGGAAGGTGCAGTCAGATAAGATAGCAGGCACCTGGCAGTCCAGGGAGGAAGGAGATGATGTGTGGAGGGTCTCAGACGTTATGCAGGGTAGCTGGTCACTAGCTTTCAGATTCAGCTGGTTCTGTGAGAAGAGACATCAAGTTATCAATTGTCTCCCTTCATTCCTCCAGAAGGTGTCCTTCTGCCCCTTTAAGACAGAGAACTCAAGTAGCTTTGTGTGGTTTCAATTAAGCTTACAGTTAAGAAATTGAGAGGGAAAATTAAAGCCAGAGTCACTGGAATGTGATGATGCATACTCTTAAGAATTTTCCTGGAGAAGCTGACTTCATTTAGGACTTTGATGCTGGGCTGGGTGCTCTGGTACCACTCAAGAGTGTGAGAATGCTGGATCCCTGATCTGCCAAGGCCTCAGACAAACGGGGAGACAATTTCACGTATTGGGAGAAAAATAATATCTTTTTTGGTCACATAAAAATTTTTAATTGTTCCATAACTGATGATGGTCTAAATCGGGTTTTTGGTATTTTTGTTGTTGCTGACTTAAAGATGTGAAGGTTCTTGCTAGCCGCCAGGGCTCACTATTCACCAAATGACCTGATGCAGGAAGGCATCAGTCTGTCTCTGCTTAGATGACAGGTCATGCCCTTTGGTATCACTCATCTGATTTCCTGAGTTTCCAGGGCTAATGAATCACTTTCTCTAGTCTCCACTAGTGGCACATGGCATCTCTCTTGTAAAGACCTTCCTGTTTACATTCTTATTTAAATCAATTTTTGATGGACACCAGGCTTGCTTATTGACCAGTGTTAAAGCAGAAAATGGAATTAGGAGAAATGTTACGGAGGTTGTGGCCACTGGGATGAGTATGGTGTGCACAGGCCCAATGCTCAAAGGTCTTTAGTGGGCAGAACACATCATGGTGGTAAACTCCTGGGTCCTTTCTGAAGTCATATGCCAAGCAGAGAATACAAGCTTGGCAGATCACAAAATTTGCTCCAAAAGGCACTTTTAGACTCAAAAATTTAGACTCTGTAAAGAACTGAGTTTCTGTAGGTAAAATATATATACCAAAGTGGGACGCATAGAGTAGAAGTTTTCAATTCACAGATTTAACAAGTTGCAAATGAAGCTTTAACCAGTTAGAAGTGACTGTGTATTAGTTAGCGTGGCCTAGCTTATGCCACAGTAACAAAAGATCCCCAAATTGCAGTGGTTTAGAATAAGAAATAGTTACTTCTCACAAATGCTGCATTTCCATCTCTATTGTAGCAGGGATCTCTGCACATTGGATTCATCTGGAGACTCAGGCTTCATCATGGTACATGTTTCTAGAAAACCACCATGGCAGGCAGATGATTATGTAGCTTAATGGAAACTGGTTCAGAAAACACACACGTTGCTTCTACTCACATATCACAGGCAAAGCCACTCACATGGATGCACCAAACTTCAAATATAGCAGGGCAGTGCAATGCAATCCAGAAGGAAGTTCTTATGGATTAAGCAAAGAGCACTGAGGACTACCACACCCCGTCACATGTAGCAATATGTGGCTTTGCTGGGACATGAATTTGACTCTT
Organism: Vulpes lagopus; assembly: GCF_018345385.1. Taxonomy (NCBI): domain Eukaryota; kingdom Metazoa; phylum Chordata; class Mammalia; order Carnivora; family Canidae; genus Vulpes; species Vulpes lagopus. Next base: position 12,515,089 of record NC_054841.1, read on the forward strand.
CTCCAGCAAAGCTGGTGGGTGAGACAAGACATCTTAGCTGGTGAGTAAGGCTCGCCTACCACTTAGCATTTGGAAACCAGAAAGGACCGAACCTGTCTCCCATCCATGCGTGCTCAAATAAATAATAGTTGATTAAAATTCAGATTCTTGGTGAACAATGATCTCTGTACAGAAATCCAACTTCCAGTCTGCAGTGATTTTGTTAAATGAACAATTGTTAAGTAGCACTTTGTTTAACAAAAGATTGCAAAGAAAAGTGAGGTTGAGAAGTTCATTACTCACAGGGGAGGTCAAGGCAGGGTGCAGGCAGAGAGAGCAAAGCAGGAGCTGGGGCATGTGCCTTTATCAGGGTCTGTTGGTGGAGTGCTTTGGGGTTCCTGGACTAAAGCTGAATTGATCAGTTCAGCCCAAAAAGAACAGAGGTGTTAGTAAGCTTCATGCTAGAGTGGGGAGTAGGAGGCTGTGATTTGAGGGGTGCACAAGAGGAAGGCTCTGGGCTGTAGAGGAGGGTGCTTCTCAAAGGACCGGTTGGGGGACTCATATCAGGAACTTATATTTGCTTTTGACTCATTTGTTTGTGACTCTGAGGGTTGTTGCTATCACCTTGAGTCTCCTATAGGCTATTTGGCCCCACAAAATGGATGCCCAGGCAGCAGTATTAAGGAGCAGTTTATTGTTTATTTATTTTTTTCACCTACACAGTCTATAACTATAGTTGAAACTTGGATCCTGGATATCGTTTGAAAGATGAACTATTTTACAGAGGTTCTGGGGCTCATGCAAAACACCATATAAACTATATATAGACTACACAATATACTATATATGATATATATACTATACTGATATACTCTATATATTATATATACTCTACTAAGTAAAATATATACATACTATACCAATATACTATATATAATATATGCATACTATATGTATATATACACACTATATATATGTGTATGAAATGAGTAGGTCTCATTAGTAGAAGAGTTGGATTCTACGTGACATCAAGAACCCCAGATACATGACCTTGAACTTGAGGGCTGGGCAGGACCTCTGTGAAATTTGCGTTCGATAGCACAGTCTTCCTGGGGATTCTCAGCATCATGGGAGAAGTTCAGCAAAACCCTCAACCCAGTCTTAGAAGAAGACAAGTCTAAAAGATTAATGGGCTCAGCCAGGAAAATGGCTCTTTTGGAAAAAATGAAACAGTGAAATGCAAATGCAACCAAGATTAATGAAGAGGATGAGACCACATTATGTGCTGAATGGAAACTTAAAAAGCAGTTCATGGAGTGGTTTCGGTGGGCAGGCAGGCTGAGAGGTAGCTGGGCAGTATGGGGCCCGAGTCTGGGTCGCAGCACACCCTGCTAATGGGGGAGCCCCCAGAGGCCGGCCCCAGGACATCAGGAGCAACCTGCCTCTTGAAAGATGAGTCTGGACAATCAGGTGGCCGGGTGCGGCTAAAGGGAAACACAGTGGTTTGTGTTCTGTTCCTGTGGTCTTGGAATATGTATTATTATCTATTATATATAGTAAGTTGTATATATAATACATATTATAGATGTTACATATATATAACACCTGTTTTATAGTTTATGATACATAATTTATAGATAATATAAATATATAATACATTGTATTGTATATATTATATATAATTATGTATATAATTTTAAAATTTACTGTGCACCTAGGTCTCCAAGGGCTTAAAAATGTATTTTGGATTGAATTGTCATCAGAATGATTAGTAGTGGGGCTCCTGGGTGGCTCAGTTGGCTAAGTGTCTGCCTTCAGCTCAGGTCGTGATCCCGGGGTCCTGCGGTGGAGCCCCTAATCAGGCTCCCTGCTTGGCGGGGAATGTGCTTCTCCCTCTCCCTCTGCTACTCCCCTGCTCATACTCTTGCTTGCTCTCTCTCTCTCTCAGATGAATTTTAAAAAAAGATGATTAGTAGTGCTCAACTGATGAAAACAATATAAATAAAGAGCAAAATGTGATGCTTCTAAACATTAAGAGAATATTTATATTGTGAATGCATCTCCTCAGAAGAAGCATAGAGAACATCATTAGTCTTGATGAGGGGGCCCCGGTCCAGATGCCAATCTGCCGAGTTAGCCTTTAATGCCAGGGAGATGTGTGCACCTCGAGGCAACCATGGGAAGGTTTGGGGTGGGTGGAGACCAGGCCTTTCCTTTGTGAAACAGGAGAATTGTGCAAGGAAGGTGGGCGAAGAGAACAGACGCGCTGAGCACACAGCAAGAGTGTTCTTGGGCCGATCTGTTTCAGCGACAAGAACACTTGGAAACTTTGAGCTGTCCATGCCCTCGGGAAGCGTGGTGGGTCCCCGGGTACGCCTTCCTTTGTCAGGTGATCTGGGCTCCGCTCACAGAATTGTCATTCCGACTTCTCGCTTTCAGCTCATGCAATACGAGTCCAAATTGTGTGAGCTGTGTTTGACCCTTTCGAAAGCATCGTGTTACCTGTTGGCCCACGGCAGTGCTGAGAGGGGCACGGGGCAGGAGCTAGTTTCCACCTGCCCGGGTCCCTGTGGCAGAGGCCTTTAACAGCTCCTGACACTCAGAGCTGCTCGTCCTTTCCCAGCTCCCCTCTCTCCGTGACTCCACCTCTCCTCTTCCCTCTTCCTTCCCCCACCTTCCTGTTTATCTTCACCCTTGATCTGTCTTCTCTTCCGGATCTTCTTTCTCCCTAAACATTTCCAGGGAATTATGTCTTGAAAGCGATTTGCATAAAACCATTACAAAGGGGGTGAGAATGACATTTCTTTATGGGCCTGGGTCAATAGCTTTGACAAATGAGGCTGATCTCAGGGAAAACAAATTGTTAGTGTTATATTGAAATTTCGCCGTGGGTATTAAATATTTGCATGAGGTAACCAAACACTCTAGGGTTTAGGCAGATGAATTCCATTCCAAAACCACTAAAATGAAAAGCCAACTGCAAATTAGGTTTGAAATGGACCTGCCTGTCCTCAGAGATTTCGCAGTGACTAATGGATTAGACTCTAAGTGGAACACAAACCTACTTTGCTTTCATAGAAGCGAGGAAGACTGATACAGGCCGCGTCTCTATGCAGCTCGAGTCACCCAGGCTCCGTCAACCTCTGTTAAATAGCCCGACGCTTCTCAGCCGAGCTTCTTAATTAAGTCGCAATAAGAGTTGGCTCTTGAGAAATCCCCAAATGCCTGAGTTCTTGGCTTAATATTCTTTACTAGTGGTAGTGCCAGGAAAGGATTGGAAAGAGCAAGTTAGCCACCCTGTGCAATCTCCATTAGTACCCCACCAAGAACTTATGTGTGTAAAGTAAGGATAAAAGAATCTTAAAACAGGGGATCCCTGGGTGGCGCAGTGGTTTGGCGCCTGCCTTTGGCCCAGGGCGTGATCCTGGAGACCCGGGATTGAATCCCATGTCAGGCTCCCAGTGCATGGAGCCTGCTTCTCCCTCTGCCTGTGTCTCTGCCCCTCTCTCTCTCTGACTATCATAAATAAATTTTAAAAATTAAAAAAAAAAAAAGAATCTTAAAACAGTTTTGTTTTTATTTTAGTTGTCTGAGACACTCCAAATAGAAACTGAATGCTCTTCTCAGGTAGTATCAAGACAAGTACCCTGTGCCCATCGTCATAGCCCCTAATTGAACATAGAGGGCTGGGATATGCTATCATAGTCACCTCCAGATTTCAGTGGTAATCACATCGGGAATTTGTTTGCATTTTAACTTACTTACGTGCTTATTTACATGTTTGTCCTCATGTGAGTTCCGCTGAAAGTGCAGATGACCCTGGAGGGTGGTGTTCCCATGTGGACTCAGCCATTCTGGGAGCTTCCATCCTGCGTGGTGGGACCTCAGAGCACCCGCTGCCACCGTCATAGTGCAGGGCAGAGAGCCCTGGGGCTCCCACACCTGTCATTGAATGCACGATGCCTCTTCCATCCACACCCACTGTGTCCCATGTAGCTTCAAGGGGATGGGAAGTGTCATGTCTCTGTTTTTGGAAGGAGGCCAGAATGCTCATGAGCAATAAAAACTTCTCTCAAATTCCATTCAAACCAAATTGCCTTCTGCTACATGAAAATTCCAGAGCCACTAATAGAGAACTCAAACTTCTTTTTTCAAAAAAAAAAAAAAAAAAAATCAAGAATCATTTGGTTTCTTCTTTGTCTTCTAAGCAGGACACCACCAGGAGAGGAATGAACCCTTGGGTCAGTCTGTGACCACAGAGGCAGGTCTGGGGTGCCCCAGCGGGAGGCTGTCCCATGGCATCTCTGCCACCATCTGGTGTGAGGGTACCAGAGCTGCCCTGGGAATCCGAGCCCGAGTGCCCCCAGCTGAGAGATGCAGGCAGCTAGGCCTTCCATGCACCTCGGGGCTTCTCAGGCTCTCCCACCAGGGCTGGTCTTCGTCTGCTCTCTTCCTTGCTGCGCCCTCAGGATCTGGAACAAGAACCAAAGTGGGGACTTCATAATCATCTGTTGATGAGTGAATTCCCTGAATCTCAGTTTCCCCACCTGCCCAGGGTATGTGCCATTCATAAGAATTACCTTGAGACATTTCTATACACTAACAATGAGACTGAAGAAAGAGAAATTAAGGAGTCAATCCCATTTACAATTGCACCCAAAAGCATAAGATACCTAGGAATAAACCTAACCAAAGAGGTAAAAGATCTATACCCTAAAAACTATAGAACACTTCTGAAAGAAATTGAGGAAGACACAAAGAGATGGAAAAATATTCCATGCTCATGGATTGGCAGAATTAATATTGTAAAAATGTCAATGTTACCCAGGGCAATTTACACGTTTAATGCAATCCCTATCAAAATACCATGGACTTTCTTCAGAGAGTTAGAACAAATTATTTTAAGATTTGTGTGGAATCAGAAAAGACCCCGAATAGCCAGGGGAATTTTAAAAAAGAAAACCATAGCTGGGGGCATCACAATGCCAGATTTCAGGTTGTACTACAAAGCTGTGGTCATCAAGACAGTGTGGTACTGGCACAAAAACAGACACATAGATCAATGGAACAGAATAGAGAACCCAGAAGTGGACCCTGAAATGTACGGTCATCTAATATTCGATAAAGGAGGAAAGACTATCCATTGGAAGAAAGACAGTCTCTTCAATAAATGGTGCTGGGAAAATTGGACATCCACATGCAGAAGAATGAAACTGGACCACTCTCTTGCACCAGACACAAAGATAACCTCAAAATGGATGAGAGATCTAAATGTGAGACAAGAGTCCATCAAAATCATAGAAGAGAACACAGGCAACACCCTTTTTGAACTCGGCCACAGTAACTTCTTGCAAGATACATCCACAAAGGCAAAAGAAACAAAAGCAAAAATGAACTATTGGGACTTCATCAAGATAAGAAGCTTTTGCACAGCAAAGGATACAGTCAACAAAACTAAAAGACAACCTACAGAATGGGAGAAGATATTTGCAAACGACATATCAGATAAAGGGCTAGTTTCCAAAATCTATAAAGAACTTATTAAACTCAACACCAAAGAAACAAACAATCCAATCATGAAATGGGCAAAAGACATGACAGAAATGTCACAGAGGAAGACATAGACATGGCCAACCCGCACATGAGAAAATGCTCTACATCACTTGCCATCAGGGAAATACAAATCCAAACCACAATGAGATACCACCTCACACCAGTGAGAATGGGGAAAATTAACAAGGCAGGAAACCACAAATGTTGGAGAGGATGCGGAGAAAAGGGAACCCTCTTACACTGTTGGTGGGAATGTGAACTGGTGCAGCCACTCTGGAAAACTGTGTGGAGGTTCCTCAAAGAGTTAAAAATAGACCTGCCCTACGACCCAGCAATTGCACTGTTGGGGATTTACCCCAAAGATTCAGATGCAATGAAACGTCGGGACACCTGCACCCCGATGTTTCTAGCAGCAATGGCCACAATAGCCAAACTGTGGAAGGAGCCTCGGTGTCCATCGAAAGATGATGGATAAAGAAGCTGTGGTTTATGTATACAATGGAATATTACTCAGCAATTAGAAATGACAAATACCCACCATTTGCTTCAACGTGGATGGAACTGGAGGGTATTATGCTGAGTGAAGTAAGTCAATCGGAGAAGGACAAGCAGTGTATGTTCTCATTCATTTGGGGAATATGAATAATAGTGAAAGGGAATATAAAGGAAGGGAAAAGAAATGTTGGGAAATATCAGGAAGGGAGACAGAACATAAAGACTCCTAACTCGGGGAAACGAACTAGGGGTGGTGGAAGGGGAGGAGGGCGGGTGTTGGAGGGGAATGGGTGACGGGCACTGAGGTGGACACTTGACGGGATGAGCACTGGGTGTTTTTCTGTATGTTGGTAAATTGAACACCAATAAAAATTAATTAAAAAAAAAAAGAATTGCCTTGAGAATGAATTTTTAAAATATTTAAAAATGCTTCACGAACTGCAAAGTCCCACGCAGGGGTAAGTTGGTATCACTCTTTCTGTGTGCACGAGAGCTTGTGCACGACTGGGGCTGGAAACCAGCTCCTGCCTACGTCTCTCATGGTCCACGAGGGTGCTTGGGAAACTCAGATCTTCCAAATGCCGCAGCTTTTCAGGGCAACATTCCATTCAGTGCTGAACCCAGCCCTTCCTCCTTTCGAATTAATTAGCAGACGGTTCTATTCTTCACTGGGTTTCAAGCCCTGGAGATGTTGCAGCTCCCGTCTGTTCTTCTCTCCGCTCTGTCCAGCACCTCAGCCTCCACACCCGCCATCCATAGGCCGAGGGGCCCTGGTCCTCATCGTGGTAGCACCTGTGGCTTCGGCTGGCCCAGCCCTCAGAGGCACATGGTGCAAAGGGAGCTCCTTTGCCAACATTCCCACCGATAATAATGTCCCCATAGTCTTGTCCGGGGCAGATCACATGCCTGCTCCAAACCAGGCAGCATGGCCTGGGAGGAAATGCCTGGATTCATAGCAGCACATCACCTACCCACTCACTGAACAAATACGTACCCAGCAGGTACTAAGCTCCAGGCTGTGCTCTGGGCATTGACGGTGATGAAAATGACAGACGGAAAGCCCTGTCCTAGTGGGGTGGGTGTTACAGTTGGTTGTATTCGTTTCCTATTGCTGCTGCAACAAAAGGTCACAGACTCAGTGGCTAAACATCTCCTATTTATCTCTCACAGGTCTCTGGGTCAGAAGTCCAGAGTGAGTCTTACGGTGCTAAACTCAAGGTGTCAGTGGGGCTGTGTTCTCTGCGGAGGCTCTGGGGAGAATCTGTCTGCTGCCTTTTCTGCTCCCGGAGGCTGCCTGCACTTCTGGGCTCAGGGTCCCCACTTCTGGGCTCAGGGTCCCTCCTCTGTCTTCAAAGCCAGCAGAGGCAGGCTGAGTCCCTTTGCCTTATCCCTCCCATGTTGCTTCCCGCTGGCTCGCACTCCCCTGCCTCCTTCCCGCACTTCAAGGATGCTGTGAGTACGTGGGTCCCCTTGGAAAATCCAGAACTATCTCTCCATTCCCAAGATCAGTTACTGGCGACCTAAATTCTCCCCCCGCGGGTTCCGGGGATTAGAACATGACGTCTTGGGGGGGGCGCGTTGTTCTGCCCACCACACCCTTGCATGCTCACTCTGTGAGTCCCCAACACCGTCCGTGTATTTCTTCAATCTTGGCACCAAGACCAGTTCCGCTTGACAAATTAGGCAGGAGGATGTGTCCGTTTCCCAATCGTTAGTGGGCAGTGGAGCCTGCCCCAGAAGCCAACGCTCAACCCTGCACACTGTTGCCTTTGGCTAAAAGGCAACTTGAGTCTCGCCATGGCAGCGGTTGTCCAGAGCTAAAGGGATAGGTTGGATGAGGGGAAATGATCTCCCCTGGGGGGTTGTTGAGGAGGAAAGAAGCAATCTTGTCCTGCTCTGGTCTGATGGGCAGTAAGGACCTGGAAGGGTACTTTGAAGTCATCGTTTGTTTTCTCACATGGCAAGTATTTATGGAGCACCTATTATGCGCCAAGAACTATTTTAAGCACAGCATGTCCTAACTTACGTAGTTTCCCCAGCAACGCTAGCAGGTGGGTATCCTGAGAACAGTCTATCCCATTCTACAGGTGATGCAGAGAAAACTGAGGCACAGAGAGGTGAACTCAGCAGTGATGCCTCTGGGTCCCCTTTTGGACAGAGGTGACCTCACTCCAAAGCTCCCGTGTGTGTTCATGTGCACTGCTGAGAGCCCCAGAGAGAGGCGGACAGATGGAGATTGGGGAAGAGAGTCATAGATGCAGGAAGAGATGGGGGGACCACAGAGATGGGAGGGCACAAAGAGACCCTAAAAGAGGGAGGGAAGGGAAAGAGGAAAGGTGGAGAAGGAGCCCCCAGAGTAGCTGGAGTCCCCAGGGCAGGGGTGCCTATAGCAAGGTGATGCTCCACTCCCCACCTGGCACCCCCCCACCCCTGCTTCTGTCCCCGCCCCCACTCTGAGCAGGCCACAGGCCGCCTTGTCAATGACTGCACATGCAGAGTCACTCCTACCTCAGGGCCTTTGCACAGCACTTCTGCTTGTCTGGAATGGCCCTCCCCTGGCTCTCAGCCTGGCTCTCTCTTTCTCATCACCTGTGTGTTTGTGTATGTGTGAGTGTGTGTGTGTGTGTGTGTGTGTGTGTGTGTGTGTGTTGAGGGGGCTGCTCAGAGAATCTTTTCCCAATGATTTTCTTAAATAACTCACCTTACTCCTACCACCATCACTGTTACTATTTTTCTTTCAAAATATTTAATATAAGCTGGCAGTATGCTGTGTTTTTGCTTGTTTATGTTCTGTGCCCCCCATGGAGTATGAGCTCCAGGAATGAGTGCTAGTCACAGTCTAGCTATGTCCTGCTTTATCCTCATGTCTGGCCTATAGTAGTTACTTGGTGAGTATCCATAGTTGACAAAGGAAGGATGGAGAGAGAGAGAGGGGGAAGGAAGGAGGGAAGGAGGGAGGGAGGGAGGGTAGGAGGGTAGCCCTAATCTCCAGTGTGATGGTATTTGGAGATAGGACCTCTAGGGAGATAATTAAGCTTCAATGAGGTCTTAAGGGTGAGGCCCTAATCCAATAGGACCGATGCCCTCATGAGGAGAGGAGGGGATACCCGGAGTGTGTGTGCACAGAGGAGAGGGTCGGCGAGGACACAGTGAGAAGGTGGTCGTCTAGGAGCCAGGAAGGGAGGTCTCACAAGAAACTGACCCTGCCAACACCCTGATCTTGGAATTCAGCCTCCAGAACTGGAAGAAAATAATTATCCTTGGTTTAAGCCCCCAAGTCTGGGATCCTCAGTTATGGCAGCCTGAGCTGACTAAGACAAGGATGCTGTTCTGGAAGGAACATTCCATTTCTGAAGCAGCCAGGGTCCCTGGAAGGGGCAGTTCAGAGCCTCTCTACCATCTACCACGTGGTGGGGAGAGCACAGACCTCCCCTTGACAACCGGAGAGAGGGGCATGCTTGCTCAAAATGCAAACCTCCGAGTTGATAAGGAGAGAAAAGGGACCTTTTGTTTTCTTTGTTTTGAGGCCTGGAACAGCAGTTCTTTCTCCCTGAGGCCAGGCGCAGGGGTGGGGGGGTCCTGTCAGAGACCATCTCAGGGATGTCTGTTAAAAAGAAGGATTTCTCACTCTGAGGCCCGCTTCACACCTTCTCCTGTCCACACTCTGGCCCCAGGCAGGGGCAGCCTCCTCACAGGTGTCATCTAAGGGGTGGCCCCAGAGCCACACCCACCAGAGTGACACCATGGCCTCCAACCTACAACCTTGAGCCTCCCCAAGCCTTGGTTTCTTCATCAGAAAAGACAGAGTGCCAATTCTCTCCTCCCTGAGAGGGTCAGTGGGAATGTGCAACCACAGGGGATGGGGTGGGGGTGGCAGGGCTGGTGGCCGGACAGCCCCGGGGATAGGCAGTTGTCTACATGAGGCCCCACACAACCGAAGCTCCTTCTTCTTTCTTTAAAGACAACTCAGAAATCTGGAGGCTCTCAACTAATTGAAATAATTTAAATAGCTTGCGGTTTGGATTGAGCCTGGGGCCTCCGTTTTCTGAACCCAGTGGAAGTGGAAAGAACAGTGGACGAGGCCCAGCTTTGTCACCTCCTAGCAGGATAACTGCCTTTCACCCTGCCACGACTCCGCTGCTTCATTTGTAACTTGGGGAGACTGATGGCACACCCCTCCGTGGTCAATGGATTACTGTGACATTCAAATGCAATAATGTAGAAGAAAGAACTCTATGAAGCACCACTCATTCGTTCATTTGTTCATTCACTCAACAAATTATGCTTGATGGACTGTTAGAGAGCAAGCACTGTTCCAAGTCTCTGTATGTGGAAACATGGAATAATGTAATAATTGAAGGTGAAGACCCTGGACCAGACTGCCTTGCACCAAATCCTGGCCTTCCACACGCATCAACTATAGGATAGTTTATTAATAATAATACCTAAAAAAATAATAATACCCGACTCTAAGGGTTATCCTCAAGTGTTTTTTTTTTTTTTAGGTTTTTTATTTATTCATTCATGAGAGAGAGAGAGAGAGAGGCAGAGACGCAGGCAGAGGGAGAAGCAGGCTCCACGTAGGGAGCCCGATGTGGGACTCGATCCCGGGTCTCCAGGGTCACGCCCTGGGCCAAAGGCAGACGCTCAAACTGCTGAGCCACCCAGGGATCCCTATCCTCAAGTTCAAGTGAGTTAATACTTGCAAAACATTCACAACATGCCTGGCACGGAAGAATTGCTATAGAGGTTTTGGATAATTCATTTTCTCTGACGCGAACAAGAAGTTACGTTGTGCTTTAAAATAAAAAAAAAAAAAACCATAGCTGAATATCGTACTTTAAAATATACAAGAATTAAAAGTGTAATGAACACCAGTATAACTGAATCATTTAAATAAAAAATAAAGTTTAAATTATTAATCGTTAGCCATTGAGAACACAGAGATATCCAGAATGCTTTAATTTATAAGGGTTACAGGGTAAGGGTTACTCCTGCTGCCAGCAGAGCACCTTAGGTTTCTTTTTATGAAGTGCCGTTTTAATGACACCAGCGATCCGTGAATATATTCCATTTATGAAAAATATGAAAACATTTGGACAGAGGCTACAGTTCCCTTTGATACCTGATGTTATTCTGCAGTAACATGAAAAGAAAAAGCCCAAATCTCAGTAGCCTCATTAGCTTCGCAAATCCAACCTCACAGTTCAAGGAAGGTCAATCCCAGCAGCTACGGGACTCCACCACTTAGCGCAGAGAAAGCTGCTTAACTTCCCCGTGCCTTGGTTTCCTCACTTGTGAAACAAATATACAAGTTGAACACAAGTGTGGGGCTTATCTCAAAGCCTGGATAAAAGGAGCAAACGAGGGGTTCCTGGGTGGCTTTGTGGGTTGAGTGTCTGCCTTCAGCTTAAGTCATGATGTCCAGGTCCTGGGATCAAGGCCCACAAGGCCTTCCTGCTCAGCAGGGAGTCTGCTTCTCTCTCTCTCTCCCTCTGCCCCTCCCCACCGCTCGTTCTCTCTCTCTCTCTCTCTCTCTCTCTCTCTCAAATAAAGACATAAAATCTTACAAAGAGAGACTAAATGAGATCATACGTGTGAAGTGCTGGGAGCTGTGCTCAGCCGAGCGAGCTCTGGTGCTGCCGACGGTGCTGGAGGTGATGATGATTTCCGCCTGTGAGTATAATATTGTGTGCTTCAGAGTGAAATCCTCAGGTTCTGTAATTTACCTGTGGCTCAATTTTCAGCGCTAGCATAAAGAATAATCTTCCATCATATTCCACAATTTCAGCACATGCGTGTGCATATAAAGTAATGCAATATAATAAATATAATATGATAAAATATACATGCAAACCACCTGTTTCCTTGTATTTTTGTGAGAAGTCTGATTGTGTCCGAGCCTTCCCGTCCCCGGCCTGGTACCAGCCCGCGGTGGGTCCCCGCTTGGCAGCTCCTCCCGCGAGCGGGGACCCAGGGCTGTTCTGCAGGTGGTGGGCCCGCGCCAGCGATTGGCCCAGGAGCAGCACGTGACTGCAGCCTCAGCCAATCAGAGCTCACCCTGGGCCCGGGAGGGAAGAACAGGTGAGAGATGGGGATGCCGAGGGCCCCCCGGGCGGGAGGAGGTGGAGGTGGCTGCAGAGGTCCCCATGGGGACGGTGCGCCTCGGTGTGATGTCAGACCAAGCCGACAGATGGAGTCAGAATTGGACATGCCCGAGCCCCTCTATCCCTGACCTCTCATTGGCATGAGCCAACAAACTGTCCAAAACCCTAAATCGGTTGGACCTGCGTTTTCTGTCACTTGCAACTAAGTGTCCCCTGATAGATGGAATGTGCCTCCTTGATGACTGATGATCACTGTCTTATTAGAGTGGACAAGCTGACTGCCCACTCGGCGGTGACACTCCACGGGATTTCTTGGCTCACTTGAGTAGGTTATCTCGGTGCCTCAAAAAATTGCATTTTACTTCAGCCAGCTCTGAGAAACCCACTGTTAATCCATCCTTGACGAGCACGTGTCTTTGGAAGAGCCTCCCCAGCCACTAATATCAATTTTCCTTTTGAAAATTTCTCTCTGCATTATTAATGTCACATGCAGCTCGGTGCCTATCCAGCCCGTGCAGAAATCCCCATGGTGGTCAAACATTGTTTGGTTGACTTGATTTTTTAAAACAAATTAGAAGCCCTAATTGAACCCCTAAAATGTGTTTACTCTGAATGCATTAATGTTGTACTTATCAAATCAGAACTGTACAACCCCCTTAAATTACCTTGAAAATAAAATCAATAGTTTATTTAACCAGAGTCAAGAAAAGAAAAAAAAAAGGGGAAAAAATGCCCTGAGGAATCTGGGTAATAAATTTTACTTGGAATGAAACAATATGGATAAACATGGGGAAAGAATTTCAGTGTAAAGCCAGGAATATGGGTAGCTTGGAGGAATAAACGGGCACCTAATTTAATAGTGTTCATTTCTGTGCACCTTCTAACAAATAGCTCATCCAGGCTTGTCAAGCACAGGTTGCTTTCGGAGCAAGCCATGGGAATAAACAACCTTATGGCATTTTTAATAGTGGCAGTGGTTGGATTTAACGCAGGTATTTATACCATTTCTTTAACCAAATATTTGAGATCATTAAAACACAAGGCTGCTTACGCATGCTTTCAAATTGGACTCCAGGGGCAAAATTTGTTCTAATTCAGATACCTCTACCTAAGTTCCCTGTGTGTGTGTTTCAAATTCACAATTTCTCAGGATTTTCTGCTCCTCTGTACAGAAGAGAAATGACAATTCCCTGTGGAGTGAAGGATACAGCCCAATATCCTCAAAGATCTGAGACTTCCCATCAAATAATCTCCTGCTGGCACTTTGAAAATATGTCCTGGGGAGCAGGAGGCACACATCTTCGAGAAAAGCTGATGGATGTCTTCTGGGAAAGGGATGGTGGACTGAGTCTGAACCTAGAAGTCAGAGGGGTTGGTGATTTTGCCAGCTTCCAAATCTCTCCCACTTGCTTCCCTGTTGGGTCTCCACATATTGCTCTTAGAAGCCATAGAATTCTAGAGTTGGGAGAGAATTAGAAATTCTGGAAATCAAGTCATTATTCATTCAATCGCTTGTGTGCGTTTTTATCACACATTTCCTGAGTGTTTTCCCTGCACCTGGCCCGGATCCTGGCCCTGTGGTCTCTGTCCGGTCAATTTGAGGAGACAGAAGGGTGGGGGTGGGGGAAGGACCAGCAAACATGTTAACAAGATCATTTCAGGTGATGACAAGTGCCACAAAGCATATAGGTCTGAAGCTTCCATGGCTCTCCTCATTCCTAAAACCCAACTCACAAGATTTGCTTCACTTGATGGCTTTCCTCATACCTTTCCAATAAAGCTCATTTTTTTGGCTTAACTAGAGGCAGCTTCTCCCATTTATAACCAAAGAGCCCAACAGACACAATTGAGAGTGTCTTTGAGAAAACATAAAGAATTCACCCTAATAAGACTGTCCTCAGAAGAACTGGAAACAAAATTGCCATCAGAACATTGGGGAGAGGAGGGTAAAGCCTTTCCCATTGGTAGGAGACACTTGGCTTGGTTTTGACCGCCCTATCTAAACACACTTCCTGCGTTTGGGAGAATTTCCCCTCTTAGCAACCACCCCATCTTCACACAGACGTGGGAGACTTGCTTCCTCCTCTTCCCTTAAAGGCAGAACACAGACAGGTGCCCTGGACTCCACCAGTGGGCACCCACGTGCGGACTTCCGCTAAAAGGCTTGGCATGTAAAGAAACAGGGTTCTGGGGTGCTCAGGGTCCTCACTGGAGAGTTCCACAGTATAATTCAGACATTATTCCAGCTGCGCAGACTCTGAGATGCCTGACTTCTTGTCTCCCCAGAGTCTGGGGGCTCCCCAACACTACTTACTAAATCCTTTCCTGCTCCAACAGCTGGAATGAACACTAGCGAGTGAGCACCCCACCCCGACTGATGCGCCACTAAAACTTCCCACTTTATGTGCTTATCCTCTCCGTGTTTGAACAGCTGGTGGCCCTGCATGGCCACCCCAAGTGTCTGATGTGAAAGAGCTTCTCCTTGTCACCTCCCCGCAGCAGCTGACAGACTAACAGAGCAGAAAACATTTCTTTTTGCTTCAAAATATGAAAATTGGATTGTAAATCAATGGAGAGCCCATCTGCGAACATGTTCTCACAAATTCTAAATGTTACAAGCTGGAGGACACCACGTCCCTGGAGATGACTCAGTGTCGATATTGGAAACTAGTAAGGTAGGATTTTCTTGAGTGGGAGAGGGGTTGGGGAGGAGGGCTGGTCACAGACAGGGAGACTGAGTGCTCTCTGGTCCCTGAAGTCCATGAGAAGTGAGACAGAGGGTTGGGGGCCAGGAGGAGGAGAAAGGTCATGGCCAAGTTGAAAGACCGTAGGCCACTCTGGCAGACCTACTGGTCCCTCAGTGCCCAAGATCTCCTTCTTCTCTAGTCAGAGAATCCCGGATCTGTATCTGGCCACTCAGAACACACTTTTGCTACCCTTAAAGGTACTCTTGGCCGCTCCTAAACTCCAGTTAGTGGAATGATAAGCCTCAGTGCTGTGTTCTAATTCTGAGAAGTATCTTAAGGAGAGAGAGCATTCCCTGCCTCCATCACTCTGTCCTGCTTCCTGCTGGCAGGAGCACAGACTAGGGTGTCCTATCCGGAGCAGGATCCGGGCTCATCAGTGAGATGCCACAGGCTGAGCATGGCAGCATAGTGGGGCAGGGGGCGCCTGGGTCCTTGATGTCTCGGGAGCTGCTGTCCTGGCCCTGGACCATCCACACGTAGATGAGACAGAAATACATTTTTAAAAAATCCTGTTTAAGGCACTGCCATTTGGGTTTTTAGAAATTCACAGCAGACTGGTCTCAATCAACACACAGACCACTCTGCTCATCACTAGCTAGAAACTTTGAGCAGAGGAAGAAGGCATTGAAGACCAGGTTGATAGGGAATTTTAGTTAAAAAAAAAAAATAGTCTGATTCTAAAGGCAGTACAATACTCCAGGGCCTGGGGATCGGGCTGCATGGAGCCCCAACTCAGGGACTGGGCAGGCAGGTGGAGCATGGGAGCCAGGCCCTAAGGTTGGAGAATGAGAGACGGGAGAGCAGAGAGCGGGCTTCCCTTCCGAGGCTCAGAAGGGCAGTCGTCCCTCCTTGCCAAGTCAGAAGGGGAGACTTAACCCACACCAGAGCAGATTTCTGCAGGAAATCGTGTCGATGAAGACCCACCAGCCAACTGACATGTATTGATAAATGTATCTAATACGCATAGTGCCCAGCATACCGCTGGCGCTCAGCAACCTTTTGTCATATGAAGGTAGGATCGAGTAACTATGTGAATGATCGATCAACCAGACAGCAAGAGGCAAACAAAGGATGGGTTCTAGAATCTGAGGACAGGGATTTAAATGTTTAAATTCTGGCTTTACCATTTGGCTGTTGCTGGGTGATGTGGGCAAGGTACTTAGCCAGGTCCCTCACGTAGAAGTTGGTGCTGCTGCTGCTGCTAAAGCCTCTCCTCTGGGGGACTGGGTTGAGTGGGATATATACATACAGGCACAGAAATAGATGTGCTTTGCTCAGCTCAGTGCCTGGAAAACATCAGCGGTCGATAAATGCAGAATTGTAACGTCATTATTGTTAATGGTTGTGAACAAGAGGATCTCAGGGTCTTTAAGCTAATTTCCTTCCTAAGATGTCCTGGCAGCCTTCCCCCTCCCCCCCCCCCCATGTATTCAAATCTCATCCGTCCTTCTAGGCGAGTCTCCGTTCCTCTCTAGGAAATCTGCAGCCTTTTCTCTTCCTGACATCATTACTGCCCTGTCATCGGGTACCCGAGGCAGGCTGTCCTCGACATCTTGTAGATTCTTCTCTTGTTCCCTCCCCTGATTTCTCAGCCACGTGAGGGGCCAAATATCGGACCACCGAATTCTCAATTCTCCAGACTAATCCCTTCCGTTTCCTCCCACATGTAAAAATCCACGTACCCCTTCTCACATTGTTAACAATTTTGTAAAAAGATTTATTTATTTATTCATGAAGAAAGAAAGAGAGAGGCAGAGACCTAGGCAGAGAGGGAAACAGGCTGCGCTCAGGGAGCCCGATGTGGGACTCGATCCCCAGACCCGGGATCACGCCCGGAGCCAAAGGCAGACACTCAACCGCTGAGCCACCCAGGCGCCCCGACACCTAAATTTTTATCACAAGTTCAAATCATTGCACCCGAAGTATTTAATATTTATATAATGAAAGAAAACTGTTCTTTCGTTTTTAAAAACTGTGTGGTCAAGTGGAAACTCAATACCACAGTCATTTGATATCTACCATCGTCAGTTTTAAAAATACATGAGCAGCTCTTCTCTGATTGTTGGAAATTTTGCATTATTTCTTTGTCTCCTGGAGCTAGTCCCCTGGCAAGATTTGAGGCAAAGGTATCATATTTTTACGCTGGCAAGTCTTTTATTCCAACAAAAGCAACAAAGCATGTATGTTCCAAGGAAAACATGTATACATCATAATTGAAAATTTACAGATGTCTGTGACCGTAACACTTTAAATGTTAAACACATGACTCTGCGTTCGGTTATCACAATTGTGAATAGTACACAATTGATCAAAGCCATGTCACTGTTGTGAGACTGTTTTTCGATTAATTCATGTATTCATGAATGAATGTGGCTTACTGTTATAATGAGAAGTTACAGCATCAATGCATCTCGCTCATTTTTTTTTGGGGGGGGGGTGGGCTGATGTAAGCCTGCTGAACCTTGTTCACATAAATAAACAGATGACAATTAAAGAGTATCTGTCCAATGTCACTCAGCCCTTTGAATGACCTTCCGCCAACATGGGCTGCCTTGTTTTCTGCCTCCTGATTGTGTTGGCCACTGGGTGAGGAGAAGCGGTGGGAGATGAGAGAGGTGGGTCCTCATGCCCCTGGCTCCCACCTCATGCCCCTGGCTCCCACCTCATGCCCCTGGCTCCCACAGGTAGCTGCTGCGGCCTGTCCTCTCCAGGTCACCGCCTGTCTCGAGGCTCACTGTGTACCACCCCTCTGTCTCCGGGTTCCAGAAACATCCCTCTCCTCTCCTCACCCCCCCTCGCACCCCGTACTAGCTGAGGTCTACACTATCCTTTGTACTTTCCCTTCGTCCTCCGCCCACTCGTTTGAAATAGTACCTTTGTGAAATGATCCTCAAGTTAGCCCACAGGAGTGTGCCATCTGTTCCCTGTTGGAATCCTGACGGATCAATCTTTCTTTTATCAACTGCGAGAAGGGCATTTGTAAAGGAGGATGTGGAAAAGAAGAACCCACGGAGCGCACATGTCAGTCAAGGATCTAGAAATTGATTCTCTTAAAGCTGTCTGCGCCCGGGAGCCTTTAGGAAGTCCCCACGTACCGCCAGGGGTCTGAGTGCTTCGATTTGACGATCGCTGATCTAATACCTGACCATCTGCCCTTCTCTCTCTCTCTCTCTGCCCCATAATTGCAGAAGCAGTGCTGGGAACCAGAATGTCATTAAGAAAGCTAGTGAGGTGTTTAGCATCCAGGCTAAAGGATGCAGAGAGATCCCAGGTAGTCAGGATGAGTGACACCCCCATTGCTCTCATAGCAGGGAAGCCAAGTCCCTCCTTGAGCTGATGTTTGAGGGACTGACCCCAGAAGGCCAGGCCTCCAGGGTCACCTGCTTGAGCTGAGCATTTATCAGTCTTGTAGGGCAGCCTGTCTTGTTTCTTTACCTGCCAGGCTCTCTGCAGTGCTGATTTAGAAATTCCAGACAACCCATTGAGAGTTCTTTATTGCAGTGGCGGGCAGCCGATCTGCAGTAACGCGTAAAGAGATAGGGGTCCCCAGGCCAGGACGGCAGCTGCTGTTTAAGTTGGAATTGGAAGTAAAATGTGTGCTGAATCCACCTGCTAACAGAGCCAGGGGTGGGGGCCAGCGGGGGGTGAATGGGGGGAGTGCGGTCCAGCAGGCAAGGGGGCTGGGGTGCTGATCTCCTGCTTCCCATCCCTGAATCCTGCTGCAAACCCCAGGGTCAGCAGCCCAATATTCGAGGTGTCGTCATCCCCACTGAGACTGGAGGTGCCAGGCAGTGGCTGTGGGTGTGCTTGCATTAGCTGCCAGCAGGTGTTTGCCTTTGGGGTCACTCAGATGTAAGCATTTCTTCCTGCCTTTTCACACAAGGGGAGAGGCTCACATATCTTTGTCCATCGAGTTGTCACTGGGTCTTCATGAGGGAAATGGAGTTATAGATGTGCACATTCTTAGAACACTTTGCTGGGAAGGCAGGTATAAATCCAGCCTACTGTTTAGCAGCATGACATTCTCTGAGGTCGGGCTGAGGTGGGGTGAGTGGGGAGGAATCCTGCTCCTGCCTGGACAGGCTCGGAGGGTCCCCCGCCTCCCTCCCCAGCATCACATCAGCGGCTGTGGAGGAGACAGGATGGAGGAAGGTGATGCTTATCATCTCCCCTGAGGAGAGCAGGTGTTCTCACCTCTTGCCTGGGTTAATTGGCTCAGCCACTTGGGGGTTGGCCTTGTTTCTGTTTTCAGAAGAAGAAATGGAAGCTCAGAGAGGGGCAGTAACTCACTCAAGGTCACACAGCTGGCATAGGGCAAGAGCAGAATTTGCACACAAGAACCCTCTTATCCATCTAGTCATTCGATGATGTTGAGCTTCATTTAGGGGATAGTCACTGGAGAAAGAGCAATGAACACAATCAGCAAAACCCATAGTGGGCTGAGTTGAGGAAGACAGACAAGGAGCAACACACAGTCCACCAGGCAGCAATTGTGGCTGTGGGGAAAAAGTAAAAGAGAATAAAGGGTATCCTTGGGAGTGGTATCCCTTTTTATAAGGTAGGAAAGTGACAGCCAAGTACAGATCTGAAGGACATGAAGGCATGAACCAAGCTTCTAAATGAGGAAAGAGAGCTGTAGGAAGAGGACACAGCAGGGGCAAGGGCCCTGGGGCAGGACTGCGTCTCACATGTTGGATTGCAATGGCAGGTCACTGTTTATGTACTGCGTGGAGTTCCACTCAAGGAGATACAGTCAGCGAGGAGCGGCGGAGCGGTCTGCCCCAGGTACAGGCAGGAAGGGGGTGCATTATCTCTAGAGAGTTTCAAACCAATAATAAAACTGACTCAAATTTAGTGATGAAACACTCCTCCCCACCAGGGCAGATAGCTCCTCCCCCGCCCCCCCCGCCCCATGCCCAGAATGCTGCACAAGGCCAGAAAATGTTGCAGGGCCAAGCCTGTGTGTCCTGTTTCTTGTCACCTCCCTAGGATTCAACATCTTGGTCTAGAATCCAGTTTTTGTTGAAGGAAAAAACAAGTGAGGAAAAAAAAAAAAACAAAAACCATGTGTCCTGGGAGGGCTGTGAGCATGTGGCCAAATGTGAATGACATGCTGGGTGGGGAAGGACAGCTTAAAAATGATATGCTGGACCCACTGGCAGGGCCTGGACAGGGCCACTGGCGAGGTCTTCACATGGATGGATGGGTGTGATGTGGATACTGGGACCAGGGCCCCTGGGTGGGCTGTGGCAGGTACATGGCAGTGCCGTCCTGTCTGCTCCACTGCTCTGTGCAAACATCACAGGAGGCCCCGAGTGCAGAAGCCCCAAGCCCGGTCTCTGTCCTGGGAAGAGTGATGCCTCCAGCCCACTGCCCACCTC
The DNA here is from genome assembly GCF_018345385.1 of Vulpes lagopus. Lineage (NCBI taxonomy): Eukaryota > Metazoa > Chordata > Mammalia > Carnivora > Canidae > Vulpes > Vulpes lagopus. The sequence goes on from NC_054841.1 coordinate 12,535,351, forward strand.
ACGCTGCTCTGGTGGGATCTGAGCAGCCAGTGAGGACGGTGAGGGAGCAGAGCCCTTGGAGTGCCAAGGCCAAGTTCAAGTCCTGGCTCCATCAGCAACTGGCTGTCTGACATGGGCCAGGAAGTTTTTCCACCTTCTGAGCCTTGTTTGTGGTCCAGGGCTCTGGATCCAGTGACCTAGAAGATATTTTTAACACCAACTTCACAGGAATCCAGATATCTTCCCCCAAGGACTATTTTATGCAAACGCTGTCAGAAATTCAGAGCCTTGAAAGACTCGGTCCTTCCCGAGGTGATGGGAGTCACACGCGTGTGGAGATGGGTGCCTATGTGTATTAGGCTCTTCGATTGTTTATTGAACAGCTTCTGTGCTCTCCTCGGCGGGAGAAGAGTGGGCAGAAACAGCAAAAGCAGTGACATCTATTTGCCTTATAAACCACCAGGCACTGTGGTTCATTTGCCAGCTCATTAGCACCTCACAGCAGTCCCGTATGTGCTATTATCATGCACATGGCACAGGTGGGGAAACTGAGGCACACTGCCCAGCTTCTTCACAGACTTCTCAGGAGCAGATTTCCCACCATTCCCTCCTCCCCGGGTCTTTTCCCCAGGCCTCAGTGATGGTCCCTTACATCCCTCCAGACCCCAGGGAACTGCAACCATAGAGATGAATGGAAAATGGACTAGGATGTATCACATACCCCATCAACCTCGGCCCTCACCGAGTGGCCCCCAGGAGGAATCATGCTTATTCCAACAATGGAGTCGTTGTCAAGGCGATCATGGCCTCCACCGGGAGGAGGAGCTGGGGTGGGAACCACAGAGAAATCTGGCCCATTAGTGCACAGTCACACCTCGCCTGGCCCTCCGACAGTACTCTGAGCAGCAGCACATTTTCTTACCATTAACATTGAACCTGAGTCACCTCCAGACAGGTCTAAATGTCAACCTCACTCTCCAGGGCCAGCGAGGTGGGCATGTGACCTGCACAGTTACACAGAACCCTAGGTGGCTCAGAAGGGCCTGTACCTGATTTAATCCTCTGCCATGGCTGACTTGGAATTCTTTCTTTTTCCTTTTTAAAGATTTTATTTATTTACTTACTTGAGAGAGAGCAATATTGGAGGCAGGAGTGGAGGGAGAGGGACAAGCAGATTCTGTGCTGAGCACGGAGACCAATATGGGGCTCAATCCTACCCACGACCCTGAGATCATGACCTACGCCAAAATCAAGAATCGGATGCTCAACTGACTGAGCCACCCAGGTGCCCCAGCTGACCTGAAATTCTTAAGAATTTTTGGACATAGGACTCTGCATTATTTTACACTGGGCCCCAAACATTATATATTTGGACCTACTACCAGTTTGCCCCTTCTTGGGCGTTGAGAAGCAGGGATTCCAGAATAAAGGCAACTCCCTTCCTGAGAGAAATCCCCAAGTGTCTGATCAATCGGTGTGTCGTCAGAGGTCCCCTTCAGAAAAGATTGTGCTCATTGAGATTCATCAGTGTCACTGAGTTGGCTAAACAACATAGGTCTTACCGTTGCTCAGCTCATACCCCGAGAGCCAAGTCATGATTTTAATATCTGAGCCTGGCCAGAGATGGAACGTCACTGGAGTGTGGCCAGGAGGCCCCTGGTTAGTTTCTTCCCTTCTCATTTCTTGGCTCTGCCCTCCCTGCCTCAGGAGAGGTTTGATTAGGATGTCACTGAGCTCCAGCTGCTCTGTTGATAAGTTTGGGGCTGGGGTAGTTTGTGTTCTGTGCCCTGGATTGTCTATGCTTGGGTAGAACGATGCCCCCCTCCTTTGGTTGGCTTGTCCTGCAGGCTCATTCAGCTGAGGTCCCTCTCATGTCCCCAAGGCCCCCGTCCTCAACCACCCAGGAGGTGTTGCAAGAACCCATACCACTCCCTAATCACAGTCCCAGGAATGCCCCCCATCCCAGGTCATCCTTCCCTCTGAAAGATTTGACAGAAGGGTATGGAAATGAGGCAGACAGTTTTCCAGCACAAAATGAAAACATGGGGCCTCTTGTTAAAAAATTATGAAGGATTTCAGTCCAGCAGAGCATTGAATCAAGCGGGAACCCTCCTAAACAGGTCCTGCGACCCTGCCTGGTTTGTATATGTAGCCGGAGAGGCTTCCAGGGGCCTGAAACTCATCCTGGGATGAAGCCAGGCTGTGTGTGTCTTTGGAAAATAATTAAGAGCCTCATTTTCCATTCATCTGTATTGCATGAGTCCCAGCCAGCCGAGCCACACATAGCTAATCAAAGCCAGAGCCGAAGGCTGCCCGGTTTGATCTCAGGATGAGCAGAAGGAGGATGCAGAGGCTTGCCCGTGAACTTCTTACAGTCTGCGTGCGTGGCCCAGGATGCCAGCGAAGTGACTTTGCCCCCCAAACCCTCCCAATCTCCAGCTTCTGAGTGTGTTCACTCTTCCTACTCAGAAGGCAGCCTCTCTGTGTTGTTATTTCAAATTCCAGCTTCGTGGTTCTAAGTGTCCTTGCTTTTACCTTATCTTTTGATTATTGGTAAATCGAGTTTTTATCCATTACTGTGTGTGTGTTTATGTCTCGGTGCAGTGAACTGAGGGGCTGGTCGGGAAGGTGAGGCTGCTAAGGCACACGGATTTTGCTTAGCTTTTACTTGTATTCGGGGGTGGTTTATTCAGAAGCTATGAGGAGTCTGGGAGGGCAGATCTAAGTCCTCCAAGGCCACATCTTCTATTGTCTATGGGAGGGGAATTGAGAAAAATCTTTTACTTCATTAGAAAATTCTGTTTATGTTTTTTAAAGAAATCATTTAAAGATGTCCAGGTTCTCCCTCTGTGTATGACCTCCAGCCCTACCAGTCCAAGCCACTGTCTATGCCCATGGCCTCCTAACTGCTCTTTCTGCTTCCGCTTTTGCATCTTTGCCTCACAGAGGCCAGTCTTTTTAAAAACCATTACTTAAATATTTTTACACCTCTGCTTAAAATATTCCAGTGAGTTTTACTGGTGCTGAGGTTGGGATTTGGGGATTTTGTATCTCCTCTCTGAAGATGAGACACTTGAACAGAGACAGGGATGAAATGTGGTGATAAGACTTGGGAGGGAAAAGAACATCCTGGGCAGAGGAAGCAAGTGCAAAGGCCCTGGGGTGGGAATATTCTTGCAGTGAGACCAGTAAGGCTGGATTGGAGAGCGAGGGGGAGCCAACTCCAGGGTTTGTGTAGACACATGAAGCCTGGAGATGAGGACCATTGGAGGGTTTCAAGTAGAGCAATGGTATGGTCGGGTTATCATTCACTTCTGGCTGCTGTATGGAGAAAAGGCTGTAGGAGGTAAGGGCAGAAGCCCAGGGGACCAGTTAGGGCCCTATTACTGTTACCTGGCCGAGAGGCAACGGTGGTTCATTTCAACTTTTCTCGACCTTGACACTAGTGGCAATCCGAGCTGGCTCACCGTCTGCCGTGGGAGCTGTCTAGGGCATCGTGGGGTGTTTAGCAGCCTCCCTGGCCTCCACCCCCTACGTGACAGTAGCTCTTCCAGTCCCGTTGTGACAATAATGTTCTCAGACACGGCCAGATGCCCCCTGGGGGACAAAATCGCCCCCTGGTTAGAACCACTGCCCCAGCTGAACGCTTCCTGCTAGTTCTGGCGACATCCAGCCCAGGTAAGACAGTCCTCTCTCCCTGCAGGCGCCTCTCTCTCCTTAGGCTTTGGGACTGTTAACTGCCCTGTTGGGACCTAGAAAAGTCATGCACTTGCTGCTATTCTGGCTTCTGTCCTTTGCAAGCTTCGGGGTTATGTTCTTTCCAGCTGTGGCTCTGAATAGAAACTAGAAGGGGGCCCTCTAGTTTTCTGGGAGAAAAACATTTCCCAGAAGCCCCCAGCCGAGGGGCCCTCCCAGCTCATTGGCCAGAAGTGGTTAAATGCCCACTCGTGGGATTGTCATGATTGGCAGGGTTGATCTGTCCCCTTGAGTTGGACACTTTGCTTCCCAAACGGATCCCCTTTCTATCAGCAAAGGAGAGGTTAGCAGCCAGCAGTCCGACACCAACTTGGCTGTGCTCACTTGTCATATCTGCTTCAGCACTAGCCTCGAGGCAGAGGCCATATCCTATTTACAGTCCCTGTGTTTGTTTATGACCTGGTGCTTAACTCAGTAATATCTGTCAGACGAATGAATCCTTGAGCAGGAGTCTCATCAGAGATCTCCAAGGCAGCTTTGAGTTCTGAGAACCCCAAATCAAAGCATCCTCTGAAAGATCTTACACGTGGCTTCCCTTTCAATGTGTCCCCACGGGGGAGATCCGTCTTCCTGCTCTGAAGTGACATCGGAGGATCAGAACTGGCCTCTGCGGTACATCTGCACTCACGTCAACTTCACTTAATGCGCATGACAGCCGCGCAATAGCCTTGATACCATTCCCGTTCTTGAGATGAGGACGCTGAGGCCCGGGGAGGTTGGCAAAGGAGTCACCGGCCAGGGACACAGAGCCGGGTTGGTTAGAGCCCCAGCTTCGGGGCTGCTCTGTTCTTTTATTAAATCAACAGCCACATTAATGAGCTCACAAGTGAGTTTTCTGAAAGGTGATCGTCAAACAAGCTCCGTGGTCACAGAGAGACCTAAATTGAATCGCACTTATTGTCAAGTGGACCCGCTTCTCAAACCTTTAGAACACGGTCCCCCAGCGAGGGCCACAGAGATTTGCAGCGGGGCTGCCCAGGGCGTGCACAGGGTGACACACGACCCCGTGCGCACAAATGTTCCTTGTGGGCACCTGTTCCATCACACGCTGAGAGCTGCGTGTTCAATCTGCCTCCATCGCTCACCCAAAAGAGAATTACTGATGGACCATAAAGCAGACAGACAAATTGCCACCTTTATCTGTTCTCAGAGCAGTGTCCTAACTGGTCATGGCCCTGAGATCCTAAGAGTGAGAATTTAGTGTCGCCACCGCTGCCGCAGGAGGTCACACATAAAACAGCTCGCGGTTTGCAATCTCCTGCTTCCCAGCGCCACCCTCCCTCCGCGGGGATGCGCTGTCGGGCACCGGGTGCCCGGATAAATTAGACTTCCGCAGTTACGTGTAATTAAGAGGGGAAATGGGTACCGAGCCTCAGAGATGAGCCCCGCTTCGCCGGGGTGAATCTATCTCCGTGTCAGCGAGCCAGCCCAGGGAGGCTGCAGGAAACGCAATTATCTTTCTTCTGACTTAATGGGGGTTTATGGTGCTATGTTTCAGTATCATAACTTCTCAAGACATACAAACCTTTTTTTCCCCCTAATGCAATTACAATTCTACAGACAAGATGGCTTGTGTCTAAGAAAGTTCAGGCGGAGCTAGCCGCGAGAGTGCAGGGTTCTGGATGATGCTGGAATTTCTATTCGAGAACACGTGCATCGCTCTTCCTGCTCCAGAGGTGAGGTGTTTGGCCCCTAACCCCCGAGAGTTGACTGTGCTGTCTTTTGCTCTTGAAAAGCAAGTTTTGGCCCAACGTTGTGACTCTTAAAGTCCCCTTGCTCCGGCTCTGTGCCTTCTTTTTCGGATCTTCCAAGCCCAGGCCAAGCCGCAGTCATTTTCCCCACTTTCAATGGTTTCTCCTTCACACACTGATTTGTTCGACTTACTGAAAGCATGACTTTTACAATCTCATAAATCCCCTCAGCTTCAACCCAAACTCAGCCAGAAAGTGCTCAGATAAAAATGGTTCAGGTTATATTTCAGCTCTTGATGGAGATAAACACAGCAGGATTGATTCTTCTTTTTTTAATTGTTGTATAGGAGTTCCGGAAATAACACAGCATTCTGGCTTTGCGAGGGGGGTAGAGCCGGCCAGGCCTTGTGCGCAGAGGGCCACCAAGGAACTCCCGGAAGGATGAAATGAGGCGTGTGGGTGTCAACAGAAAGGTCCCCGCGAGGTTAGACCAGCGAGGGGGTGGGGAGTCAGGACTGGCATGAGGAGCCTGAAAAGCCCGATTATCCAGCCAGGACGCTCACAGAGAGAGGTACCGTCAGGGTGGCAAGGGACAGGAAGAGAGAGGCTGTCCCGGGCCATGGGGTTAGAGACAGGCCGGAGCTGGACTGTCAGGAGGCCAGAGGGTCCTGGAAATCACACTGGGGCCCCACCCGGGCCCTGCGCAGTGGCTGAGCGACTTCCCAGGCTGGGGGACATCTGAGCCCCTGAGTCCCCCCTTGTCTCCCAGGCACACACTGAGCCCCCTCCTGCCTGGAAGGGAGCTGGAAAAGTCAGGCTGAGGCCTCAGACCCAGAGGACCAGGGAGTTTGCTGTGAATTATGGGAGTGAGACGTGGCCAGAGGGTGCTTTGCAGACCTTAGACTCTGGGAGCCTCTGAGCTGGTGAGTGAAGTCCTCACCTGAAATCGGATCCACAGCACCTGCTTATAGTGAGGACACGCCCATGTGCTTGCACACACACACGTGCACAAAGGCACCTACATGCAAACCCATGCTCACGTGTCATTGCTTGAACAAGAGCTCATGTGTCCCTTCTGTAAGCATTTCTGTAGTGCCTCCCCTTGCCAGATGTTGCATTATGATTCGGGAAAACTCATATGAACAGTGTCCAGTTCCTATATACCAGAAACTCTTGGTCCACTTGGAGGACAGCTGGGAAAAGCAATGGGATCTTAGGGTGGAAGAATGTAAGGAGATCCCTCCCTGAATATCCTAGTTTTGGACAGTGGCCTCTGTCCAACCCGCCTGGAGACTGAAGACCCCTCCCTCCGCCCCGCACACAGTAGGCACCTGTGCAGAGTAGGACAAGTGCAGACTTTCCTGCTGACAATCCCCTTCTACCTCTTTCCCTTCCTGAAAGTTCTGATTCTTTCCCTGCCCCCTCTATGCTCTGGACAGTCTTTTCTGCAGCTTGTTTTAATGACTTTTTGAGTTAAAAGTCAATATTTAATTAAGCAAGTAATTACATTCAGCTTACGCTTGAATCTGGGTATTTGCACATCTGTGCATGCCCGGGTGTCCATCCCGGCCCCCTCCATCTGCCCCACCCTCCCTTCTTTTGGGGCAGCGAAGGGGAGGCTGCTCTTGAGCGGGTGCTCAGGTAGGATGGGCTTTCCCTGGAGGACACCAGCGTCTCTCCCCGGAGCAGCAAGAGTCACTCTCATCTCGTGGTTAATAGTGAAGGGGATTTCTTACTGCATCTCCACTACCCACCACAGAACCACTGGAGGGCTTTAATTAAATGAAAACCATTCCTACCTGTGTAAAGGGGGTGGGGAGGACAGAGACCACTCACCTTGTCAGATAGGTCCTCCCAGCTTTGCTTGTCCTAATCCTGGAGGAGAGAACACTCCTCAAAGCAGCCTGTCTGGGGGTGTGACTTAGGGTTCTACTAAGCATCTCGAAGGGCACCCCTGGTAGGCTTGGCTGATACCAGGCTCATTGCACATTTATTTGCACATGAAGGATCTGGCTTCCTGGGGCCAAGCTCACGTACAAAAATACACAGTGTTGGCATAACTGCCAATGCCGAGGAGTGAGTGGGTAAGGGTGTGTATATACACCCACGGGCATATACATATATACATACACACATGGACATGTTTTATTTGAATTTAGGACTTTTCCTTAAACATAATAGCAGATCCATGAGTTAACTGTAAAATGCCTAGTCTGGAGGACAGTGTCTCTGTGTGTCCTGTGTGTGCACATAAACGTGTGTTTGTGCATCTACCTGCCCCGGGTGTGAGGCACATGGAACGCTTACCCAGCGATCTGGGTGGTGCGGAGCTGCGAAGCCACCACAGAGGATTCCTGGTGGCTGGTTTGGTTGCCAGTTGTAGAGCATTTGGGAAAAGTACCTCCATAGCATTTCATCATTCGACAAAATGAAAATGGCTTATGTTTGAAGGCATCAGGAATCCCCACTTTGCGGTGGTTCCTTTGTATCTGTTTGAAGTGCCAAGCACCCCACAATGATTCCCAGAGGGTGGGGCAGGGATACTGATAAACAAAGCCCCTAGAGGATCCTCTCCATTAGTTGGGGTAGTTGAGCAACCACATTAAATACCGGTGAATAAGGCAGCTGAGAAGTTATGTTTTTCCACCCTCTGCTAGCTCTTGTAGAACCTCAGATGGTTAGATGGTTTCAGGCTGGTGCTAATAGGCCTTTACAGTGACCTGGAGAGAGAGAGAGAGAGAGAGGAGTTTCAAGGAAATATTATTAGTTAGAAATTCATAATTTTGTTTGTTTTTAACAACTTTTTACTTTAGATTCATGGGCAGCGGGCAGAGAATTGCTTAAGGGGCTTCTGTGAGCCTCCCCTGAGGGTAACATCTTGAATCAGGAAATTGATATTGATACAATCCACAGGGTTTATTCAGACTTCACCGGTTATGTACACACTCATTTGTGTGTGTACGTGCGTGTCTGTAGTTCCATGCAATTTTATCACGCGTGTGGCTTTGTGCAACCACTATCACACTCAAGGTATGGAAGTGCTCGGTTGCCAGAAGGACCCTTGTGCTACCCAGTGTAGCTACACCCACCCACTCCTAACCCCTGGCAACCCCTAACGGATTGCCATCTCTAAAATTCTTTTATTTCAACAATGCTGTGTAAATACAACCTTTCGAGACTGGCTTTTTTTTTTTTTTTCACTGTAAAATTCCCTTGAGGTTCATCCAAGTTGTATTTCTCAATAGCTTCTCCTTCATATTGTTGGCATGTTCTGTGGTGTGGATATCCTACGTCTAAACCACTTACCCGCTGAAGGACTTTTGGGTAGTTTGAGGCTGTTATAAATCAAGTTGCTGTGAAATTTCAGGTACAAATTGTTCATGTGAATACCATCTGGATAAATGCTCAAGGATGTGATGGTTGGGGCTGTGGCAACTCCACTTTTAGTTTTAAAAGAAACTGTCCTGCAGTTCTGGGACAAGATGGTGTAGTCATTTTTTCCTGCTCTCCCCCTCTGAATCCAACAAAATACCCTGGAAATAATTTGTATCCTAAATTCGACAATCCTGTGCAAACAATGCTATAATCCTACAATCCTAAAAGACTCAGAAAGAGGAACCGTCTAGCAACCTCAGGACTGGAATAACAGAACCTCGTGTGAGTTACCAGAGTCTTCCTTTACTTCACGTGTGTCCTTCATGGGGCTCTGCAGAGGCCTGCGACCCAAAGCCACCAAAAGGCATAGACAGAAACAAAACAATCCAACCAATGGAATAGGAAATGGAAGGCCGGGTGGAGACCCACCGAGTGGTAGGGGTGGGTTAATTCTGTCAGCGGCAGCACCCCCAGTGGGGTGGGGGTTGACCCACTCCAAACCCCATACTCACCTGCAGCCTGCAGGCCCTTCAGCTCACCCTGGGAGCACCAGCCAGCCTGGCATCTCGTGACCCTCCACCCAAGAGCAGAGGGTAACTTAGACCAGGTATCCCCGCCAATCTGCATCCAGCAGTAGAAGGTGAACAAGGCCCACGGTCTTCCGACACTTCCCCCATGGCAGAGAGCTACTCCGGCCCCTACCAGGAGGAAGCCAGGTGGGAGCTTCCCTCCCCTGGCGGCATCAGCAGTAGAATGGAATGCCAGTGGCTTGTCTGTGCCTACGGAGACCTTGGGATTTTAACTCAAGATGTGTTTAACGTGAAGATCAGGGGATCCCTGGGTGACTCAGCGGTTTAGCGCCTGCCTTTGGCCCAGGGGCGCGGTCCTGGAGTCCCGGGATCGAGTCCCACGTTGGGCTCCGGCATGGAGCCTGCTTCTCCCTCCTCCTGTGTCTCTGCCTCTCTCTCAGTCTCTCTCTCTATCATAAATAAATAAAATAAATAAATCTTTAAAAAAAATTTTAACATGAAGATCAGTTGGGAGAGAACTGACATTTTGCTCTGTTGAGTTTTCCAATCCACCAACAAGGTCTTTCTATTTAGCTCTTGAATTTCTTTCATTAGCATTTTGTCGTTTTCAGCATATAGATCTTGTACATGTTTTGTTAATTTTTGCATCTAAGTACTTCATTGTATTTGGAGCATTTATAAGAGGCATTGCAATTTAGATTTCACTTCCCATTTGTTCATTGTTAGGTATAAGGAAATGTGATCGATTGGCTTTTGTGTTTTGATCTTGCATCCTGCAACCTTGCTGAACTCACTAGTTCTAGGAGCTTCTGGGGGTAGGTTCTTTGGGATTTTCTCTGTAAGCAATCGTGTCATTTTCAAATACAGACATTTTCATTTCTTCTGTTTTCTTTCTTTCTTTCTTCTCTTTATTTTATGGCACTGTCTAGAAGTTCCAGTATTAAGGTATATAAAAGTGGTGAAAATGGACATTCTTGCCTTCTTCCTAGTCTTAGAGACAAAGCATTCAGTCTTTCACCATTAAGTATGTTGTTAACTGTAGCTTTTTTGTAGATGTTCTCTGTGAGACAAAGAAAGTTACCCTCTGTTCCTAGTTTGCTGAGCATTTTTTCATGAATGGATACTTTTTTCTGCATCCGTTAAAATGATTTTCTTTTTCTTTCTTAGCCTGTTGATATGGTGGATTATATTGATGGATTTTTTAATATTGAACCAGTCTTGCATATCTGGAGTTAAATCCCACTGGGTCACATTATAGAATTCCCTTATACGTTATTGGATTCAGTTTGCTAATAAATTGGAAAATTCTTGTGTCTAAATTCACAAAAGAGGTCTACAGTTTCCTATTTTTGTACTGTTTTTGTCGGGCTTTGGTATCAGTATCATTTCATGAGGCTGATAATTTTTTTTAGGTTTTTAAAATTAAATTTATTTTTTTAAAAGTTAACAAGTGTGTAATAGAAAAATGAAAAACCCAAGAAGCAAAGAACAAAGCCTCTGCTTGGAAGTGTTCCTTTATCTGTTTTCTAGAAGAGATTGTATAAAGTTGCTGTTATTTTTTTTTAAATGTTGGATGTTTTAAATGTTTTAAGTGTTGGATAAAATTCTCCAGTGGAAAATTCTGCGTCTGGCGACTTCTTCAGGAGCTTCTTCAAGAGCTTTCAAATGACAAATGCAATTTCTTACATAGTTCAGGACTGTTCATGTTGCCTACTTCATCTTGATTGAGTTTGGTAGTTTTTGGTTTTTGAAGAATTGGTCTGTTTTTTCTAGTATATGGAATCTACGAGTGTAAAGTCATTCACAGCACTCCTTTATTATGCTTTTACTGGCTATATGATCTGTAGTGTTTTATTCAGGGCATGGTGATTTGATTTTTTTTTCTCTCTTTTTATCTTTGTCAGTCTTGCTAGAATCTTGTCGATTTTATTGATCTTTTTCAAAGAAACTGTTCTTTGTTTCATTGATTTTTTTCTATTCTGTCTGTTTTCAATTTCACTGATTCCTGCTCTTATCTTCATTTGGTCCCTCCTTCTGTTCACTTTGGATTTACTTTGCTCTTCTTTATCTAGTTTCATAGGTAGAAGCTGAGATTACTGATTTGATATCTCACCTTTCTTCCCCCAGCGTGAGCATTTTAGCACTCTAAATTCCTCTCCGGCATGACTTCAGCTGCATCTCACATCTGTTGATATGTTTTATTTTCATTTTCATTCAATTCTATGTATTTTAAAAATGTCCTTTGAGATTTCCTCTTTGACTCGTGGGTTACATAGAGGTGTGCTGTGTAATATTCATGTGTTTGAAGAGTTTCCTGCTGTCTTTCTGTTACTGATTTTTAGTTTGATTTCATTATGGTGAAAGAACATCCTCTTCGTGATCTGAATTATTTTCCACTTGTTAGCGTTTGCTTTATGAACCAGGATATGGTCTCTCTTGGCAAATGTTCCATTATGAGCTGGGGAAGGATGTGTATTCTGTTGTTGATGATGAAGTAGTCTATAAATGTCAGTTAGATCCGGTTGATTTATGGTGATGTTCAGTTTAACTATATCCTTAACTGATTCCTGGCTGCAAGATCAGGCTTCCAGGTGTGTCAATTACTGATAGAAGGTGTCAAATCCTGATAAGTTAGGCGCTGAAGTCTCCACCTATAATTGTGGATTTATCTGTTTCTCCTTTCAGCTCCATCAGTTTCTGCCTCCTGTGATTTGAGGCTCCATTGTTTGGTGCGCACATGTTTAGGTTCGCTATATCTTCTTGGGAGAGTGGTCCTTTTATGATTACACAATGGCCCTCGTTGTCCCTAGTCATTTTCTTTGCAATCAAGTATACTTAATCTGATATCAATACATCCCCTCCTGCTTTTATTAAGTTAATGTTTGCACGACACAATTTCATCCATTCTTTTATTATTTTTTTAAGATTTTATTTATTTATTCATGAGAGACACACATGCACAGAGAGGCAGAGACACAGGCAGAGGGAGAAGCAGGCTCTATGCAGGGAGCCCGAAGTGGGACTCGATCCCGGGTCTCTAGAATCAGGCCCTGGACCGAAGGCGACGCTAAACCTGCTGAACCACCCGGGCTGCCCTCATCCATTCTTTTACCTGCGGCTCACCTATGTCATTATGTTTGAAGTGAGTGAGTGAGTGAGTGAAGTGAGTTTCTTACAGACAACATATAATTGGGTTGTTTTTTTCAATCCAACCTGCCAGTCTCTCTCTTTTAATTAGTCTATTTAGACCATTGGCATTTTAAAATAATTATTGATCAGTTAGGGCTAAAGACTGCAATTTTATTATTATTCTCAATTTACTCCCTCTGTTTCTCTTCCCCTCCTGTGGTTTCCGAGTCCTTTTTGTAATTCTGTTGTGATTACTTATAACATTTTAGAGCACAGTGTTTTATATCTTTTTCTCAGTGGTAATTAGTGTTCGGTATGCATATATGTAACTGATCCACACGACTGCTACCATGTTTTAACACTTAGAGGGAAGTATGGAAGTCTTCCTGATATTTAAGGTCCTTTATCCTTCCCACTTGTCAAGGGCAATTGGCCAGGGGGGCCTGGGTGGGTCAGTTGGTTAAGTGTGCAACTCCTGATTTCAACTGAGTTCGTGATCTTAGGGTCGTGAGATCGAGCTCCGAGTCCGGCTCTGTGCTCAGCAGGGAGTCTGCCTGAGATTTTCTCCCCCTGAACACCTCCCCTTCAAATAAATAAATCTTTTTAAAAATGCCACTGATTCCCTGAAGTGTTACCCTTCACACCTCAAGCATCCCATCACACGATGCAATTATATTTGCTTCCGCCATCCTATACAGTTTAAGAAGCTCACGAAGTGAAGAACAGTCTTTTAAACTCACACCTAATTTTGCCCAATCCAGTATTTGTTTTTCCTTTCTCGAGTTCGAGAGTTTTCTTCTGATACTGGTTTCTTTCTGCCTGTGTAGTTAATTTGAAATGAGTTTCTTGTAGACAGCATGTAATTGGACATGTTCTTAAATTCAGTCTGCCAAATTCTGTGTTTCCCTTGGTGTATTTAGACCATCTGCATTTAATGTAATTAATGGTATGTTAGGGTTTAAGTCTGTCATTTTATTTTTGTTTGTTCTTTCTGGGGTTTTGTTTTGTCTTGGCTTTCTGTAGGTTATTTGAACAATTTTTAACATTCCATTTTGATTTATCTATGGTGTTGGAGGGGTTTTTTTGTTTGTTTGATTTTTGTTTGTTTGTTTTTTAAAGATTTTATTTCTTCACCCATGAGAGACACACAGAGAGAGGCAGAGACACAGGCAGAGGGAGAAGCAGGCTCCATGCAGGGCAACCTGATGTGGGGCTCAACCCCAGGACCCCAGGATCACATCCTGAGACAAAGGCAGATGCTCAACTACTCAGTCACCCAGGCGCCCCTATCTGTGGTGTTTTTAAGTATATCTCCTTGTATAGGTTTTTTTTTTAGTGATTGTTTTTGATATACACATAATTTACCACAATATATGAGTGTCATCACTTTAACAGTTTGAGTAAAGAGTATACTTCCTAGGCTCTAGTAAGATACCACATAGTGCTCTATGTGCATTCTTAACACAGGAATGGCAGTAGTAAAAGAATAAGAGCAATAGCCAACCCTTATTGAGGGTTTATTACATACCAGACACTGTTCTAGGCACCTCCTATGCATTCACTCATTTAATCATTACAATAACCCAACAAGGAAGGTGCCCTTATTGTGCCCAGTATATATATCAGGACTGTGAGGCATAGTGGGGAGTGGGGACTTTTCTAGGATCATGGGGACTAGAAACTGAGAGGGGCCCTTACCAGCTCCAGGCCTGGGGCGGGGGAGCCCAGGGAGAGCTATACCTCTGAGGCAGGGCTGCCAGTGAGGAGCTGAAGCCACTGGGAGAGAATCATGGCCACTGTCACATCATGAACCCTCAAGGGAGGGGGACCTGCTGACCCCGTTCTCCTCCTATATAATTTGTTCTGCCTCCTACTATGGACCAAACACAGAAAGCCACAGGGCAGGGAAGCCCAGATGACCTGGCTGTAGAGGTGGGACTCTCCTAATGCACAGAGCAGACAGAGAAAAGGACGAGCAAAAATATCCACCCCCCCACCCCACCCCCAGTTTGTGCTTTTAGCTTTTCTTTCTCTGGGGCTGATTTGTCTGTTGAATTGGTTGGATGGTTCAGAGACAGGCTGGTTTTCTGACTTGGGTCTTAGGCTGCCACTAGCACATCCTTCTGGGCCCAGGGGAGAAATTCTACCTGCAGAAGTGATCTCAAAAGGCTTTTCTGCCAGTCTATTGACCGAGCAAATTGCAAATATTTTTCTTTTGACTTTAGCAAAGTTAAATTTTTGCTCTGCTAGAGCTTCAACTGTTCAAAGAAACTCATTGTTCATGCCAGGAGACATTATACAAATCGTTATCTGAGTGCTGGTGTTGGGCCTGCCATTGTGTAAATATCCACATGATTCTTTTCCTTTAGACCCATGAATATAAAGGCAAGGCGAAAAAGAAATAAAACAACAAAATGCTACTCCTGCTTCCTGAAAGAAACAAGAGATCAGCCCCCTAGCTCCTACTTTGCCAACTTTCCACAACTGCTTTCTCTCTGCTAAAGGGTGGCTCAGGCTTGATTAAGCATCTGACTTTAGATCTCAGCTCAGGTCTTGATCTCGGGGTCATGAGTTCGAGCCCCACGCTGGGCTCCACACCCAGCATGAAGCCTACTTAAAAAAACAAAAAACAAAACAAAAAACAAAAAAAACCCTTAAAAACCTAAAAAGAAGTTCTATGTTTTTTGTCACATGACCACCTGAAAGGCAGGTTTCAGAGGGACTCTCTTTGCATGTGCAAAGATCCTGAGGGAGAACTAGGAGGGCAGGTATGGCTGGAACTGACTGAGGCTGGGGAAGGCAGGTAGATCATGAGACTGGAGGGAAAGGTAGGAGATAGGTCCTGGAGGCTCTCTGGGCGTGGCAAGAAGTGGTGGCCATGGATAAGCTGAGGGTTGGGCCTTTAGCCTGTCCATTGTCAAGAACAACAGAGTTTGGAATATTGTTGCTAGCAGAAATTTTTAAGATTTTCTAGGTGAGATTTTGCAATCAACTCTTAAATTGTGGTGATGATACACCTGCAAATCTGTAGCCTTTTTGAATTCATTATTAAAAGCATGAATCAGTCTTTTAGCTGCCAAGAATAGATGATTAGTGTGAAACCAAGGTACTCCTCATGTGACAATATGTATTAATGATCATGCATATAGATTTTTTAGGGCAGTTTTCAAAAAGAATATGCAGTCAGGAAGCAATCAGAGCCCCAGACTTGCACTGACAATTTGATACATAAGAACACGGTTGTGTTTAGATTGGGCCACCTGGAGCCACCTGCCGGACCATGGATACTGTGGTGGACTTTTGTGTCCAGACAGAACTTTGCTAAGTGGACTTGTGCTTAGAGAGGGTGGCAATGCCACGAAGTGGGGGCCCATGGGCTGTGCTGAGGTTCCAGGCTTTATTCCAAGAGAGAGACACGAATTAGGGGGTTTTAAACAGAGGAGGGATACAGCTTGCCTCAGATCCCAGCAAGATCCCTTTGTGTTCAGGTGGAGAAAGAATGGTGGAGGGTGAGGAGGGAAGCAGGAAGATGGTGGAGGATGGCAGTGTGATAATCAGGTGAGAGGTGATGGGGGCTGGCCAGAGCCCAGGTGGCGTTGAGAAACTGCAGGACCCAGTGTGGGCTTGGGAGGTTGAGGCCCAGAAAAGGAGCAGGGACATCTCTTAGAATTTTTACCTGAATCACTTAGGTTGGTGACTGAATGCCAGAACTTTTCTCTTGGGATCAACAAATGTCTGCTGTACAATCAGTGCTTCAAATAAGCTAAATATCAGGCTTGGATTATGATCTTACGTCCGTGACTCAATGGAAACCAGCAGAATATACTGGAGTAAAAAAGGGAGCATTGGGTGTGATGGGGTCGCAGAGCAAGGAAAATCATGGAAGGTTGAAAAGGTATCTGTGTGTGTGTGTATTTATACATGGCAGGTATATATACATATTAATTTATATGTGCATATTTTATGGATATATTGGAGTAGCAGCGCCAAGATTTGAACACATGTTCTTAACCACTGCACTGTTCAACCAGTCTGGTAGAGGATATTGAGTGGTTCCAATTTGAAAGGTTATTTTTCAACTGTTATAAATAGCGTTGCTGGCAATGTCTGCACACACAGATCTCTGCACTCCGAGGGTTTCTGAAGATGAATTCAGGGAGAAGATGTGTCTGAAAGTCCCTCCCATCTGTGGCATCTGTCAGCCCCCACCCTACAGCCCACCCTCTTAGATCAGTGCCTCAAAGCCTTTCCTATTACAAAGGGCCAGGACTTCCTTTCTAGCTGCTGAACCAGGCTCTGAAGGTGGCCAAGCTCCTTCTGAGACAGGGGGAATGGGCAAGAGGATGGGACGTCTGAGCCTGGAAACAGACCCAGGTCAATGATGCTCTTCCCCCCAAAGTTCAACAACACATTTTCTCACAGCTGGGTACAGCCTGCATGCAGAGGTGGGGGTCGGGGGAAAATGTGCCATCTGCTGTTTTCTGTTCAGCTGTGTGGCAGTTTTGATGGTTCTCAGGGCCAGAGGCTTCTTGACTGAGATCATCCCAGGCTTCCTTCCAGTCCCAGGGTGGGTGAACAGCTGTGCCCCTTTCCTTGGGGCTGGTTGGGATAGCTGGCATGGGACACAGCAAGGAAAGGGAATCATCTTGCTTCCTAATGATGAGGGAGGCATAGGGGTGGTGCCTTCAATAGGTAGAGTCTTCCTTTCTCTGCAGAGAGAGAGACACAGGAAGGTCCAGCCCTTGTTTGCATCGTGTCCTTTGGAAGAGCGGCTGTGGCAATAGTGACCTTTTCCAGAGATATCTGTGGAGAGGTGGTACTGACTTTATTCAATCTGGACAAATCCCCAGGGCTAGTAGTTGGCCAGGCCTGAGGACTCTCAGATAATAATTCATGGCCCTTGCCTTGCAGAGCATCCGATGTAGCTCAGAGTTCTCCACGAACAGCCAGCCGCCTGCAGTTGCACCACTTTTGCAATAACCCAGTGCCAGCTCTGCTATTGAGACTTGTCTGAATTGGACTTTTTATTTTTAGGCTTAATTTTGTTTTAAAATAAAATTTATGTCCTGTGAGCAGGAAACCAATATTCACAAAAATAAGTAGAAGTTTGTTGTAAAACCAAGTACAGTGAAAACATATTAATCTTTAGCAAGTTATTGCCTCCTATGATGGCTGATACATCTTAATTCAATGAGAGTGAGAAGAGAGGTGTTTAAGATAAAGTCGTACCTCCTGGAGACTTTCTACTTGATGGCTTAGCAGGATGGAGACTAGGAAAGGGAAAACATTTCTCCAGGGTGAGTCATGGGCTTCTAATGCTGGGGCCACGTGTCCATGGGTCAGCAAAGTAGTGGCTCTTTTGTCTGGAGCT
Organism: Vulpes lagopus; assembly: GCF_018345385.1. Classification (NCBI taxonomy): domain Eukaryota; kingdom Metazoa; phylum Chordata; class Mammalia; order Carnivora; family Canidae; genus Vulpes; species Vulpes lagopus. The sequence continues at coordinate 12,553,182 of NC_054841.1, forward strand.
AAGTAGATAGTCCCCAAACCCTAGGATTTCGGGCATTGCTTCTCCATGACTTACTTTCCTGAGTGTCCACACCAGGCAGAAATAAGGTGCCTCTCAGAGATCCCCTTAGATTGCTGATCTTAAGGATGCCCCCAAAACTAATGTAAAGGCAAAAATATATATATATTTTTTGCCTTTGAGGATTTTCTTAAATGTCACACTGAAGGACCACATACTAAGTTTGTGACCCAGGCCAGGCCAATCGCTGCTCCCTCATTCATGCTGCGGGGCAGGGGAGGACAGGTGAGAGACCAGGGTGGACTGGCATGGAGACAGGTCAAGCAGGGCCCAGGAGGCCATGAAAGAGCATTTGGATTTGATTCTAAGAACAGAAAGCTACTGACTCCTTCCAAGATGAGTTAACATCTGCTTGGTGTTTTCAAAGGCTCACTCTGGCTGCGGTTGTAAAGGGACCTGAGGGCCAGATAAGAATGAGGGAGACTCCTGGTCCACGGGGGAGATGGTGGTGGCAAGGGCAGGACAGGGGTGCCGCGGAGTCTGGGCGTGGGTGGATTAGGTCTGGTTTGAAGGTTTGCAGGGCTCGTTGATGGATTACGAGTGGTGGCAGGGGAGTCGGGGAGAAGCCTAGGTTTTGGCTGAGCAGCTGGGCAGATGGTGGTGCCTGTTAGAGATGGGGAGACCAGGGGAGGAGGAACAGATGGGGGGGCAGGAGGGAGGGTGGACATTAAGCTGCTCTGCAGACACGGTCCAGCAGCAGTTTCTGGTCCACTGGCTCTTGTGGGGTGACACCCCGAACTTGGAAACACGCCTTGTAGGCTACACCTCATTAGATAAAAATCCTGCTGCTGAAGACAGAGCCTTATTAAGTCACAAGTGACACAGTCAGGAAAAGACAACTTGTGGGCAGAGCTTCTCAGAGAGAAAACAGAAATGCCCAACAGTTGCCCAGGGCCGTTGTGATGCCTGCGACCTGCCCTTTCCCAGGCCCTCTGCCATCTACCCTCCACTCAGAACGATCGCATCCCAGTGTTCTCTCTGAAGCTTCTGCAGCCAGAACCAGCAGAAGGCAGAGGGAAAACATTACTGCATAATTTTTCTGATTTTTCCATTCAAGGTTCATTAATGAAATTCCAACACTGCCTCTTCGACATCTGCTTAATTGATACCGGGTTTAGGAACCAATTTTGAGCCTTGGCTTCTTGTAGCTAAAACCAGCAATAGCATTTGATTTTATTTTGTAACATCCCAGAGCCAGGAGTGGCTCCCCCTCTGCTCCATCGGGAGGAAAAGTGGTCTGAGCAGCAGGTCCTGGGCACCCAGGGTGACTAGTCATTGCCAGCTGACTGCAGTGAGCACATTCCAGCACCAGGAGAGGAATCAAATGTCATTGTTCGGGAAACAATGGAGTCCTTCTGCCCAGATGTGGCCTCCACTTCTGCGGCCCCTCCCCAGATCTTCCTCTCACCTCCCCTGCTGGGGACCCGGCAGTCGGATTGATGGGGCAGGTGGCTCACAATCTGATCTGGTGACACTGTGGACATTCCAGGGACATTCCAGGATCAGATGAAGGCCAGACAAGGGCTGCCATAGGAATTCCAGCCTGGCGGGCCCACGCTGGTGTTTGGAGGGCGGTGCAGGACGCAGGTGCTTTCCCATCCCTGGGCTGAGCTGATGGCCCTGCCCCAGTTCTGAAACCACCCCAGACCTGCAGCTTCTCTTCCCCCCACAAACACCCATCTGGAATGTCCCTTGGGCCACAGCAGAGTGCTCTATTCACAGGATCGTTGAGCTGGGGCTGAAGTTGTGAACTCAGCGTCTTTAGGGGCCAAGCTGGGGTCACGTGGACTAGAGAACTGGCAGAGAGGGGCCTGAGGGGCGCTAGTGACAACGTCCCATCCAGGGCAGCCCTCGCTGTGTACTCCCCCTGTCCCCATGCAGAAAGAGGGACAGAAGAGACAGGTCTTCCAACCTTTTCAGCACAGCTGGAGGTTTGCTCTGATGCACAATCCTTCAATTAAAAAACAGTTGATAGTTAATTTAAATGTGTGTGTGTGTGTGTGTGTGTGTGTATTCTAATACCTTGGGGGAAGGATGAACCCCAAACAAACTGGTTTGTAGAAAACATTTAGCCTGTGATTGCTGGATTATGCTCTACTTGCGAGCTGCAACATTAAAAATGCTAAAACAAGACCATGGATTAAGTGCTTAACATACGCCTGGCATTGTTGACATGTAGGCTTTACATATATTTTCTGAATCAATAGAACAACTTCCAAAGCGGTGACCATGTGATTCTTCCTGTATCGCAGATGGGGAAACTGAGCCTTTGGATCCTTTGCCCAAGGTCACACAGAGAGTAGCAAGGTCAGGACCCAAGGCCAGGACCTCCACCCTGAGAGCCGGTGCTCTAACCTCCTCACCATCCTGGGTTTGGTGGCTTAGAATATGCTGGAATTGTCCCAGAATTTTACAGTTAGAAGAAATCCTGTAACTATAAAGACATGCCATATATATCTGCAGATGAGAAAAAGTAAGGAATTTGCTGGAGAGGAAATTACCTGGTAGCAGAGCAGTAAGTCCAAAGCTGAGGGTGGGCCTGGCGGTTCAGTCTCGAGCATGTGTCTCTCCCTCCCTCTGATAAAGGCACCGGGACACAGAGATGATTAACCTATCATCAGAAACAGAACAAAGCAAACCCATCAAGACATCACCTCCTTAGTTATCCTTCTGAGGTCTGGCTCTTGTGTCTTCTCAGAGGGGAGGCGCTGGAGGAATGTGGCCCGAGGAGGGCGCTGTGTGTCATCTGCTCCCACCTGACACTCCTCTCCTGGACTTGAGTGTCTGTGCTTGGAAAACTGAGCCTTCGTCTTTGAATTTTCAAAGTAACAGACACCCTCCAGGTCCTAGTCCACATGGTCTGCTCTGAACCGTGGTATATGGAGTCAACTCAGCATACGCCAGGTGCACTGCCCAGTCACACCAGGAGAGCATGGTATGCTGGCAAGCATTATTTTTTTTAAAGGATTTATTTATTTATTTATTTATTTATTTATTTATTTATTTATGAGAGAGCACAGGGATGGGGGTGCAGGGGCAGGGAGAGAAGGAGAGAGAATTGCAAGCAGACTCCTGGATGAGTGTGGGGTGGGGGGACCAGAGGGGATGGGGGTGGTGGTGATTGATCTATCCTCCACCCTGAGATCATGACCTGAGCGGAAAACAAGGGTCAGAGGCTCAACCGACTGAGCCACCCAGGTGCTCCATGCTGGCAAGCATAATTTATTTCATTATTTGTTTTTTAAAGTTTTAAAGAAGAGCATTTATAACTAGCACCTCAAATCTATGATTTCATAGACAATATTGCTTGGTTTGAGGCTAAAATTTGAATGAGTGAGTCCATTTAGATAAACCCATTAAATAGTAGCACAGGTGGTGCAGGGAGGTGGCCCCAGTGACAAACATGAGGGGGCTGTGTGATGGGTGCCACTCAGGACACGCCGAGTATCTGGCAGGCGGGGCGGTTTGGGCACTGAATTTTAAATCCCATCACGGGGGTGGGAGGGGACCCTCCTCTGCCCATCAAAACGACAGAGAAAGGTGCCAGGGTGACCCCACCCCGAGCCCGGCATGGTGGGAACGTTTGGTCATGGAAAGAAATCGGGTCTGTTTTCCTCCACATGTTCCCAGGCTAACATCGGAGAAAACAAATTTTGGTTGGCTGGCCCGGCTTCACTTAAAATATTTAAAACTGGCTTCTTTTGCCTTTCATGGCGTGTCTTTCAGGTTCTTACCTCTCATCCGAGCTGTCTGTCTGCATCAGGGCCGGGCTGCGGGAGGAGATTAGATCATATATTTTTGTGTTAATGATGTTGATATATAAAGCTTGGTAGTTACAGAATTTTTAATAAATCAGGTTAGTGTCCCAAGGGGAGTCTTACCATGTGCTATTTATGCACAAATGCCTCTATCATTTAAGAGTCTTGTTAAAAATTGTAGTTCAAGAGCAGATTAACAGAGCTCTTCACAACTGGCCTATTTGGGCAGAAATGAACACACTGAAGCAGCAGACACGCAGAGCGGGCGCTGGCGGGCAAGAACACCCAACAGCTAATTGCCTCCCAAATTAGTAGGATGGAAAAGTAAGCGCTTTAAGGCCCTGGTTTTGAGTAGATTAAAAATAAGAAACAGTTCTGCAGGCTGTTTGCTTTTTGCCAGCGCAGCATTTGGGGCTGCTGACTGCAGGTGAATTATTCACCAGGTGGCGGCCTCCTGCTTTCCAGGAGAAGGGTCCAGCTTTGTCCTGTTTACCATGAAGGTGCAGGAGAGCAGATCCAGCCTCCATGATGAACCAGCAAAGCTGCCAGCAAGCAGAGACGGCTCCTGGGATCTGCGGACCCCATCAGCTGGCTCATCGGGGCCCTGCAAAGCTCTCCCTCTGAAAGCAGCCTCCGATCATCCCGTAACAGGGGCCCTAAGCCTCAGCTTCTTTCCTTCTTGAGTTGCCTTGTCTGGACTTTGCCCTCCAAGCCCCAAATGTCCCCTTACTGGCAATAAAAACACAAACAGGGACTAGGAACATTTCCGATAATGAGAGGAGACACAGAGACTCGAGTGACAGGCTGACAAGCCCAGAAAGGGAATGAGGGAGGTGGTCCACCTTAGGTCGGATGCTCAGAAGAGGCTCTTCCGAGGGGGTGGCTATGGGAAGGGGCCTATATGAACCTAGGGAGCCAGTTATGATGATATCTGAGGGAGACTCTTCAGGCAGAGGGAGCAGCAAGGAGGAAGGGCCCTGAGGTTGGATGAGCTCTGCGTGGCATGTTTGGAAATAAAAAAGGCCCAATGTTGCCCAAGTGAGATGGGCAGGGCTGGATTCTGGAGGAACTTGTAGACCAGTGTGGGAGCCTGATCTGGACTCTGGATGCCACGAAGGAGGCATTAAGGAGCTTTTTGTGAGTAGGTGACAGGGGCCTGAAAACCACAGTAGAAATCTGCTCCTTCTTGTTACCTGGAAGATGGAAGGGGTGATGGGGGTGGGGGAGGGAAGTGGAGAAGCAAGGGGTGATGAGGGGAGATGAGGGAGGGGTAGAGAGTGACGGGGAGGAGAGATGGAGGGGGGTAGAGGAGGTCACAGGGGAGGGGGAGGAGAATAGAGGGGATCACAGGGTGGGGGGGATGGAGGGGTGGAGGGGGGCCACAGGAAAGAGGGAGAAGGAGGGGACTGAGGGGTATACAGGGTAAATGGAAGGGTGGACAGGGTCCCTAGGAGAGAGGGAAGGGGAGGAAATGAAGGGGAAAGTGGGGAGGCGGTCCTGACTAGATGTAGTAAGGGGCACCTCCTCCTCACACCAGTTAATAATAACTCTTTACCGAGCTCCAACTATGGGGGAGGTTTTCTTCTAAGTCCCCATGACAAATTACCTGATTCGATCCTCACACAACCCTCTGAGACAGGTGCTATTATTATTTCCATTTTACCCAAGGGGGGACAGACACGGAGTCATTTACCTAAGGTCTCTTAGTGAGCAAGTGTCACTGGCAGGATTTAAACCAAGGTCATCTTGCCGTCCTCTGCTCCAAGGAGCCACAGCCAGCTGAGATGCAAGTACTGAGGATCCCTGTAATGCAACATTCAGGACCCTGGTGTGGCTTTCCCAGGCCTGGGTGCAGGAAAAGAGCCGGCACCCGGTTGCTAGGCAACGTACTGTTCAAAGGCTCAGAGGGCAGAGGGGGGCAGGGTCCTTGGCAGCCCCAGTTATCACATGATCAAGGTCCGACCAATCAGAGCAGCCCCTTCCCCTGACTACAGGATGGGTTCAGAGTTGCACAGGTGACCCAGGTTGGTCCAGGTGAAGTCAGTCCCAGGACTTTGGCATCAGGGTCTGGCTGGAGGGGCCGAGATGGGGAGGCCACCCCTGACGCTCTAGAAAATGTCAGGCTTGATAGAGAAACTGGTGCAGAGGCAAGGCGAGCTGAGAGTTGGGGCAAGGATTCTGACAAAGTTCTCAGAGTACAGGGATTGAGCTGAGCTCTATTAAACTAATATAAATTCTTTTTTTTGTGGATTTGTTTGTCACTTTTAACCCAACACATCTTAGCCGGTAGTCCTTTTACCTGAGCTGGCTTCCCATTCGAACTCCCTGTATGCTCCAGACTTGCATCACTCTCAGGGAACCCGGAGGAAGGAGGGCCTCTCTTCCGCTCTCCATCCAGCTGACATCCCCAGTGTGTTTCCACTGGACCAACTTGAGCGGATGTCGGTGTCGGACCTGTCACTGTGGCTGGAAGTGGAACACACAGGGTGGACAGTCTGGAAAACTGTCAACCGCAGACACCAGGAGTGTGTGCGCTGGATCACACAGAGAGAGTGCTGGCCAAGGAGATGGGGCGGTGGGAAACCATGAGGTAGTCTGGAAGCTACCAACCATGGGCCTCTGGGCGAGGCCTGGCAGCAGGTGGACCTCCTGCAGGAGGAGGGTAGGTCGGTGGGCAGGATTGGGTGGACAGAGGGGAGAGCCACGGCCCTCCTTTTCTAAGCATACTGTGGTCGCACACAGAGTCTGGTCCCTGTATGACCCTCCACACTGGGGACGAAGGTCACTCTACTGGCAGGGAAGAGGTGAGATGGGCCTAGAGAGAGCTGTCCTGTGGAGACGGGAAGCCTGGTCCCTGGTCTCCAGCCCTGAGCTGATGGATGCATCATCTTTTCTCATCTGCATAATGAGAGACGTCAGCCCCTCTCTGGACTCCAGATCCCCTCTGGCAAACGGAGAGATGGGGAACCTGGCTGGTCCAGAAAGTGTCTCTCGGCATCCAGGCCAGCCTGGTGGGTTCTACCCTCTGGAATCTATCAGCAGTTTCAAGTCCGTGGAAGCCTCAGGAAGCCGCTTGCCTCCCTGTCAGAAGCATATCATTAGCTGTGCTAGCCTGACTATGGGGCCTGTGTTTGGTGCCTGCCGCCCCTGGAAGAAGGGAGGTCTCAGCAAGGAACTGCTAATGTGATGACCTGGTGGCTTTATTAGCATATCTCACAAACAAGCTGTGCACTTAGCACAACAGACAGTGGAAGAGTAAATATCAGCAGTAGGTGCCGGAGGGGAGGGGAGGAAGCACTCCAGCTGAGCTCCAGGGAAGCTTCTGGAAAGAGTGAGGAGTAAACAGTAACAAGCCTCCGCCCCTCCCACGATGTGACTGCCTGGGACACGGAGCCTTATGGGAGATGTGACTGCTTGGGACACAGAGCCCCTACCCCACGGGCTGCTTGTTCCCTCTCTGAATTTCCAGATGTGAGTCTCCAGGTGCTCCCGGAAGAGCCCGCTAGGACGTCTGTGGGCACCTCAGACATAGCAGGTCCCCAACTGAGCTCCCATATTCCCCACCTGGAGCCTGCTCCTCCTGCAGGTGTCCCGGTCAGCAAGCGCTCAAGATGATGGGTGAGAAGGCCGCTAGCCAGGACGTGCAGGACAAGGAGAGAGCTGAGATGGTGCCCAGAGGAAAACATGATCGACAACACTTAACTAAAGCCACCTGCCTGCAGGGGAGGGAGGAGTGAAAGCACTGAGGACTTTTAGGGCAGTGAAACTACTCTGTCTGACACTATAATGATGGGTACATGTCATTACGCATCTGTCCAAACCCATAGAACGTACCCCACAGCCACGAGTGAGCTCCTACTGTAAACTATAGTCCCTGGGCGATTGTGATGTGTCAACGCGGGCTCGTCAGTTGTAATAAATGTGCCACTTATGGGGAACTCTCTGCACCTTCCACTCAACTTCCCTATGAAGTTAAAACTTCTCCAAAAAATGAAGTTTATCAAATTCAGTGATTGTCCATAAGGTGAGGAAATGGGCCACTGCAAGAGGTAAAAGAAACTTTAATTCTATCTTCAATTTCATTGCCTTTATTAGCAAGAAGAACCAAAGACATGAGTAGGATGAAGTGTTAGTGATTGTCCATTCTGGGTATTTTGATACATGTGCATTTATTCATATTCTTTGTACTTGTCTATTTATTAGACGCTTCTCGAATACAAGCATGACAAAACAAATGGACGACCCACTTGTCAGGGCAGGGGCCCAGGGAACAAAGACCATGGGTGCAAGGCTAGGGCCCAGGCTAAGGGTCTGGCTGTGGGGCGCAGTGGGGGCCGGAAGCAGGAATGCTTTCACCAGGAAGGTCTGGGAGGTGGCCTGAGCTGCCCTCGAAGGGAAGAACCAGTGGGTGGCCAGTGGGGGACACAGGGCTGCTCACTGAAAGTCCTGTCATTCAGTTCATCTTCCTGAGGGGCAGACTTTGCACAGGTGACAGACTCTTGGGAAAGGCTTGGGGCCCATTAGGTCTCTAACCCCGTGAATTACTGCCCATGGGTCCATCCGGGTGAGGGATGGCTGTCAAAGCTGCTGGAATAACTGGCCCTATCCCCAAGACGATGCCCACTGCTTCTCCAGAAAAGCAAGGAAGAGGGGTGCAATTTTGGGCTCTCTGGGAGCCTTGTGTGCCACGACACTGCTCTCCCGGATGCCCCCGCAGGAGGCCGTGCAGTGAGGCTTCTCCTTACTTTGCTCCTCGTCACCCAGGTGCTGGTGCCCTGCACTGGGGTCATCCCTTGCAGCCTTCATCCCTGCCTCTGCCTCGCTGGGTCGCCCTAGGATACCCATGCCCCAGGCCCCTCACCTCCATTCTCCGGTCTGCACAATGGGTTGAAGTCTGCAAAGCAGGAAAATCCCCACAATGCCTTGAGAGGTGGCTCCCGCCCCACACTCTCCAAGAGTACAGGGTAAGAAGTAACTACTCTGATTTCCACTGAGGTAGTTAGACACTCACCACTCATTTATAACAGCAACAACAACGATAATAATATTGATGATTTTTGGTATTCTTTCTTACTATTATGTACCAGGTGCAACCAAATTATTATTTAATCTTCTCTATTATAGCCATAGGGTGCAGATGCTGCTTATTAGCATTTTCAACTTAAAAATGAAGTAACGGACACAGACGTAGAATCACTTTCCCCAAGTCCCTGAGTTAGGGACGAGCCCGGGACTGACACGGTTCTACTTTGCCTTCTGCACCAGGCTGTTCCACCTCAGATGTGTCCTCAATGCCCTGGGCAGGGGGGGGGGGTCAGGCCCGTGGATAGATTTCATGGATACGGTGACAGTCCTCACTCTCCAGGAGGTCACAGTCTTTACCATCTGGGCTTTTAGTGCTCCACGGATTGGCACATACCACCCATCCTGAGATGATCTGTTGACACAGCTGTCTCCCCAGGACTGGGGCCCCTCAAGGAAGAGAAGCCAGGGTAATACTCCAGTGCCTAGTCCAGCACCTGGCAAGAACGCTACTGTCTCGTCTCTCCTGGGATTTGTTCTGGAGTCACCGTTCCGTCGTGCTTGGTTCAGTACGATTACTCCGCATTCGAGACCCACTGCCTTGCTCACAGGGCTCTGCAACCTGGCTCTTCCTGAGCATGTCTTCTTCTTCTCCTTCTTGTCTTTGCTGCCACCAGGAAAAGAAAACTAGGGATTTCCTTCTAGGGTTTTTGTGTGTGTGTGTGGGGGGGGGGGGGGGGCGGGGTTCCCTGTGATTTGCTGAAGAGCCACTCCTCTTTCCTTGGTGGCACTTTTCAAGTGGGTAAGTTCTGGGGCCCGTGGGTCTCTGGGCAGAGTGCACGGCTGACTTAGAAGGGAGGCTCTCTCTTCAAGGACCATCTCTCTGGATGCAGAGTCTTTTCTTCGGACTCTCTGTGTGGAGCTGTGCTTGCTGCTGGGCTGCGGATGCTGACCTGAACTTTGCTGTTGGCCCCACAGCCAGCAGCACTCACGCTCTCAAAGGGAAACGGTAGCATTATGTCTTCTGGGTATTGGAGGAAACAGCTGGAAAAGAACTGGCTTCCCCTGGAGTTGAACCCTACTGTCCTTGCCCATGAACAGCACATGGTACGGAAGCTTGTTTGCTGTGATTTATATAATGTTTAGCAGAGATTTAGGTCGGGGGTAGTGGGGGGTGGTGTCTGGATTCTTGTTTGTGACGTTGAGGGTATGTGCTCACTTTACTTATGTTGTGACGTCAGTGATTCTTTGAATTCATGAAGGGAGTGATTACTTGGCCCACTTCTATGTACGCACATTACACACTTTATCTAATTTTTCTGTCTACCAGGTAAGGCTCATGGCTCCGCTAAGCTGATAAATATATGATACGTACCTGGCTTTCCCCTTCTATGTCTAAATCTTTGAATTTGATAAGATCTTAAAAAATATAATTTTATACACTTTAGAACTCTTGTACCCTTTTATGTTCTTAGGACCATACAACACGTACATCCTGTCTTTTAGGTAAAAATAATGAAGTTAAATGCTGTTGGATTTTGAGTCGTTTATATGGCTTTGTCTGACTTGACACCAGAGCTCACTAGGTCATTCTATTATTATTCCTCCTGGGGCTAAAAACTGCCTTTTAATTGATGTACTTATATTTGCCATTTCTGTTCTTTGTTGATACATTTAATGAGTCAATATCTACATGTGATTAAATAATAAGGTAACAGAAATACACAGAGTTTTTTACTTTCTTTTAGAATGTTCTATGTTAACTCCTTTTCACTTATATAAATATTATAAGTGGAATATAAAAATATAAAATTTAATAAAATATAAAAATATAAATATTTTTCTAAGCACATTGTTTCTCAGACTCATTTGAGAATGTGATAAATTACTGACCCTCTCTCCAAAAACATATACATATCACACCTAACTATTTTGTCCTGGTTCTTCATCACTGATCGATCACTACTGGGTTATGCTAACTTTCTTGCTCTGTACTTCATATTTGTTGTATTGCTGCCTTCTGATATTTAGAGTTTCTCATCAATCTGCTCATCCTGTCGACCAGCTTTTCTCTCTTTCACTGTAGTTAGATACTCTGACACAGCTTTGAGCACAGTGTGATGGGCACATGGAGTATTGAACAACTAACTCCACTCTGGGGTCAGAGAAAATTTTAAAGAGAGATGGTGATGACCTCGGCACTACAGCCTGAGAGACAACCCGAGGTCTCCCAGGCAGAGTAGGGGGAGGAAAAGACTCCCAGTTAGATGGAACAGCATGTGGAACAGTATGGAAACTTCAACAACACTTCGGCAAGAAGGGGCAAGGAGGAAGGGTCCAGAGTGTGGCTGAAGCAGTAGATGAGAAAGCAGGTGTCAGCAAGATCGCACATCAGGAAGCCTCTGCTTCAGCATGTAATCTTGCACACAAATTTCCAGACAATTTTGCCCTGGAAATTGGTCTACCGGAGTCAGGTCCTGCTTCTACCACTTACAACCTGGGTCACTTGTTGGCCCGCCTGTGCCTCAGTTTCCTTATCTATAAGTAGTAAGGGTGACTACTGGATTGGGCTTTGTGGAGGGTGGGTTGAGTGAGATCCTGGGCTCTTAATTAAGGTAGTGGCAGTAGTGGCCAGCATGTGGTCATTGCTCAATAAATGGTAGCTCTTTTACTGTCATCGTTATTATTAAAATTAATGAGAGATGGGAGGACTCCAGTCCTGTTTGCCTTGGGGTTGCTGGGCTTCATCCTCCAAGAAGCATGTCCGTTCTTGAGTCAAGGAGGCGATGGAAGCAGGCAGGATGTATGAGAGATTCTGGGCCTTGCTGGGGTAGATGCAGCCAGTGAACAGTGGAGGAGAATTCATTGTCTCTCCCCAGGAGGCCAGGGCCAGGCAGGCCTTGGCAGCATCTAGCTGGTGGCATTTTACCAGCTTTGGAGATTGTGCATGTCTGGGAAAGAAAATGCCACAGGGAATGGTGTGCAGGGAGGCGATAAAACCTCTCAACGTGAGGCACCTCCTATAATCCCTGTGCACATGCTGTGATCATGCAAGATCCATGCTCCACTCCCACACACACAGATGGCACACACAGCCCAGGCCCACACCAGCCCATGGGTGCCCTGCTACAGCGCACACCTGCACACCCAGTGCACAAGTACTCTGCTAGAGGATCCCAGCCCTTGGGACTGTCCCCAGACTCTGGGATTTAGAGCCAAGCAGCCTGGCTTCAGAATCAGTGATTCCACCCCCTATGTGTGAGGTTGCGTGTATACTGTGGGGCATTGTGCACACAACTGTTTCAGGAAGTACGTGCATGTGTGTGTGTGAGACGGTAGGAAATGCTGTGTTTTGGGAGTTGTGCATGGCCCCATGCATGTGTGCATTTTGGATGATGTATGTGTGGGCAGGCACATGTGTGCTGTAGATAGGTTTTGCACACACATGTAAACGTGCTCACACATGTGTACCCATGTGTGTCCCTGTGGGTGTGTGCTTATGTAGACTTGCACATCCCTTTGGGGACAAGGTGTGGATTTGCACCCGGACGTGATGGAAAGGGATTGCAGGGCCCCCTACAGTTCTAAGGGAAGCAGATGTCCTGGCAGCCTCCACTCTCTTCCTCCCACACTCCTCCCTCCTCCCCCCATCCCCCCTTCCCTGCAGGGAAGGAAGTCCCTGCAGGTCCCCACAGTCAGGGAGGAAGAAAGCCACCTGATGGATGAGTCTGCATTAGGTGTTGCTCATTTGTGTTTTCCAAGCTGGGAGATGCGGCACTGGTGGGGGCATCAGCAGCCCCTGGGAACATTCGGGATGGACAGGAGGGCTTCCTGGGGTTGCTTCTACTTCACAGGTTGCTTTTTCGGGGTGCACAGATGAGGCTTGCCCTCTGGAGACAGTGCTGCCGTCCCGGAGAGAGGCCTCACCCATGAGCCAGGGCCTCCTGCAAACTTTGCAGGTGTTTCACATGGAAAACATCGGTGACCCCGCTCCCTCAGGAGCTGCGTGTGAGGCCCTGCACTGAAAACCCTTCTCTGGCCACTTGGAGCTCCACGGCCTCGGCTGACGCACGTCCCACCTCTGACTCTCTCTTCTGCTCTGGGGTGAGGAACCACGCGAGCACCCACGATTTCTGAGTCGTGTCCACCCCTGTCCACCCCTGATTTTTCACTGGGGACATGGCCTCCCTCACACTGAGCCATGGTGTGGACTGAGCAGTGTGACCCCAACTCCCAACACCAGGATGGACTCGGGACCCAGGTGCGGACCAGCGGGCCGTCCATCCTCTCGGATGCTCTGATTGGCTACGGGAAGGACATGTGACCCGAAACGGGCCAATGAGAGGCTGCCCTGGGGCTTTTTCTGGATCAGGTGGGGAGAGACTCTGTCGCCTGGGGCTGCACCTTGGTCACCCCACGGAGACCACCTGCTTGAGAGTGAAGCCAACCCAGGGGAGAGCAGAGCCCAGAGAGGGAGAGGGACCCAATCATGACTAAGCTGTGGGAGTCCCTGGATCTGGGTGGGTGGGCACCCCAAACACCTGACTTTTAATTACCCGAGCTAATACATTTGCTGTTCATTTGCTCTTTTGAATTGAGTTTCTGTCACTTGCAACTGGGAGACTCCCAGCTATTAGAGCCGAGTTTGCCTCTGGGACCCCTCAGTGGTGGCACCAGCCGACTGTGGCAGGGGGGCTGCTCCAGGAAGGCTGTGTCCTCAGTGTCTGGAGACCCGGCAGGCTGGGGGGCTTCTCCAGGAGGGGCCGGGCTGTGCTGTGTCCCCTTGTCCACCCCCAGGACGGCCCCCTCAGCAACCAGGGGAGCCTCAGGACCTGGCTCACGGTCCCTCTTTACCTGGATGACACAGGTCCCGCCCGGCTGGCTCAGCCAGGCCCAGGCAGGTGCTCTAGAGGAGGAGAGCCAGCAGCAGCTTCCATAATGTGGTGAGATCTGAGGGGCATAGGGGAGGAGACGGGTAGGCAGGGTCCGCATTACACTTAAACAAATAGATTGCCTCCTTCTGGTTCAGCATCTAGTCAGCTCATCACCCAGAGGCGGCATTCACCATCTCACTTGCTCACGACGCACACTGTTTTCGCTCCGCTTCCAGAATACATCCAGGATACAGCCACTTCTTGTCAGCGCCTTTGCTACCATCTGAATCCAAGGCACCACCCTCTTTCTCCTAGTCTGCTGCTCCCATCGGCTCCTGTGACAGTCTCCTCTCTGTACAGCAATCTGGGCGATCCTGTTAGAACCCAGGTCGGATCCTGTCCCTCATCTGTTCAGAACTCTCTGGCGGGTTTTTATCTCACATAGAGTGGCAACTAAATTCCTTACAATGGTCTGCGAGGCCCTGCAGGATCTGTCCAGCTATATTGGGCTCAGGCCAACTTGTCTTTGGCCCCAGGGCCTTGTCATCCTTTTTTTCTTTCTTTTCTTTTCTTTTCTTTTCTCTTCTTTTCTCTTCTTTTCTTTTCTCTTCTTTTCTTCTTTTCTCTTTTCTTTTCTTATTCTCTTCCTTGAGATATCACCTGACTCACCTCTTCCGATTTTTATTCAAGCATCACCTTGTCATTGAGGCCCTCCCCAGCCACCGCATCTGACACAGCACACCCTGTCCTCCTATCCCACTGTATTTTTTTCCATAGCATGATTGTCATGATTATTATGTAATTAATCATTAATTCATTTATTATCTGGCTCCCTCTCTGGGATGTGAGCTTCAGGAGGAATGTCCTCCTTTCTTCACTGCTGTGTCTTTAGTACCTACCATATTGCCTGGTACTGGTGGGCACTTTTTAAGAATATGTTGAGTGAATGAATGAATTCTCCCTCTGGGCACAGTGCCTTGATTGTCCTTTGGGAAACCTCCATCCTCCACTCTCAGTTCACATTTTTGGGGAGGGAGGTGGACCCCACACCCAACTCCATGCCAGGCACACCATCCAGGCCCGTAATCGACATATCCAGAACCACTGGGTACACCAAACAGGTTATATCTGAACAAGGGGCTAAAATTTTGTTCACCAAGCCTGTGTCCTGGTGTGAGGCTGCTTTTCCCAAGAGGAAGGGGCACCTTTTGTAACTGGCACCAAGACACTCCAGTGGCAGCCCTGGCCATGAGCAAATAAATCCCCTATTCCGACCCTAGTGTTGGGTCAGAGATGGGCTTGTGACCAGGTTGGTCCAGTCAGGTGAATCCTGTGAAATGCCACCAGGAAGAAAAGTCTTTGCTTCGGGGTTGCTGGCAGGTAAGTGGCATCTCCCTACAGCGTAGGGAGAGGAAGAGAGAAATGCTACAAACTGGAAGAAAATGGATCGAGTGCCTGGATCCAGCCCTACGTGAGGCCCACACCACTGTTGGGATCTTTCAGTTCTGTGAGCCCATTCATACATACCCTTTGTGCTTATATCTCTTGAAGTTAGGTTTCCCATTCTTGCAACTTTAGGCTGCTGTCTCACCCAGGGGGCCGGATGAACCCTGCCTTTGGAAAGCACTTGGTCATTTTAAAATTCTTTATGCATATGAAGGGCTGCTGGAGGTGCTAGAAGGTGTGACCTCATCTCCACACTTCCTCTCCCCTGGGCTGACCCCCACAGGAGTCCAGACCTCTCCCCAGGGCAGTCTTTGTCCCCTCCCCAAAAGGGGTGTCAGCTACTCACAGCTCCTCTCTCTAAACCAAACGACTTTCTCCTTTCCCATTTTTCATCTTGAAAAATGGCAAATTGAAGCACTTAATTTTCCTCCTCCAACCCAATTAATGTGGACGTGCTCAGTGCCTATGCTCAGCTGTGAAAGGCAAACCATTTATATCAATTAGCAAAACTAACATGAGCTTATGGCTGTATGCAGACTCCAGCAGAGGCTGTGCTCCAGGACAGCTGAGTGGGGAAGCTCAGGGATGAAGGCCCCCCTGGGGGTGTGGGGTTTGGGGGGCCCATTTGGATTGTATGTGACATTTTTGACGGGGCACTGGTTCAACCACCGCTCCTTCCCATGATGTCTACATGTGAACATGTCCAGGGAACAAGAGGATTTCCAGACACAACCTCATCTCATAATAAACAGAGGCTTTGTTCCCTAAGCTTTAGTGTAGACCCCACACGGCCCAGCTGGAATCACAAGCCTGTCACCAAAGAGCATCTGAACCTCCCACATGCCTCCTAACCTGAGCCCATCATCCACCATGGCACTCCTGGATCAAGACAGCTGGCTCTTTCTTGGGGTTGTGAGTTTGAGCACCCTGTTGGGGGTAGAGATCCTTAAAAATAAAATCTTGAAAAAAAAAATCAAATCAATCGTGTCACTACTCGGCACTTCAGTGGCTCCCTATTGCACTTAGAATAAAACCCAAATTCCCTGTCATGGCCTTCAATACCTTGCACGGTCTGGCCCCTGCTGACCTCTTAGACTCATCTCTCTCTACTCTCCCCCAGCCCTCTCCAGTGCAGCTGCGCCGAGTTCCTTACTGTTCCTCCAACTCACCAAGCTCGTTCTTGCCCCAGGGCCTTTGCACATGCTATCCCCACACCTCTCTTCCTGGTAGCTCCTTCTCATCCTTCATGTCTCAGTTCAAATGTGACTCCCCACACCCAGACTGAAGTCTCTCTCCTCAGCTGCTGCCAATCTCTTTCACATCCATGCAAACTCAAACATTTAGGGAGCATCCACTGTATACCAGCCACTGCTCTGTGTGCTGGAAGTACAGAAGTGAGTGAGACAGACAAAAACTCTCTGCCTCCCTTGCACTGCCCTTGGCAGTCTAGGGACCAGACACGTTGGAGAAGAGATCTTTTGTCTGAAGAAACTTTCAGTTTCTAACTGGGGACTCAGTTTACTCAAATGACCTTCTTACAGAATAAAGTATGGGTAAGTCATGCAGAGAAATATCACTTATAGAAATTGGATGAAGCAAAGAGAAACAGTGACTGGGTCCATCAGCAAAGGCCTGTCCTGGGCTTCACTGACAGCCAGTCTCAGTAGGATAGAGGCAGCCATGGTGCCTGGCACCAAGAACACGTCGAGCAAAGGCTTTCGTGTTTGATGTTTGAGATGTGTTGTAATGGAGATGAAAACAATTCCAGCCAGGGAGAGCACAGGTCGGCCTGGGAAAGAATCCCTGCCCTCTTGAGCAGACACCCTCTAGGAGCGAGAGACGTACAGCAGCAGAGATACTGTAAGAAGGTTGTCAACTGGTGACATGTGCTGTGGGGAAGAAGGAAGGACAGCAGGGGTGAGGCCCAGTGAGAAAGTAGGTGGTCTGGGTGGGCTTCACAGAGGAGGCCTAGGTTGCCAATGGAGGGAGCCAGGGGACCCTGGGGAGGAATTTTCCAGGCAGAGGGAAGAGCAGGGACACCTGTTGCAGAGGGGGAGCGTGTCTGGTGTGTTGGAGGAGGCGTGGCAGCAGCAGAGGGAGCAAAGCCTGGGGAGGAGCTGGACCCAGGGATGCAGAGGGACGGGGCAGGACACAGGGCCCGGGTCCCTCTCGAGGCCTGCGGCTTGTCTTCTGAGTGAGGTGGGAGCCGCTCTGTGCAGGGAGGGCATGGCCAGACGTGGGCTTTCACAGGATTCCCCTGGCTGGAGTGGACAGTGGACTGGAGGGGGTGAGGGCAAAAGCAGGGAGAGCAAGCAGGTGAGGAGGACCAGGTACCTTGTCTCCATCTCAATCCTGGATTATTTCGGGGAATTAGAAAGTAGGTAAGAGGACGTAAAGAAAGGTTTTGACTCTCCCTGGGGTTTTGCAAAGTCTTCGTGGGATCCCTGCTGGAGGGGCCCTTAGGGTAACATGTATGTGCTCATATATCCACTCATTCGTTCATTCTGGAAACCATTCATTCATTCCAAACCTTTGAGAGGCTTTGGATCCAGATGTGCCTGGTTCGGTTGATGCCTCTACCACTTCCCATTGGGTCCCTTTATCCTTTCTGGGCCTCAGTCTCCACATCTGTAAAATGGGGGGACCTCACAGCGCCTTGCACCTAATGGGTCGCCGTGAACTTCCAGCAGGACAGCGCGTCAGAGCCCAACACAGAACAAACCAACGCGCTGGTGTTTGTTTTCCTTCCTCTCTCTCTCCCTCCCTCCCAAATGGCCGCTGGTTTTCCCTTCCTCTTGTCTTTATTTCACTTGATTAGCCAAGAGAGTCTAAGAGAAAAGTGGCTTTTATCTGTTTTTCTGGGGGGGGGGTGCTGTCATTCAGGGTTTCATCCCCAGGGCCTAGAACCTTCCTTAGCACGGAGCCAGCACTCCACAAGTATCTGTTGGATGAATGAACTCCCTTGAGTCTTGAGCAGATGGGAAGTCCTGCTCAGGGTGCAGGGGTGAATTCCAAATCTCAGAAAAGCAGATCAAAGTGGGGGCAGCAGACACGTCTACAGGGACCTTGCTCTAAATTCTAAAAGGCCCAACAAATGAGCATTAATGAAATGTTTAATGTCTTCCTTAGCTCATGTGCAAACTGTAGGTCAAATTTATGGGCCAGAGAGAGTTGTATTTCTAATCTGGTCTATGTAACTTTTATTACATTAGGGCCCATTGTGTAATCACTATGCTCTTCCATATATATACATGCCTAGGAGCATATTTTTATTGTTTAACTATTTATGAAGATCCATTAAGGCTTCTCTCTCTAGGAGTTCAGCAGCACCTGGTATATTGGGGGGCCCCCTGGAGAGTTCCCAAGAGCCCAGGTGAACAGCAAAGGTTCCAGCTTAATGAGCAATCAGCAGGTCCCATCGTAGCTGTCCATGTGTGGGACTCCACTGTGTCCTCAGGAGAACCTGGTGACAAGGGGTCCTGTTGCTATTACCATTTTACAGATGAGGAACTTGATGCACAGAGGATCTGATGTTCTTCCCAAGGTCACACAGCCCTTAGGATCAAACCTGGACTTGACCCCAGGTCCCACCTGACTTGCTCCAAAGCCCGGCCTTTGAATCAGCTTTTGTCACAAACTTAGGCCAAATAAATTATTCCAAAACAGCCTCCAAAACTCTAGAAAGAAAAGTATATTTATTCATGTGAATAGAAGATTTAATGTCCGTTCCAGCCCTTATATTAATTTCGTGTCATATTTATGGTTCTGGAGAGTTATCTTTTAATGTATATGTGTATATTTTTATGATACCGGGGGCCCTTGATGCAATGAATGTTTTATAAGACTTAGAATATAATTTCATTACTTTTCAATATTTACAGAGGTTCAAAGTTGTAGCATGGCTTTCATGGCGTATTGTGACATAACACGGTCCTGTCTGTGACTTGGCAAGCAAAGTCCGTGGTGAGGAATGACCCCTGGGGGGAACCGTGGGCGCCGGGGGTGCCATGGGCAGCGTCCTGACCACGTGGAGATAAACCCGCAGGGAGCGGGCAGCTGGAGCAGCTCGGGGCTCAGAGAAGACGCATCTCTGGAACCAGGAACCACAGAGGAGACAGTGGGGAGGAGGCCAGACTGGCAGGTGGAGGTTCAGGGGACACAGGAGCTGGGGGCAGAGCTTCCCCAGGGGGACCGTGTGACGCTACCCACGGGGCAGCTGCAACTGTGGAAAAGCTTCCTTCCCTGTGAAAATGCTGCCTTGGCCTCCCCGGGCTCTTGGGAAGTTGGGCTGCCTTCTTATTTCTTCCATGAATCTTTCCCACACCCTCACGGAGAAATGAGGACAGAACATAAATCCACAGAGATTTAAGGGTCCTCTGCCCAGAGGAGGAAAAGTCTAAATAAGTATCTTCTTCTAAGCCAGCAGGTGTCTGCAGGGGATTGAAGGTGGGGCCTGGCTCCACGGGGGGCTCCTTGAAAGCTCACAGGAACTGTGTCTCATCATTGGGAAAAGGTCCCATTGCTAGGAGGGGGGAGACCAGGGTGTGTGTGTGGGTGTGTGTGTGTGTGCATGGATGTGGCTGTCTGTGCCCACTATATATTCACTAATTCATTTATCCATCCAGGGAATATTTACCAACTACCTGCTGTGTACCTGGAATTGTGTTCTACCCTTAAGGTCCAGTGGTTTAAATGGCCAACAGGAGACAGACAAAACTAAGTACGGTCTGCTAATAACCAATAAAGTTAATTTTATGATGACATAAGGGTAATGAGAGAAAATAACCAGGCAATCTTTTAAAGATTAATGGGGAACAGAGGTACTCCCCCCTACACAGGAGGGCTGTGCAGGGAGATGAGGAGAGTAGTCGTGGAGGGCAAAGGGCAAACAGGTGGCACAGGCCCACAGTCAAGGCCAGGGCTATGGCACTGATGCTGAGTTAGGTGAGGACCCCCAGGGGACGATGAGCTGAGAGATAACAAGAACTGATTTACACGTTTCAAGTGTCACATCACTGCTATGGGGACAAAGGATCGTGCAGTCCGCACAGTGGGGGCAGGAGGTCAGTGGGGAGGTACATGCTGTGCCCCAGGGAGAGGTGACCTGGCTCCAGCTAGGAGGGAACAAAAAGCCACACGGAGGAGTTGCAGGTGGCCTTGGGACAGGGCTGGCTCTCAGGTGCGGCTTGAACGCCGAGGGACAGCTGTGCCTGTGCACACACACGGCCTGAACACCTGGGCAAGTGGGGATTTCAGGCCCTAGAGACCGTGGGGTCGGAGCCAGGGATGTGACCCAGAGTCTCCCGCCTGTGCCACCCCTGAGGAGCCCACGGCTGCCCCAGAAGAGCCGACAGAAGGAGCGTCAGGGCCCCGGGAAGGCCCTGGGCCAGGGCCGCGCTGCTCAGGGGTTGGGCTTCCCCGCCCAGTAGGAGGACACGCGTGGGGCCAGGGCCGTGTCCTGCTGGAAAATCACTGTGCCCTCAGAGCTCACCCTTGTGTCCGCCCCTGCCCTGAGCATCCATCAGAACTGGCTGTGACAGTGCCACACTCAACCCCAGAGGGACCGCGGGCCCAGGTCCTCCTGCAGGGCCACCGCGGCGGGGCCACTGGCTCAGCCCTGGGGCCTGCCCCGCCTGCAGGAAGGAGACCCGCTGCACGTGGATGGCAGCAGGCACCCGTCTCCCTGCATCCCGGGCTCAGACCCCAGCTCCACACTTGCCAGCTGGGTGACCCGGGGAGTCACCTCCCCTCTCTGGGACTCAGTCTCCCCATCTGCAAAATGAGGCTTTATGGTCAGAGTATCAGAGCTCTTCACGGCAAACCACAGACTCTGCTCCAGCTGGTTTGAGCAGAGAAAGAAATGGATTTCGGGGTCAGCAGGCTCTAGAGCTGCTGCGAGGACAAGAGACGCGGGTTTGGAGGCTCCACAAGCAGCAACCAAGACCGACTTCCCTGGCAGGACAGCTCCCGGGGACCCACTGCTGCTGCCCGGGGCACGGACACCCCAGCTTGCACCCAGACACCCAGCTCTGGGCTCAGCAGTGGAAGCTCCTCCCACTCCCAGTCCATGTGGCCTAATCCCCTCCTCATGTGACCTCTGTCTGGCCGATGAGCAGCACCCTGGGGCTCAGCTGGACTCCTGGAAGGAGGTCTCTGGTTTCTGCTTGGGCTGCTAAGTTGGTGGATGGAAGCCTGGAGCTGCCAGTGACCAGTCTGCCCCCACCTGGAAGAGCCTGTCTGAGAATGACACCAACACAGAGGGAAACCAGGCCTGAGAGATGAGCGGCAGCATCTTACTGACATTGTAGGAGCCCCTGGATGTAGCCATGCCTGAAGCCATCCTGTCAGTGTGTAGAGGTCAGAGGTCACCTCTACAGTCTCCTTTTGTGGAGTGAGTCCAGTGGAGGCTAACCTCCACTGGGAGGTCAAGCCCAAAATGCTACCTCATAATCTCACCACAACCTTCTCTGAGCCAATGGCCCACCTAGGGGCAAGCCTGGCCTTCTGGAATCTTCTTCTCACCCGTGTCTGGAGGAAATGCCAAGGGGAGATGTGGGCAGATCTGGGGTTTAGCACCAAACACACTGCGTGCATGACCACCCTCTGCCACTCACTGGCTGTGTGACCCGGGGCAGGTCACCTCACCCTCCTTGAGCCTCACTGTGCTGATCTATGAAATGGGGATGATGGACACATGATCCTGCAGAGTTAAGGGAGCCAGTGTGTGTAAAAAAGCTGAGTACGTGGCAGGGGCTTAGAAACAGCTGTGCATCCTGGTCTTTCCTTCCTGCCAGGAGGCCTGATGGGCGCAGGATTGACAGCAGAGTCCATGTCTGCCTTTGGTCAGTTTAATGAGGTGATACACGAACATGAAATGTACCTCCTGGTCCACATCAGGGCTCAGTACTAGTTCATTATTGTCACCATTACCATCACCATCACCATCACTACCATCACCAACATCACCATCACATCATCACCATCACCATCACCATCACCATCACCATCACCATCACTATCACCAGTTTAATGAGGTGATACACGAACATGAAATGTACCTCCAGCTCCACATCAGGGCTCAGTACTAGTTCATTATTGTCACCATTACCACCATCACCATCACTACCATCACCAACATCACCATCACATCATCACCATCACCATCACCATCACCATCACCATCACCATCACCATCACCATCACCACCATCACCATCATCACCATCATCACCATCATCATCATCACCATCACCACCATCACTATCACCACCATCACCATCATCACCACCATCACCATCACCGTCACCACCATTGTTACCATCACCACCATCACATCATCACTATCACCATCACCATCACCACATCACCATCAGGATCATCATCACCTCCATCACCACCATCACCACCATCACCACCATCACCACCATCGTCATCATTCATCACCATCATCATCGGTTGCAGAGGCACATGACTGACAAGCTGACCTGGGAGGTCTGGGGCCCTGCCCAGCAGCATGTTATGCAAGGGAGCCCAGGAACCTGTGGTGGTCAGAGAGGGCTCCCTGGAAGAGGCAGAACATGAAGTCACATGGAAGTTCCCGGGGGGTTGGTTGAGACAAGATCTGTTGTCCAGTGACACATTCTCTCTGGGCAGCTCAGGCCCAGGAGCTCAGGGGTAGCAGCTCTTTCAGCACAGCCCGGGAACCCACTGTGATTGTTATGGTGCAGTTTACCATGAGCTAACTAACACCGGAGCTGTTAGGCGTTCACTCAAGGTCACACAGTAATAAAAGGGTGAAGCAAGGATTTGAACCCAGGCAGCTGTTCTCAGGAGTCCACTCCCTTGACCACCTTTACCTGAGTACTCTGTGCCTCAGTTTCCTCATCGGCAATAACAGAACCTTTACTTAGGGTCCTGAGAATAAAAAACACTTTCCTGTGAAAACACTTAGAACAGTGCCTGCCATGTTAGCTATTTTTGGTTCTATTTGAGTCACTTTTTTTCAAGAAGATGGAAACTTGACCTCAGACAGTTTGGTGCCAATCCTTCTCCTTTTCTGAAAATATACCTGGTTCCAGGTGACAGAAGGAACAACAGAGTCCTCAGGCCCCTTCTCTCGATCTGGCACTCTCCAAGACATCCACTCTCTGGCTGGGTCCGCGGGTTGGCTCAGACAACTACCATGGAGATGCTTCTGTGCCTGTCCCATGCCCCTCCCAGTGGCCATTCTCTCTGCTTCTTCTTTGCCACTTGAGGCACATTGAAGTCCCCCCACAGCTCCTATGCTGCAGGATAGGGACTCCCTGTCATCCTCAAAGATCCAGTTGCCCGGGGGAAGGGTTACCCACTCAGCCACCTGCAGGGGTGGGCAGGTGACCTACGTGGTGAATGGGCGGGAGTGGGGGTGGCGCCCACCCTGAGCCAGAACGCTCGCGCTCTGTGTAAATGGGATCTGGCCTATCATTATGTGAGAGAAGGGAGGCCTCATGGAGCTTAATTCTTTACTTTTGAAAGAAGCCTGAGCTTTTGTGTGAAATCTCTTGATTTTTAAATATTGGCAAAATGGCAATTTAAGAAGCACCAAATAGGTCAAGCATAAAATGTCTTTGGGCCTCTGCTAAGCCTACACCTGGATACAGTGGTTCTGTGTTTGGGCCTTGCTACCTCCCTGGGCTCTACCCCAGCCAGTAGCCCAAGTCTTGGCTTTGCTCAAAGTCCACACACCATCTGGGGACTCTAGCCACCTCCCTGTGGCATTAGGCAGGGGGGATTCCTTAAGTGCTCTGTGTCTCATACAGGGCCCAGAGAAAGCAGATCAGCTGGAAGGGACAACACAAAGCAAGCCACCCACCCATCCATCTGTCCATCCATCCATCCATCCACCCATCCATCCATTCACTCATCACCCAATCAAGAGAAAATGAGCACTAGGTGCTATGGTCATAGCTTGAATAAACAAATGTCCCTGCACTGCGGAGCTGCTGCTCTAGCAGGGGAGCCAGAGAGTAAGTGAAGGAAACAAGTACAAAAAAATTAGCATATAGAATGGTGATAATTACAAAGGAGAAAAATAATGCAGGTAAAGAGGACAGGGTGTGTGTGTGTACGTGTGCGTGTGTGTAAGTGCACGCATGCACAATTCTAAAGTGGGTGACCAAGAAAGGCCTTGTTGATCAGATGACATTTGAGAAAAGACTGGGTTAGTTGAGGAAGAAAGCCATGTAGGCTGGATATCTGGGAAAGGACATTCTAGATGGCGGGAACGACAGAGCAAAGGTCCTGAGGCTCAGTTATGTGTACTTGTGTGTGTGTGTGGCCCAGCACGCAGGCCAGTGTGCCTGAGGGGAGCGAGTGAGGAGAGTGGGGACTATGTCTTCCCATCCTACAGGGCCCAAAGTGAGCTATTTAAGAATCTTGATCTTCTACCCACAGAAGACTGCTTTCCTTTTTATCTTATCTCCTAATCCCATTGTTGTACATGCAAATAAATCTGCTTTGCATCGGAACAAGGGTGGGTGAGATATAAATGGGAAAGACCAGGCACAGCCTTGTGGATGGCTGCGAGGATGCTGGCTTTGGAGGGGGCTGCCCGTCAAGGAGGGCCCCTGTAGCTGAATGTGGAGAAAGAACCACAGAGGGCAGGGTCGGGGGGATGCAGACCGGGGAGGGACCCACTGCAGTACTCGGGAGGGACATAGAGTGACTTGGATGCACCCTGCAGCAGGGAAGCCCACTTTACATTTTGTCACTAGACAGACCCTGACCTGCACTACTCTGCACCCCTTCACAGGAGCCCTGACATGGGCTGAAGTTGGGGCAAAGACAGGATGGATTTCCTGCTCCCCCCGAGCAGGGGGACGAGGGTTCAGCCCACTGCCTGACTTGTGTTCGCTCTTGTTGGACTGGGCATTGCTGAGGGTTGGGACAGTGTCTGCTCCCTCCCTGCGTCCCTAGCACCCAGCACGGCCCCAGCTTGGGGTAAACATAGGCTGCCTCTGTGTGGCACATCTTCCCCCAAGGCAGGAGCAGGAGCACCCCTCAGCAGCCTGGGGAGGGACCCTGTTGGTAGTTCCTCGGCCCCAGGTACATGTCTGCCCAGACCCCATTGTACCCTGACCTTTGGGGGCTCAAGTGTCACTTGTGCCTGATGGGGCAGGGGAGCAGAGTGAGAAAGAGAAGACAAGCAAACAGACAATGTTCAGAGGCCCTAGAAAGGCTCTCCTTCAGCAGCTGGTAGGGTCCATGATGCACCGTGACAGGTGTCACCAGGCTCGGCTTCTATGACCAATTCTACAGATATTTACTGATGGTCAACTACCAGGGTCACTTCTGGGTATCCCAGTGTCAAATCCAGCCCACGGTGTGTGATGGGGTGGAGGGTGTTCAACGCCTCCAACAGCAGGTGACCAGGATGCACAGCACTCCTGGATGAGCGGGGCCACCCAGGGAGTACCCTCCGGGTGAGCACCCGCTCTGGCACCCGCCCTGTGTCCTGCCCTCACTTGCCCCCAGATCCCGGGACCCTCCCGCTAGGACTGCTGAGACCCTAGTCAGAGCCACCCCTGGAGACCTGCGTCCACCCACCAGCCAGGGCATCGAGAAGGCCAGGTCCCCCATGTCCCTGCCTGTCACAGCCCTGTCTTGAGAGCCCATTTCTGGGAACCGGGCCCCTGCCAGGAAGCTTCGGCCGACGGTATTGATCGATGGGGGCCTCGAGCTGCCCAGGCTTCCTGCAAGACCTCGGTGAACCTCAGCTCAATGAGCCTGTCCTCCCAAGGCCCAGTAGAGCCTCCTGGAAGCTTCCGCAGGAGGCAGGCGGGCGGCAGCGGCCACATGAAGAAGGGGCCCCGGAGGAGTCAAGCCCTGGACTCTGCTCTGCCACCATCGTGGTCTCAGAGCTTGGCCTTCGGATGCTGCGACTGTCCTGCGTAAGTAACCGGGGCTGCAGGTGACTCTGATTTACAAATGCTGGAGGCCTGGACGCTGTCACCCCAGCCCGGATCTCCCGCTGCTGAGGCTGGGCCCACCCCGGGGCCACCCCCCTCTGCCCGCGGTTCCCCCTCCGCCCCTCTGACAACCACCTTCTGCCCGGAGCCACCTGCCAGCCCAGGGGACCCCCGGACCCGAGCCCGACAGGACCCACCCCGGTCTGCCCCGGGTGGGCAGTGAGCACACCTGACCGTGGCCTGGGCTCCGGGGCCCCGGGGCCCTGTGGGAAGAGGCTTGCGAGGGGGAAGAGGGACCAGAGGAAACAACACAGGCCCCGCGCCCTCTTCGCCTTCCCTCCGGCCCCTCTCCCCCCGTTGCTCCATACACACCGTCGTCCAGCCCGTGTGCCCCCTCCCTGGCCTCCGTCCTTGCCCCGCGGGGGCTCCACGCAAGGCCCCGGGGAGCCTTAAAACCCCACTCAGGGCCCTCCGGTGCTGGGACACCCGCTCCCATCTCGCTCGGGGTAGAAGCCGAACCCCTCACCCTGCTCACGGGCACCCCAGGAACGACCTCGCCCCTTCCCCCCAATTCCTCTCTGCCCACCTGGCACCCCCTCGCCTGCCCCTGCAGCCCTCCGATCCCTACGTGGTGCCCACCAGGCCTTCTCCCTGCCTCTGCCCTCTGCAGGGCCCCCTGACCCACGCCCACACCCGGGGGCTCCTCCAACACCCCGGGGCTCTGCCCACGGGCCGCTGTCCCCAGAGGGCCCCTCCACCTGCCCTGCTGACTAGCACAGCATCACTCTCCACCCCCTTCCCGACATCCTCCCTAAGATTCAGCCCCAGCTGACGCTCTGCTGGGTATTTAACCTTTACACAAAGCTTCAGTGTCTGCCTCCTGCCCCCGAAATACGGACTCCAAGAGGACAGGAGTTTAAGTCTCTTCTCCCCCGACGGCTGTATTCACACAGCGCCTAGGAAGGGCAGCCCACACGTGGCAGGAGTCTGTGGATGACTGTTGCGTGAGTGAAGGAAGAAAAGGAGGAGAGAGGGGAACAGGGTGGCTAACTCCCAAGGAGCCTGTCCGTGCAGCCAGGGCTCGCGGCCCTACGTCCCGTTCACTCACTCACCCACTCATCCATCCATCCACTCACCGTCTCACCCAAACCTGCCTTTACTGAGCACCTGCTGCGGGCCAGCAACTGTCATGGGTTCTAGGAGTAAAGCAAGGAGCACAAGATCAAAATCCCTTTGTTCAAGGACTTTAAATTTCATGGTGGAAGCCAGACAAAGAACAAGAGAGAGAAGGGCAACACGCAGCGTGGGCGGTGGTGCTACGTGCCATGAGACAGGCGCTGACGAGGGGCTGGGTGGAGACTTTAGGTGAGGCGGCCGGGGACAGCCTTGCTCACAAGTGACATCAGAGTCCAGAGCTCAAGGAGTCCAAATCCCCCAACGAGTCAGTGAGAGAGAGACCATGGTCATCCCTGTTTTCCATGTGAGGACAGTCAGCTCAGAGGGGTTCGGTGACTCGCCCAGGGCCACACAGCCGCTGAGTGGCAGAGCCATCCAACCCCAAAGTCGACTGTAACTCTGCTCCTCCCTGTCTCGCCCAGACCCCGCAGGTGCTCTGGGTCTGAGGGTACCGGGGGCTGTGTCTCCCCTTCCCCAGCCCAGAGCTGGGCTGCCGTGGCATCTACCAAAGAAGGAGCCTCACGCTTGCTCCTCGGGCCTCCTCTCCCTCCAACCTCCTGATTTTCTAACAGGCAGGAGAGAAGATGTTGAATGGCACAGCTAGAAATTCATTTCAATATTAATTCTGGAACCTCATTTTCAGCAGATAATTAAATTACTTTTTAATTACAAACAGAATACCTGTGCATTCCCTCTGGGCGAGCGCGGGCGGGTGTGCAGGGGAGAAAGCCCTGCAGGAATGGCGGGGCCTGCATTTCCCTCCCGTCCCCCATATGGGCTGCCCCGCTGTGGCCAGTGAGACCGGCCCCTCCTTTCCTCCTTCTGCGTCTGGGTGACCCTCCGCCAGGCCAGTCACCTGTCAAACCCCGGCAGATGCTCCTGCCGCTTCTGCGCCACGCGGGCAGCACACCTTCTTCTCAACAGCCTGCCTCCTCCCCAACCCCTAGAACTGCTCAAAAGGGGACACACCAACTTTCCACTAAAACAAGACAAAGGGATCCTGTTGAGGTCGGCACGGATTTGGGCTGCAGAGAGGTGTCTGCAGTGAGACAGCGGGCTGTCCTGACCTGGGGGCTTCTGCAGCCAGCAAGGAGCCTGCCCCCCTGTGCAGAGTCCCTGCAGAAAGAGAAGACCCCCGTTGGTCTTCCTTGCTGGAAACTCAAGTGTACAGGGGCCCTGCCAGAGGATGGTGTCCCTCCTCCTCCCCCGCCTGCTTGCTCCTGGGAGAGCCTCTCTTTGCTCCCTCATCCCGAGCCACCTCTGGTTGGAGTGTCCAGGTGTCCAGACCTGGAGGGTCAGAGCTGGAGGGAACCTCCCAGGGGGACAACCTCCTGACCACCGAGCAGGTGTGGCCTAGGGACCATCCTAACATTCTGGTAGCCGAGGAACTGAGGCAGGATGGCCTTCTGGGCAGACCTTGGAGGCAGATGGAGCCCATTCAGGGGTCGGCTCCGCAGCAGACAGCAGAGAGGGGCCAAGCACCGGCTGCGTCGGATCGGCCGGGCCCTGGGCAGGGAGGGGTGCCTCTGAGCCGGGCCGAGCCCAGAACCGCCTCCAGGGACACGGGCACAGATGGTGACCCAGCCCAGAACAGCCCTGCCCTCGAGAGCCCACCCTCCACATGAGCCGCCCTGCAAGCACCTGCTGCTGGCTTTCTTCCCCTTGACCCTCTGCCCCAGCCAGCCTCTCCACCCTGGTCGCGGACACACGGCTCTCAACACAGCGCTTTTCCAGGAGCAGATGGCAGCGTCGTCCCCCGTGTCATGTCCCGCCCGCCTTTCACATGAAAATGGGGGCAGACAGCCAGACAGATGTCCAACAAGCTGGCCTGTCCGGGCCGTGTGGACCCAAGGCCATGTCCACCCTGGGTTCCTGGAGCAGCCCCCGGACCAATGTCCTCTGGTCAGCACCCCTCCCTGTGCCTCGGTGCCCCCATCCTCTGTTTTCTCCCTCTCCTGGGCCTTCTGAGGCCACAGGGATGGGGACACAGAGCTGGTGGGCCAGCGACCTGGTGAGTGGGAGCAGGACTTTCTGTTTTAAAGTGACACCCTGCCCCCCGCCCCCCGTGGTGAAGAGCAGAGTCAGGTGTTGCCTCTGGACCAAGAAGAAGCAGCCCCTGAGGACCTCCTCCCCCTCCTCATGAGTGACACAGGCCTCCTCTGTGCCCTCCCAAGACCCTGGGGCAGCAGAGATGGGGAGTCACCCCCCTGTTCCTTTGTTCATTCAACAAATGCTGGGGGAGGGGGACTCCCGCTCAACAGGTAGGGATGACAGCAGTCCTCATTCCAAGGTCGTTGGAGGATTAATTCGAAGGTGCTGGGAGCGCCTGGCCTGGCCTGGTCAGAGGGCCTGGTCACTAGGGTGTCCTCTCAACCTGGGTCCCGTGGGAGTCATGGAAGTCTTGAGCTGGGGTCTCTATGGCTCCATGGAGGGTGGGTGGAGGCGGAGGCAGGAAGGAGATTCCCATAGAGGGGAGAGTAGCTGCGCAGAGACCTTCCAGGGACCTGAGTCAGAGCCGGGCTGCCAGAGAGACGCAGCCTGCCTTGCCCTCTCTGCACACCGGGCCCCTGCTCCTGACCTGAACCTGCCCTCTGGAGCCAAGACATGGGGCTTGCCCACTGGCACCCAGTGAGCCCTGGAGCCCCTTGCCCCCAGAGTGCCTGCAGCACAGGGGAGGGAGCTCCTCCTTCCTGACTATGGGTGCTCCCCCCTCCCCAAACCCAGTGGCTCCTCTGGGGCGGCCAGCCCAGGGTGGGGGGGAGGGTCTGCAGGAGGCTGCGTGTGTAAGTCCCCACCCATGGTTTACGAGCCTCCCTCATGCTGGCTCCATCAGGACCACCCACCCCATTCTCTCCCCCATCACCTGCCAGACTGGATGGGGAGAGGTCAAACAGTGGAAGCCAAGTTCCCAGCCCTGAAGGAGACTTTGTTTTCCCATCTGCTAAATGGGCTTAGGGAGAAGATAAGAGTCACTCAAGAACAATGAGGAATTTCTGCAGGGCTCATGGGCCTGGACAGTGTCAATGGGGACAGGGGTCCTGCCCACTTCAGGAGAGTCACCCCCTACCACCCCCAACATTAGTCTATTTGCCCACCCCGGGGTGCGCCCCTCATCCCTGCCGGGCCCATCCTCTCCACCACCTTACTCCCTATGCCTCCCGATCTCTCTCTGAAATCACCTTTTTTAAGCTACTCATTCACTTCTTCTCTATCTTCTGCCAGAATGTGAGCCCCATGAGAGCACAGGACCTGCTCATCGAGTGTTGGATTCCAGGGCCTAGAGGAGCAGGTGCCGGGCACGTAGTAGGGCTTCCAAAAATATTTGTTGAGTGAATGAACAAACTGGGAAGTGGAATGAATGGATCTTCTATGACCTTGGCCCTGCTACCTGTCTGGACTCGCTGCCCAGCACGTCCTTCTGGGTCATTCCAGCCACACCTGCCTTTGCCATGTCTCAGACTCCAGGGAGTTTTCTCGCCTCAGGGCCTTTGCTCATGCTCTTCCCTCTGGCTGGCACGTTCCTCCCCTAGATATTTCTCACGGCTCCTGCCCTTACCGCCTGCAGGGGTCTCAGGCCTCCCTGCCTACTCTGCCCAGATCTGCACCAGATCCACCCTCCTGGCATCTCCTACCCTCCCTTCCAACTTCCTGCTTTCTGCTGTTCTCTCTAGCACTTGTCATTTCCCATGCACTAATTTCTCTATTTTTGCTTGTCATTTTTCACTCCCCACAGGTAGGAGTCACCCTCTGCTTTGCCCACTACTGTTTCCCCAGCACCTAGAACAGAGCATGCCTGGCACATAGCAAGTGCTCAGGAAATAGTCACTCAACAAATGAGGCCATTGCAATAGGAGGTCAGACAAGAGAGCACCCACCGCAGGGTAGGGTAAGCAGGGAGGGCTTTTGGAGGGAGGGTACTTGGGGTGGGACCAGTTGGGCTGAGAGAGGGAGAGTTTTGAAGGGAGAAATTCCAGGTAGAACCAAGTGCTGTGAGCCAAACGCAGTTTCTGGGGCCAGGAATAGGGAAACCGCAGGCCTGGACTCAGGGTATTTTGTGCTTTCTAAGCCGCTTAGATCACATGCAGGCTGGCGACAGTTCTTTGGCAATTAATTCAATGTTTTATTCATCCTTGAATTCTTTAAAGCTGCAAATCAAACAGTCACTGGATGCTTTGCTAACCACGTTCTGGGCTCCTGTGTTGCAAATAACTGTGCTCTTTTGCATATCAAGCAGACCTTTCTCTGTCCCGGGAAAACGAATTTCTCCTGGTGTTCGTTGCTCTAATTGCATCCACAGCAAGTCCAACCAAATACGTTTCCATCACCATTTGCATTATGCAAAACCTTAATCTCCCCAAGTTTCCTAAATCACTGTGAATGATTCGCAACCTCCCGATGCCAGGAAATGCACTGTTTGATCTGTCAATCCATATAAATTAGATTTATTGGAGGGAAATAAAGGAGCCCTGATACTATAAACTATCAGGAAATAATCACCCATGTGCATGTGTGCCCCATAAATTTGCTACTTAGCAGGAAACGGGCAGCTGACCAGGCACATGTTGCTGAATTTATGTCCTTTGTGCAATTATCAAGATGAGGAGGATGTTGGACTTCTGTCTTTGCAGACCCCTGTGCTATCTGGCCCATCCCCGTGCTCCTTGAACTGGGGGCAATTGGCGGATGGAAGGCTCTGGAAGGACAGCAGAGTTGCAGGATTTCTGTGTGACTCTGAGTGGCTAATTTACCTTCTCTGAGCTTTAATTTCTTCACGTGGCATTAGGAAGATCACAACTTAATAGACCATGTGGTTATAAGGATGAGATGAGGTCCTGGATGGAATCATGACTGGGTGCCTTCTCTCTGACAGGTCCCGGCCTATGCTCCCGGGACACTGGAGAAAAAAGGCAGGCCAGGCCCCTGCCCCCAGGAACTCAGAAAGAACAGACCCCAGGGAGCAAATGCATGGCCTGAATGAGCTCGGACAATGAAAAGTGAGGTGGTATATTGTCTTTATCATACAACCCAATTCTTGTTGGATTTTTTTCTATTACTTGCAGCCCAAAGCACTCGACCTGCCACTTTGCCCTTTATGCACAGTCCCTCCCCTTTGGTGAGCAAGACTTTGCAATTTACAAAGTGCTAGGATTTTGTGTATTCACACCTTCTTGTATATCTGAGGTGTGGGTTCTAATCCCCATTTACAGATAGGGACTCTGGGACCAAGGAGGAAGAGGAGTGACTTTTCCGGTGTCAGATGTGCCGGTGATAGCTGAGCTGGGACCAGGTCCTGGGCTGAATCCCACTATGGAGCTTCCCTGATCCCACATGCTGCATCCAGGAGGCCTGCTCAATTCTGTGATCCATGGCTCTTCCAGGCCTCCATGCCCTAAATATCCACATCCCCTCATTGCCACCATTTTACACTCTCATTATTGGGGTGACTTCCAGGATTAAACAACTCTATGTCTGGACATTCCTTATTGATATCAGCATGGATCAACTAGAGAGAAGCAGCACACATCCACCCACGTGAAGTAGTTCTTCAGATTAGGTCTCAGAGGTGGTAGGATTGGGAAGAAATGGGACAGATAAATTTTGGGTAAAGTCTAATCATGATGCCAGCGTACACTTCCATTCGTTCATGTCTTCATTTGTTTATTCATTCATTCATCCAACAGGTATTTCCTATGTGTCCCATGCCCTGGGCACTATGCTCTGACCTTCAGAAGACCAGCCACCATGCCAGCCCTCATGAAGCTGGTAGGCAGAGGCAGCAATCATATAAACAAGATAATTCCAGATTAGATACCTAGAAGGTTCTAATACCAGGGAATGTGACAGAGGGTGATGGCAAAAGGGAAGGATGATCTGAGATCGGGCTCCCCAGGAGATCACAGGTAAAGATTCAAGGGCAAGTGGCTCATGTGGCAGGTGGTCCAGGCAACCCAGGTAAGAGAGTGGGGAAGTGAGAGAGAGAAGGGAGGCAACCAATACAGGGGGTTATCCAGCAGGCAAACACTGTGGGCACCTGGCATTCACTCAATCCCTGCAGGCTGGGATCTCTGGGAAACACATATACACATACAAACAGGCAAACACACACCTCTGAGTTATCCCCTAAAGCGTGAGAGGCCTTGGAGCATTCTTTAACCAGCTGTTGAGAGTCCCTGGTTGAGAGCTGCTCCTGCAGGTGGCAAGCCTCCAACACTTCCAGGCTGCCTGAAGAGCAGAGTAGCCTTCCAGGGTTCTGGAGGTGTCCTCAGGCACAGTCAGCTGGAAGCCTGCGGGGCACACCGAAAGTTCTGAGCATAATGGGAGGAACACTAAGCATGGTCCATAGGGACCCGTGTTAGATATCACGGGCATGGTACAGGGTGAGCTTCCATCCATTCGTCCCTACACTCGTGCACACAGAGAACCCCAGCAAAGTGCACCAATGTGCTCCAATGGTGTGGGGTCCTGGAATCACGGCCCAGGGCTCGCCACAGTTCCTGCCCTCACGGACCTGGCTTCCTCGAGTCGAGACAGTCAATGATCACATGAGCCAGATGATCAGAGGACTGATAAACCCCACAACGGAAAGAGTAGAGCATTATGGAACAGGAATCGACTTCAGAGGAGACAGGGTGGTCAGTGAGGCCTCCAGGTGGAGGAGCCAAGACCCAGCTAATGGCACAGGCCCCCCTCCTGCGGGGAACTCAGGCCTCTGAGAAGGCCCTTGGAGCCTGGAAGTCCGGGGAGAGGAGCAAACAGCAGAAAGATGGGGGCCCTTGGGCTCTGGAGGCCAGAGACTAACCCCTCTGGTACACTTCTCGGGGGGCTTGAAATGTGGGCCCCATCAGACTTGGCAGGAGCACAGGGTCACCCAGAGCCAGGCTGAACCACCACTGCCCTGGAATCTCCTCCGCCCGAGCCGGCCCCCCCCTGCAGAGCGGAGGCTCCAGAGTCCACACGGTCCAGCGTGAGCAGGAATTCACGCGGGCTCCACGGGCTCCTTTACCATCACTGCTCTTGGGGGATCCTGCGTTTGCTTAACCAGGCCCCTGGGCGGGGACACTGACGGGGAGCTTTGTGCGAGCCTGGAAGGCTTGAGAAGGCCTCTCACGTGTACACACGCACACACACATTCACACACACGTATGCATCCATATGCACACACATACATTAACACATATACACGTACACACATACAGATGCGTACACACATACACAAGCACATGCATTAACATACATACACACACACACACACACACACACACACACACACACACAATCCACAAGCAAGACCGGTCGTTGAGAACTGCTGTGATGAGACCGAGGCCCTTGTGCAGCAGACTCTGGTCTTGGGGACCTGACATGCAGACAGACGCATGGTTCCTGCAGACCCAAACAGACCCCGTCTGTCCCTCCTGACAAATTAGTGGGTGCCGGGGAAGGACCCCCGGGAAGGAGCCCCCAGGGGCACCAGCTCTGAGCCCGTGGCTCTCCGTGGAGGGGCTGCGGCAGAGCCCAGCTGGCCTGCGGGGAGAAGTGTCACCCTCAGCATGGGCGCGGCTGCGCAAGACCCAGCGTCTATGCGGACCGGTTCCCGGGGACACTCTGGAGGCCGGGGCCGCATCCCCCCTACAGGCTCACCCCTGCACTGCCCACCTCTGGTTAATGAGCCACGAGCACAGAGGTGGCCTCACACCTGGGGTTGGGCACCCTACTGCCCTGCAGAGCCCCCCACCCCCGCCACCCTCCCTTCTCGGGGCCCAGGCGCTGGGGATGCAGGGGCCGGGCTGCCCTGTCCCCGGGTCCCAGGTGAGGAGCCTCCTGAGCGCAGCTCCCGGGTGAGGCCGCCCCTCTGTGCACCTGCACTTGGAGCCAGAAATCCGCCTTCCGGGGCGGGGCCTCTTCTTGGGGGGCTGTTTGTGGTGCAGCATCGCTGGCCTTGCCCGACTGTGCGTCGGGGGGTTCAGACCGATGCACCCAGAGAGGAGCCGCTCCGTTCACGGCGCCCCGCGGGTGCCAGGCATGCGTCCCTCCGTGAAGAACACGACCTGGGCGGAGCGGGGCGGCCCATACGCTCCCATTTCACGAAGGAGCGAGGAATAATCGGCCCCCGCGCACCCCGAACCGGGCGGGCATTGGCCCCGCTTCACGGCGACTTCTCACAGCCTCAGGGTCCCCAGGGAAGGCTGTCTTGTGCTTTATTTCCACGGGACAGATGAGGACACTGAGGCTCGGCGGGGTCATGCAGGGACCTCGGCCCACACGGCCAGTCAAGGGCACAGCTGGCTTTGAACCAAGGCCCATCCGACTCCTGACTTGGGGTTCATGCTGAAGCCCCCCCAGGCACTGGTGGGGACCCGAGGGCCGGGGCAGGATGGGGGGACGCAGGTGCCACCCCGCCCCTGAGGGTCCGGCCAGGAGCGCTGGTGCCAGCGGGGCCCAGGCCCTGATCCTGCAGCTCCCGGTGGCCGTGGTGACATCCCCAGGGAGCTTCTGGGTTGTCCCCGACCCTCCACCCGCTTTGCGTTCAGCCCAGGGCGTCCAGGCCGTCCTCCCCGCCTCTTTGTCTGAAATGGACCCTCCATAGAGTAAACCACATTGATTCTGCCTAATTAGCTCTTCAAATGAAATCACCGGTTGTTTTGGGAGCAGCATCCTCACAAATGAACGTTTCCCTGGAGCATTCAGGTGGAAAATGCAGATAAACACAGCGCTTTGTAAAATAAATGGATGCAATCCGTCCCCGGTGCCCGGGCTACACCGGCCCCGGGCCTCACTTGCACAAAAGGCCTGACTCTTAGTCTTCTGGAACTCTCTCTGAATGAGGCGCCCGGAGAGTGGGAGAGGAACCCTGGTCTGGGCGCCCCCTCCGCCCCCGCGGCCTCCTGAGCCCTCCCCGAGGCCCAGCGCCCGGCACAGGCGTCCGGGCTCACCCCCAGCCCCGCTCCAGCCCCGTGAGGGGCCCACTGCCGAGAGCCCTGCTGCCCACGGGGAGACTGAGGCACGGGAGAAGCCATTCGAACCCAGGGAGTCTGGCCACAAAGCTCAGTACTTGGTCACGAGGCCGCATCCTCTCTCCCCCGCCCCCCACCCTGTCCTCATGCCTCAGCGCACCTGGAATTAGCCCCTCGTTAGATCGATGCGGTCCGGGTTTTGGCGCAGCACCGTGACGGGCGTTGGCCACTTCACGTTCAGCCAGCCCGGGGGCCTCGTCACCCTGTCTTGGCATGTCCCCCGCTTTTGGTATACCAGCAGCCCCCCAAGGGGGAAGCCTCCTTGACCCGCCCTCGGCGGAGGCCTCTCCCATCCCATGAGCAGCGGGCAGGCCTGAGGGCTGGGGTGACACCTGGGACCTGGCGTCACGCTCTCCAATCCGGCTCTGACGCCCTCCCCCACGGGACCCTGGGTGAGCCCCTCACCTCTTTGCCTCCCTCCTCTCTGCAATGGGGGGGCGGCGAATACGGGGCCCCCCAGGGCTGCTGTAGGGTGAGGGAGGGGACATGCTCACGCGAACACGGGGCAGGCACACGGGAGGTGTTCAGTGAACACACGTCAGATTGACTCTTCGGTCCCAGGGGGCACTGGGCTCCCTCCCATCTGTCAGTTCGGAGGAGGCTGGGGGTCCGTTTATGCCCCTCGGGCCGGCTCAGGCCGGTCAGACACGCTGGGCTCCACCGCCAGGCAGAGTCGGACGTTCTGAGCTGCCACCAAGTCGGACCCGTTGAAGCAGAAGAGGCCTGGGGGTCAGGGTGGCAGAGTGTTCCTGGCCCCCGGGCTACGGCTGAGTCTCTGCAGACAGAGCCCAAGTCTGGCTTGGCTGCCGCCAGGGCACTGACGTGGGGGCCCTCCCTGGGCCGCCCCCCACCCCCGGGGCAACATCGCCTGGGCCATCCCGGCAGCTCCCTGACAGCAGGGGGTGTGAGGGATGGGGGCAGCTCTGCCACCCACACCCAAGCCTCCCTGGTCTCTGCGGGCTGTTCCCCATTGTCCCTGATGTTGGCCACACCCCGTGGGAGCAAGTCCCACCTGCCAGGGCCATTCCCGTGGTCTTTGCCAAAGAGCTGTTTGAACCCAAAGCCAGAAAGGAGAGCGGCAAGTGTGTGCTGCCTCTGCGGGGCTGCCCTCCTCCAGCATGTTGGCCTGCGGTGCGCCGTTCCTGGAACAGTTCGTCCCCCTCCATCGTCATGGTGTCTGAACCCCCTCACCCCTCGCCCTGGCTCAGGGAGGTCCTGGCCAAGCACAAATACGTAACTAGGGGATGTCTCCCCATTACTCCGGTGGCACTGTGAGGCCTGTGTCCCTCCGCAGGGAGCAGGGCCAGGGGGAGGGGGACAGAGTATGGGTAGGCTTTGACTGGAGAGAGGGTGAATGGGCAGGAAGGATCTGGAAAGATCTGGAGGCTGAACCCAGGGCAGCAGGGATGGGCTGCATGGTGGGGATGCTGGAGCAGCCCTGCACTGGAAACATGGGCATGGAAAGTACTGGAAGGGAAATAGGACAGCAGGAGGACTGGGCAGTGGCCTCCCTGCATGCTGGGCAGAGGCTGGCTGAGGCCCACCCAGGAGGGGGTGACCTGGGGCACTAGTCCCCCACCCCGCCCGAAAGCCCCAGAACGTCTGGGCAGAAAGGCAGAAGAGCTGAACACGGCGTGCAGGGAAGAGGGTGGGAGCAGGGAAACCAATGGAGAGCATAGAATATTCTAGGGAGAGGATGATGGTTTGGACCGGGGTGGCAGCAGCAGAAGTAGAGTGACGTATCCTAGTGTCCAATATCCAGAGCAGGAAGGAAGGGCACAGGGAGAAAGGAAATGTTCCTCATGAGCTCCCTCACTTCAGGGAGAAAAGATTTTTCCAGAATACTCTAGAGCAGAGGTTTTGCACCTCATTGGTCAGAAGTGGGTCATCGTCCACCAATCATAAGCAAAGGGAAAGGGTCCCATGGCTGGCCTTAGAGTCCCCATTATTCATCCCTGGGCTGGCTTCAGGAATATAGGGGGGAAACTGGAGTGTTGGTAGCAGGAAGCAGGATTGTGGGAGGTGACAACCCATGCTGGTCATAAGCGCACCCCAGCGTGAGGCCACGGGTGCACAAATTGCTGTGCCTGGGTTTCACTGTCCCTAAAAGCTGGGTAATGGCATGGAGAGCTGTGGGAACATTTAAATGAGAAGATGCACCTAAAGGGCTAGAATAGGGTCTGGCACAGGTGAAGCCTCATCACCGTCAGCTATTATATTCTTGTTCCTATAGGGACCCCTGGTCCGATGGACTCACATAATTGTAACCCTCGTATTCCTGTAGAACTTCTCCCCTGGCCCCCTGTCATGATGCCTGAAGTCCCCATTAGTCACACATCTACCAGTAAGACCACAAATGCCCTGTTTTGGAATTCATTCAAGAGACAACTATGGAGAATAGAGAAAAATAAAAGTCTGTGTCACCATAGCTCTGTAAAATTCATGAAATTCAAGCAATATAGCATTTGCCATACCTGCACATGCAGCAGAGAGGGCACTCCCGTTCCATTAGTGTGAACATCGTGTGGGCCGTGGCACTGCAATGAATACGGGGTGTCCCCATGCCACCTCCCTTCCTCCTGACCAGGGCATGAGTGTCAACCCAGAGACCAGCTCTTCTCTCTGCCTTGGGAGGAGGTGACCCCCCAGGTGTTGACAGAACACCTCTGACTGGCCACTCAGTGAACGGGCATCATTCCCTTAGCTGCGGTGATTGGTTGACAGGTGGGCACATGGGTCAAGTCTATCCAATCAGATTGCAGGAGAGGCTATTCCAGTCCCTTCACTGGAGGGAGTGGATACAAGGCTCTCTCCTTCCTGCTGGGTTTCAGGATGGAACTAACAATGGGTTGGGAACCATTGGCATCCTTCCTGCCACCACGTGGAGCCTGCAGACTGCAGCCAACACAAAGACAATCAGAACTGGACGATGGAAGAGCCCTAGTCCTCATACCATTGTTTGGGGTTCTGGATTTGGCGGAAGGAAGATAGCTGAAGTCGCAGGATTGCTGGCATTTCTGTTTAGCCGAAGCCAATGGGGGATGGCTTCACCGACACACGGTAGCCTGTCGCTCTGTCCAGCCCTGTCACATTCTGGGCGAGGGTCAGCCTCAGTGGAGCATGGTGCAGAGCGCAGACCAGCAAGCCAGACTGTCTGCTGGGCAGCCTTGGATAAGACATTCATCTGCTCTATGTCTCGGCTTCCTGGTCTAAAGAAACAGGGATCATAGTACCGACTCCGCAGGGTTTCTGTGAAGGATGAGTGAATACACTGAAAGCACTTAGCACAAGCTGGGGCCCGTTGTCAGTGTCCTGTGCTTTATTTATTTATTTATTTATTTATTTATTTATTTATGGTTTTGTGGTTTTATTTATTTATTCATGAGAGACCCGGAAAGAGGCAGAGACATAGGCAGAGGGAGAAGCAGGCTCTGGGGGGAGCCCAATACAAGACTCATTCCCAGGACCCCAGGATCACCACCTAAGTCCAAGGCAGACCCTCAAGCACTGAGCCACCCAGGTCCCTCTGTCCTGTGCTTTAAAGAGCAAATGGAAAGGCAGATTGGGAGCCAGTGGTAGAAGGAGCGGGTGTGCTGGTTCTGGGCCTCTACAGGAGAAACCTCCATGGCACCTCACGCTGCAGGCAGGGCTTAGGGGAGCAAACTAAGGGAGTGGCTCTCACACCAAGGATGAAAGCACTGCCTGGCTCCTTCCACGGGAATTCAAAACACCAATGCCCATTATTATGCCCATTTCACACCAAGGACTCAGGTGTGAAATGGGCATAATAATATGTAAAAGGATTGGAGGATTAAATGAATGATAGATGCGAAGCCTTGCACTCTGTGAACGTTCTGTAGGTATTGGTTGTGATTATTATTATTTTATTATTATTATTCCCTTGTTAAAACATTATTGTCTTGGGTGAGCCTATCCTTAACAAACTAATTCTAAGTGAATGGAGCAATTCTCCCACCTTTTAAATGGTCACTGGGGACATGCTGTGTGCCATGCAGGTGGTTCCAGGTAAAGGGGATCCCACAGTGGGCTGACCTCCCAGATCTGACATTCAGACCCAGCAAGCCAAGCAGTGAGACATCTGAAGATCACTCAGGATGAGATGATATGGTCATGTGGCTGTGCTCAGAAGGGTGCTCGAGGAAGGGCTCCCAGAGAGGTGGTGCTATGAACTGAATATTTTCATCCCTAAATTCATATGTTAAAACCTATTCCCCAATGTGATGGTATTAGGAAGCGGGGCTTTGGGGAGATAGGTGTTTGGGTTGTGAGGGTGGAGCTCTCGTGAACGTGATTAGTGCCCTTATGCAAAGCCTCAGAGAGGTCCGTCACCCCTTCCAGCAGGTGAGGACATAAGATAAAGAAGACCTATGAACCAGAAAGTGGGCTGAAGCCTTGATCTTGGACTTCCTGGCCCACAGAGCTGTGAAAAATAAATTTCTGTTGTTTATAAGCCACTCAGTCCAAGCTAGTTTATTATAGCAGCTCAAGTGGACTAAGACAGTTGGCATTTGAACTGCACCCCGAGGGGCAGAGGAAGCAGCAGGGGAAAAGGCCCTGAGGTGGGAGTGAGCTGGATTGTGACCCCACGGTATGATCGGAGGCTGCTGCAGCAGGTGGGAGTGGGTGGGAGGAGTGGTGGGGGGTGGGCTGTGAGCCCACGGCTTGGGAGGTGGGGCAGCTGATGTGGGCTCTGGCTCCCAAGTATTTTCCCACGACCTGCACCCCTTTCTCCAACACTGTTGTTGAGGCCAAATTCCAGACAGTTTTATGAGATATCAGAGAATTGGCCGGTGAAGCTGAGAGACCATTATTATGGACATTGGTTAAGTGGCCTTCTGGGAGCCATGAGGCAGAAGGAGGGAGGGATGGGGCGTCGGGGCTGCGGCAAAACCACGTCTGTGAGGCCAGACAGTGGAGGCCTGGGAGCCATCAATCTCTCCAGACCAGAGGGAAGAGCACAGCTGGGGATGGTGCCGGTTCTTGGTTGGGACCAGATGGTGAGAAGCTGGAGGGGTCTGGGGTGGGCAGGGGCACAGCTATTCTGAGAATCCTTCCAGCCTGGAGCTATCTGCATAAAATCTATCTTCCACCTCCAGAAAGGCCGCAGGGGTTCTCAAAGGAAGGGTATTTAAGGGGAATTTAAAAGAAGCTGGTATGTGATGCCCCCAGGCCCTGAATTTGGAAATCTCTGGTTTCTGATCCAGTTTGAGTTGGATGTCGTGTATGAGATTGTCACTGTGAGTGAGCTGGGCAGACAGTGGGAGGTTGGGGCCCTCTTCCCATTGGAAAGACAAGCTCCTAGCTTTCTCTGGGCCCTAGATTCCCTTTTAGAAAATAGAAATAATGATATTACTAAATTTCTGAGCATCCATTCAATTAATTCATTCTAGAAGCACTTATTGAATACCTACTGCATGCTAGTGTCCACTCCAAGCACTTAAGAATGAGAGTGAATGTTTACTAGGAGCTGACCACATGCCATGCAAGACCTGGGCTGAGTTTTCCATCATTATTCACTCCTGGAATCCTCCCCAGAGCCTCTCTGAGGGGCAGAGTGGTGAAGTACCTGCCCCAGGCTATGAAACCAAGAGGCACAGCAGGGATCTGAAGCCCAACCGCCTGGCCACGGAGACCAGACCTTCATCCTCACCCATGGCTGTACTCCTAGTCTAGGAGCAGGACTGGCAATTGTTATGAACCTCATTTGGAGAAAGAGGCCCCCAAAAGTCAGCAGCTTGCCAGATTCTGTGTCCGTGTCACTTTTCCTGAAAGCTACTCCAGGGCATGTGTTTCTGGGGCAGGATTTTCCTTGGGCTCATTTGCCACTGCTCCTGAGGGAATTCCGGCTGACGGCAGGGCTGTGGTCGCCTGATGTCCTTCCTGGCGCTGGTGCTAAAGGTCTGCACAATGCCTTCCAGTTCTACTCACAAGGCCTGCTGTGAGGGAAAAGTCTGGCAAACTCATTCATACGACCAGTAATCGCATAATGAGGTCCCATCCATCCATCCATCTGTCCATCTATCAGAAATCCATATATCCGTACATACGTCCTTCTGTCCATCTATCCATCCTTCCATCAACCCATCCGTCCATCTGTCCATCTATCCAGAAATCCATATATCCATACATATATCCTTCTGTCCATTTATCTATTCATCCTTCCATCCACCTGTCTATCCATCCATCTATCCATCCACTTGTCCAGTGCTTGAGATGTTCTGCAAATTGCAAGGGGGCCAGTATGAGATAACTATAAGCAGACCAATGGCCCCAGGAAAATCTCTATAAAAATTAAAGTTTGACAAGGCTTCAAAACTCCACGCTTTCTGGCTCAGACCGAGACCCTCCCAGCATCTCAACAAACCCAGCGCTGGGTGCTCCTGGGGCTGTGGCAGAGGCTGGAGTGGCTGGTTTGCTGGCAACTGATGCGATGGGTGGGGTGGGGTGGGAAGGGAGCCTGTGGCCCAGCCAGCAGAGTGAGGGATGCTCCAAGGGGAGTATCCTGCTCTCTTTCCCAGCTGCACATGTCCCCCTAGGGAAGAGCTGGCCTTGGTGCCAGGGTTAGGAGGGGCGCAGAGGAGGGGAAGTGGGCCTGGCGTCTCTCCTGCCCCCACTCCCACCAGCCTACCAGCTGCGAGAGATTTAGCAAGTCTAGCAAGTCACACAACCCTTTATCACCTGATGCCTTAGCTTCCCCACATCTAAAACGGAGTTAATAATCCCTCCCTCCTTGGGCTATAGGGGCATTACATAGATGCCATACTTCAGTAGGTGCCTGACACCTAGTAAGCCCTTAAGATCCCAGTGATACTTCAATTAGAAGCAATTCTGGAATGGCAGCGTAAGTACCTCCAAGAATCGACTCCTCCATAAAAGCAGTGAGAACACTGACAAACTGTCAAAACCAGCCTGTCTAGAACTCTGGGGAGAAACTGAACGCTCACAACTATAGGAGTGTTTGTGCAAGAAAAATGACCGACTCTTAGGAAGAACAGCAAGCTTCGTGAAATTTTAACTTGTCCTAACCCCATCTCCCTCTCCGCTGCTTGGGGGGAGCCTTGAAAAACAACACAGAACCAGCAGCTGTGAAAATCAGCAGCCTAGCAGCCAGTGAAGGGAGAGAAGACACATTTCTCCGAGGAAGCCATCAAGCGACTGATGAGCACATGAAAAGATGTTCCCCATCATTCGTTGCTGGGGAAATGCAAATCCAGACCACAAGGAGGTACGACTTTCCAGCCAGGAGGACGGCTGTCTGCAAAAAGATCAGACAATAGCAAGTGTCGGTGAGGAGCTGGAGAAATGGGAGGCCTCAGACATTCCTGGTGGGAACGTGAAGTGGCGCAGCCACTTTGGAAAACAGTCTCGGGGTTCCTCAAAAAATTCAGCACAGGGGGCAGCCCGAGTGGCTCAGCAGTTTAGCAACGCCTTCAGCCCGGGGTATGGTCCTGGAGACCCGAGATCGAGTCCCACGTCGGGCTCCCTGCATGGAGCCTGCTTCTCCCTCTGCCTGTGTCTCTGCCCCCCCCCCCACTCTGTCTCATGAATAAATAAACAAATACAATATTTTTTTAAAAATTCAGCACAGGGTTACAGGATCCAGCGATTCCACACCTAGATGTATCCCCGAGAGCACGGGAAACAGATAAGCACATGGAAACCTGAGTATGGATGCTCACCGCAGCTGTATTCAAGGCAGCCCAAGGTGGAAGCAACCCAAAAGTCCATCAACTGATGAATGGATAAGCAACAAAATGTTTGCTTGGAGTGGAACACTGCTTGGCGATGAAAAGGAACGCGGGCCGCAGCACAGATGCCCCTTGCAAACATGATGCTGGGCGAATGAAGCCAGCCGCACAGGACCGCGTACCGTGTAATTCCATTCGTATGCAGTGTCCACAAGA
Organism: Vulpes lagopus; assembly: GCF_018345385.1. Lineage (NCBI taxonomy): Eukaryota > Metazoa > Chordata > Mammalia > Carnivora > Canidae > Vulpes > Vulpes lagopus. Next base: position 12,597,396 of record NC_054841.1, read on the forward strand.
GGTAAGTCTGAACATACAGAAAGTAGACCAGTGGTTGCCTGAGGCTGGGGTGGGGGTGGGGAGTGCCTGCTAAGGGGTCTGGGGTTTCTTCTGGGGTGATGAAGATGTTCTGGAATAGATCATGGTGATGGTTGCACAGCTCCATGAGCAGATAGGAACATCTTAATTATCTGCCTTTAAAGGCTGAGCACTATGGTTATGCACATTATATTTCAATAAAGCTGTTTTTTTTTTTTAATTCTACTAACATCCAGTCCACGCACCACCAGTGGAAATATGGTTTTAAACCCTCTCCATCTCTCGTTCTCCTCACCCTGGTCAGCCCTAGATGCACCTAGACCATCACAGGGAACTTCTCAGGTCCTCTCTGCTGCCACTCTGCTCTCTTCAATCTGTGCCCTCCTTAGTGAACAGAGTTGGTTTTTGGCATCGGAAACATGGTCTTTTCTCTCTTCTGTTTAAACCCTCTCCATCTCTCGTTTCTTTGCACCAACCCTTCTGTCTCTGTGATTCTAGACTTAGCATATGCTCTTGCATGTCTCATGAGCCTTCCCCTACTCTGTGCCTGGCTAAGTCCTGCCCACTCTTCAGGACTCAGCCAAACGTCACCTCCTCATGGAAGTCATTCCTGCCTGGCCAGCTTGGCCAAGGCTCACGAGTGTTTCTTTGTGAAATATTTATCTCACTTGTCTGGCACCTGTTTTTCCACCAGCTCAGCTCCGCATGGTCAGAGGGAGGTCTGGCTTGTCCACACTGTCCCCTCGGTGTCTCTGTCAGTGTCCGGCACATACTGGGTTCTCCATCAACAACACCTCTGGGTAAATGGCATCCCAGCTTCAGTGTGATACAGGTCAAGCCCAGGAGCTGGTCCTGCAGAGGCTCTGCTGTGTGACCTTGGACAAGACACCACTTGCTCACATGTGAGCTGGAGAGCTTGGGCAGGACTGGTGTGAAAGTCGAATTTAATTGGCTTATATCACCTCTGCGTGACAATACATGGTTTTGCAAGAGCTTCCCTCTACTCAAGCTTTAAAGAAAAATAATCTAATTTGGCCTATGGAGAAAGCTTTCCCCAATTAGCATGGCTTTGCAGACGGGGAAGGTGTGGCTCAGCAAGGTGTGATGTCTTGCTTGGAGTCCCACACCAATCCGCTTGAAAGAAGTATAACCTTCACTTTATTTGTTCACTCACTCCTCCACTCATTTGCTCACTAAATATATATTTATGGTGCATGCACAGGTGCTCTGGGCACTGGAGGACACCACGCAGAAAGGACATAAGGGGACTTGAAGCTTGGGAATGTCTTCAGATTATGGTGTGTGTTGAGAAAGAGTATGATGATGACTGAACTGGGAGAAGGAGATGGCTATTCTACTGGTGCTGGTCACAGAAGGCCTCACTGAGGAGGTGACATTCACTCGAGACCCAGGGAGGAACACCGCAGGCAGAAGGAACAACTAGTGTGGAGGTGCACACGGGGTGGATGCTCAAAGAGCAGCAGGGAGGCCAGTTTGGCTGGGGGCATGGGTAATGGGTTAATAAATGAGCAGGTGCAGTGAGAGGAGAGGCTGGTAGGACCAACCATGCTAAACTTGCAGGTGATGACGAGGATTTGGGCCTGGCTGATGAGGGGGGCAAGCACGCTGGGCCATGGAACAGAATGTGCAAAGTGTGTGTTCTGAATAACATTCAACTCTCTGAGGGAGTCAGCAACATGCATTCACTAAAGGTAGACCTTGAGGGTCTGTCCTTTACTTGACTCATAATCTGGTAGAGGGACCCAACCAGGAGTTGGGTGCCCTGAGATGGTGCCCTCACAGCAGTGCAATTCTGAAAACACTTAGAGAAAACTCCAACCAGGGCCTGTGACGTAACAGCATTAAACACTAGTTGGACATTCCAGAAGGTATCCCCAGAACATTTGGGAAAGAGTATGGAGATGGAAATCAAAAGTTGAGCTCTGAAATGGGGTGAGATCTGTGGAGCAGAAGAGTGAGGCTGGGCCAGGTCAAGAGGTGGGAGGCAGCGTGGCATGCAGAGGAGGTGGTAGGAAGGTGAGACTGAGAAGAGAGTCTGGTGGGTCCTGGGACAGGTGGGGCACATTTGGTGATAAAGTTGGTTTGTGATTGTGAAGGACTTGAAGTGCATGCTGAGAAGTGTTGGCTTGATCCTCAGAAGTTCTCCTCACCCTGGTCAGCCCCCAAAACCACTTGTCCCTTGTATTCAGTTACATAAAACAGAAAATCTGATAGAACAATGACTTAAACACATGTAAGTTTTTGTATTCTCTTACTTAAAGGAAGTTTGGGGGATAAATAGCCATGGCTAATGTGGAAGCTCCATGAAGTCATCAGACACAGACCTTTCCTACTGCTGCTACACCATGGATTGTTTCATCCTCATGGCTACCGCATGGCCCAAAATAGCTGTTGAGCACCAGCCATAGTGTCCACATTCCAGGTAGCCCGAAGGAGGAATGGGGTCAGAACACAAAAGACACATCTTCTGCTTCAGCCTGTTCTCTGCCCTGAAATCTCACACAAGATTTCTTGTGCTTTTACTTCAACACATGATATCAGTGCCAGGGTGCTGGGCAAAGTCATCTTCCTTCTTCTTCTTCTTCTTCTTCTTCTTCTTCTTCTTCTTCTTCTTCTTCTTCTTCTTCTTCTTCTTCTTCTTCCTTTTTTTTTAAGTCATCTTCCTTCTAAGGAGCCATGTGCCCTGCTAAACTTGGACTTCTGTTCCCAAGGAAGAAAAGTGAGACTAGATATGGGGTGGACAACAAGCAGGCCCAACGAGACCCCGGATTTTGTCTCTTCCACCATCTTTAAGGGAAACTAGCCTCAATGCTCAGCAGTGTCCAGAAACAGCCTTTTTAGAACTGACTGAGTCACCTGGAACTTCTATCTGGCAATTCGTCAAAGTCCATTTTTGGCCATAATGAAATGTCCAATACCTGCAATCTTTTTGAGGACGGTGGGTTCAATGAGTGTAGCCTCCTCTTTATGAAGGGACAGGCTTTCTAACTGTCCTCTCTGGCCATCTCTCAAGGCGCCTCAGCATGGTGCCTCCCCACGCCCGCCACCCTTCTGCTGAGTCCTGGCTTCCTCCTCCTCCCTCTTTCACAATCTTTGTGCCTTTTAAGGGCCCCTGTCCTTGGCTACCTCTGCAGCTGGAGAACTTGGAAAAGAATCTTTTTCCCCTTTGGTAAGAGGCTAGAAGGCAGAGGACTGGCGAGAGACGGTCTGGGGACAGGGAGGGTGGGTGAGGAGGCAGATGCTTGGTTGAGGATCCCAGATGTTGGAGAGAGAGATGCCACTGGGAGAGATACATACAAACTCTCACCCGCTGGGCGCACACCTTGAACGGTCGCATGGCTTTGGCAGATGACTCATTGAATAAAGTAAGGCCCCTGATGAAGGGATGTGATTGGAGGGGCGCCTGGGTGGCTCAATCTGTTAAGTGTGGGACTCTTGATTTAGGCTCAGGTCATGATCTCAGGGTCGTGGGATTGAGTCCATGCTGAGCGTGGAGCCTGCTTGGGATTCTCTCTCTCTCTCTCTCTCTTTCTTTCTCTCCCTCTGCCTCTTCCTTGCTCTCTCTCCCTCTCTAAAAAAAAAAAATGTGATTATAGTTCTGCACATACAGGGAGAGGCATGATGCTCTCTCAGAGCAGGACCTGGCTCTCCTCTGGGAGCCCCTCCTGAGACCTCATGGGCCCATGGCTGGAATTTTCAATGTCATGAGGCTAAGAGGTTTTATTATTGTTGTTGTTTGGCTTTCTCCTCTATTTTCCACACAGGGAGGAGAGACTCCGTCTTGGGTGCTGGACACCAGCTCTGAGGGTCAGAGAATGGGGAGACAAGGGTGAGGAGAACCGAGATTCTGGAGACATGAGCTCCTAGTCCTTCAGAGGCTTCCCCAAAAAGGTTCACAATCAAAGGCAATCGATTTGAAAGAGCTCGCAAGCCCCAGACAGTGCAGGCTGTAGTTCCTGTTCTGACGGGGCACAAAGGGCAGCTCTCAGAACCCGAAGAGCGCTGTGGGAGTGCTTCAGAGCCGGGCTGCCAGCGTTCAAGTCTCTGCTCCTGTGACTCCAGCCCCCTGTGCCTCAGTATCCTTACCTGAAAGTATAGATCACCCCCAAACATACCCACCAGGGTGGCTCGGAAGATTGAATGAGTTTGTACTGCCAAGTAGCTAGAAGGGCATCTGGCACATGGGTTGAGCCTGGTGGCAAGCACTGCTAGAAATCATGAGTAGAGCTCTGATCTTGGACACAGCCATAGTTTCATTATAATTTTTTAAAAAAGCCAAAATCACTGATTAAAGGATGATGAGCCACCTCGGGTAGCCCCAGGGGCCAGAAGGGAGACGAAGCTGGGTGACTCAAAAGAAGGAAAAGAAAAAAAGAAACAAACATACGTACACATCACCATCATAAAATGGAACACCAGCATCGTGTTCCCAAACAGCAGAAAATACTAAAAATCAAAGCAATTAAAACAAAAATATTTATGTTGAATTCTAGCCTAATACTGTGACCTACAGAGGGCTCTGAGCCCAAGGCTGTGATCTCTTATCTTTCAAATAAGCATTAGCAAGAGCTATAAAATTGATTAAAATATATCAACACTAAACTTTGACATTCCCCTTGACAAAATGAGCAAAAGTGAAGGAGAATTGAGCTAGAAAGAGCCTCTTCTTGCTGCGGAGGTGATGTTATTCAAGGGCAGTTATCTACGTAACCTCTGAAGTCATGTGGGGACCCCAGTAGTTTTTAGAGGTCTTCCCTCAATTTCTGAGGAGGAGCCTGGGGAAAAGTGCCAGCATTGGGAAAATTAAGAAGGTGGGGTGGTGAGTTTTTTCCCCCCTCCATTCCCTTTCCTCTTTAAACCAAATAGCTCAGTCCTGGTGTTTCCATGGTGGACGTTTCTGTAACTTTGGGTCGCTTTAAAAAAAGATGTTTGGAAAGTTGGTCTAGATCTGGGATGGTGCTTTCAACTTGAAGATTCCAGGATTCATCTTAATTATAATCTTTCGCAAACCAAACACACTCATTTTCTTTTTAAATTTTTTTTTCTATTCTGTGTTTTTTCAGACCAGATTTTTCTCTCCTCCCAAATCCACTTTCCTTTCTCCTTGCAGTCAATCCTATTTTCTTTGGAGGACACCCCTTCCCTATCTCTGTTCCTACAGTTTGGCAGAGTCCAGGGCCATGTCAATCAGAAGGCTGTCGTGACTGCAGTGACTGGCTGAGATGTGGTCATGTGACCTAATCAGAGTTGATAAAAGCCAATTCTCAACCATCAGCAAGATTAACCACAAACGTTACTCTCCTTCCCTTGCTGTTGCTGAGAAGTTAAGGTTTTGAGATGGAGGAGATGGTGGCCCCTTTACGCTTGGTGTGCAAAGTCTGCCTAGAATGCAGTCAACCCAAGTGAATGAAAGGTGGAGAAAGAGAGCCACATGGTGACACCCTACTTCAGATTTGTGACCCATGGGATCCCTGGGTGGCGCAGCGGTTTGGCGCCTGCCTTTGGCCCAGGGCGCGATCCTGGAGACCCGGGATCGAATCCCACGTCGGGCTCCCGGTGCATGGAGCCTGCTTCTTCCTCTGCCTGTGTCTCTGCCTCTCTCTCTCTCTCTCTGTGACTATCATAAATAAATAATAAAAAAAAAATTAAAAAAAAAAAAAAAAGATTTGTGACCCAGTAAAATCCCTGGTTTAGGGAATCCAGCCTGAGTTGGAGTTTCTGTCACCAGCCACCAAAGAATCCTGACTGGTACAAGACTTTCTTTCTCACAAATCCTCTCTTGAAGCTACTAGTTGACTACTACATGCTTTTCATAAACAGTAAATACAAGAAGACACCAGACTGAGAAAGGACTCAACTTTTATGTCTTTAGTGGGTAGATTTTTTTTTTTTTATCCAAAGAAATAGACCAGAGACTGTCATATGTTAATGTCTTGACATTGGGCACTTTCTCTTCTTTGTCACTTTAAAATTGCCTAAGGTAAAAGCCTCTGTGTGCTGCTCTGTAAGACATAGAAAACGTGAGTCCTCGGGGCTGCCCATGGTCTGAGGGCCCTTCTTAGCTCAGCTCTGCCCTTTTGCAAAACACTGGTCATTTTGTCTCTGAAGATGTGATTCCATTGCTCACACATCTGGCTGGTGCATCCAAAAACAATATTTTACTTTTGGCTTAAGAGCACATCTCAACATAAACATCTGAGCTCCTGAATGTTGCTCTAACAGCTTGACAACTCTGTAGGTGTAGAGCTGGCTGCCAGCCAATCCAAATCTTTCTGCTTCTTTCTTTTAATATAAACAGGGCCTTTGAAGAACTGTGGATTCATTGAATGAACAAATGAACTTGTTTACATAAAACATGCAGGGGAAAATTTCCACTGTGCTTCAGCATATAATTTCAGTCTGTTTTCTGATGGGCCAGCACATTGTGGAGGTTGTTTCCCTAGACAAGGATGTTGTCCTCCATATGTTGACCTAAGTATTCATCCCAGCCAGTAAATTCAAGATTTGGTGAAGGGAGGAGGAGAGGAACACTATTCAGAGTTCTGCTGTGTTGGTTCACAAAGCCTGGACTCTTGAGTTTGGAAGACCCTTGCCCAGGTATATGAAGTAAGAAAAATAGAAATGGGTTGAAACCACAGTGCATGATGTTTTATTGAAAGGAAGGCAGAGGTCTTCTGGGCAATCTACTGACCTCCCATCCCAAATGTGCACCCCAAAATATAGTGATGTCCATTAATTTGTAGAAGGTAAAATGAGCAGGAAGGTCACTCAGGACAGGGATTGGGTGAGATGACTAATGACGGTTTTATATTATTTAGGGAAAATAAAGGTTGCTTTTTATGGGCTCTTGCATGGAACTCTGTGAATCATCATGGTTAATGAAGAGGCCCTACCCATCACTCTACTTGCTGATGACAAATCACTCCAGGGGAGGCCAAGAGTTTTCAGAAAACAGTTTGTGTGAAGATATGAAACCCACGGGTGAAATGTGTTGATGGGGAAGGAACAGAGGAGGTTCGAGGGCCACGTGGGCATAGAATGGCAGTGGGGGCGAGAGGTGGGGGACAGTTGGTGGCCATAGAAATATGCCCTTGGAGAGGTGTTGGGGCATCCATGGGATGAAACAGCCTCATGCATTGGTGATCACTGAGCTTGATGTTGAAAACCCTCCTGCTCCCCTCCCTTATCGTTATGAATGATTACTTTGGAGCAGAGGCTGATAGTGTGCTGGTTTGGTCAGAGATGGAAGTGTTATCGTCATTTCTTTTGAACAGCTTGTAAACTCATGGCTCTGAGATGGTACCTTCTGGGACATGAGAATGAAATCTCAGGTTTTTTTTTTTCCTTATACATGCCAGCACTTCAGCTCAGAGGCCACTGATGCTCCTCCAGCAAGCCAGATAAGGACAGCAGTGATAGTAAGTCTAGTTGGAGCCAACATTTATGGGCCAGGCATTATCCTTAGCATTTTATTTGCTTTCTCTCCTGTTGTCATTACAACAACTGTATAAGGTCAGACCATCATTAATCCTATTTTGCAGATGGGGAAACTGAGGCACAAGCAAATAAAGCCCTTACCCAAACTGATGCATCTAATGGAAACTAGAGCCAAAGTGTGAACATTGGTGGATATTAAGGTTTTAGGCAAGAGTGAAAAAACAAAACAAGAAGGTGAGCTAAGAGTTCAAGTCTTCGCAGAATGAAGGAGGGTGAAGGGCGTTTCCAGAGAGGGCACAGAGAGCTTTGGAGGGGTGATGTAGACACCAAGCAAGAGATTCAAGCAAGACCTACTTTTGAAGTCAGAAGAAGGAAAGTGATACCTTAAGGACGAGGGAGACAATCCATTTGAGAGAGAAAGTCAGGTTTGGGTTAAGGCTGGTTGATACAGGAGGGCTGGGAGAGTCCTGTGAAGATGGTGGGGAGGGAGGGGATAATTGATTAAGCATTTGCTTCAAAGGCTTTAGGAGGCAGAGAGGAGGAAGGTGAGGGGAGGGATCGGAGGCAAACGTTAGGAGAGAAAGTGAAAAAAATTGTTGAGGGGGGGGCGTGGATAAAAGAACCAACATACAGATAAAAGGAATCCCCGAAGGAAGACTAGTAGCAAGTGAACGAAGTGAATACTTAAGCCCTGTAATTCAAGAACAATTTCCTAAAGCTAAAGAAAAAAGATTTGAAACTGTTTCTTGAAAGACAGTCCTGCATCCCGAGAAGAGTGAGCTGTAAGGACCAACACTGAGTTCAAGGAGAATCACTGGACTTTAAAGAAAATGAAAAAATAAATCTTTTGGACGCATGATCGCTATGTCCAGAGGGGAGTGGCCAGACTTCAGGCCTGGCCTGAGCCACTGGCTTCAATTATTTCAATCAGGACTTGGCCTCTTTGACATTTTGTCTTTCATCTTTGCTTCTATCATGTGGCTTCGGGGCAGGCAAATTCTTTCCTTATGATGTCTCTCAGAATTTCTCAGAATATAGTATTACAACATGAAATTCGGCATAAAAAGAATGCCTCTCTATTTGACGATTTCAGTAACAGTTTGAAGACTGCATCTGAGTGGACCTGCCCACACCTGGAGCCAGAGCAGGACACCCCTGGGCTGAGAGAGACAGAGGCGTATCTTCCCAAGACCAATGCAAATTCTGTCTTCAGCAGAAGAGAAACAGAAAAAACCCAAGTAGAAGAACTTATGCTCACCAATATTCCTACCCTAGTCTTTCTTGCTTCTGGGTTTCAGCCCATAGCCGGGGAGGAGGCGCCATGGGTGGCACTGGGACAGGATGGGCCAGTGTGTGGATGGAAATAGGATTCCACCCACCATCCTGTTCTCCATAACGAAGAATGTGTAGGTGTTTGTTTCCGCTTTTGGGAGGGAATTTCCTGGTTGGTGAACACACTGATGTGCCAGGACCGTGATGTGTCCTGGTTCCACCAGGAGAGGACAGGGGGCCTCTGTAGTTGAGACCCTCACGGACCGTCACCCCATGTGTCGTTCTTTTGGCTGGTTCTGCTTGGCAGCCTTTATAGCAAATCATTAAGGACAGTGACTGTGAGTCATTTTAGTACATTATTGAACAGGAGCAGGTCATGGGACCCCCTAAATTCATAGCCAGTTGGTCAGAAGCGTGGGTGCCCCAGGCACCCTCAAACCTGCAGCGGGTGTGTGAAGTGAGGGCAGTTCACTGGGGACAGTGCCCCCGAGCCTGGGGAGTCTGCACTAACAGGATGGCACTGAAGTTTCCCACTGCTCCTTCCTTGCAACTCCCGGAATTTCTGATGACTACTTGGAAACAAATCCCCAGCCTTGAAGATCACGCTATTTGACCCTTAATCTATCTCCATGGAAAAGTGGCAAAGGAGCACAGTGGCAGCAGGCACGGCCAGTGTCAAGCCCAGGACACTCCCTGGACAGAACCAAACCTTTTGGAACTTGGGACACGCAAGAGCTCACGGTGGCCGTCAGGTTCCAGCTGCGTGACGGATGGGTGGGGGCTGCACCCATCACCTGGCTGCCCAGCTGGAAACAGGAGGTAGAAGGTGGCAGGAGGGGGATGAAGGAGTCTGCATGAGCCACTTGGGTGGGTGAGCACACGGGGTGCCTGGAGCTGGGCAGCAGCTTCCTCCCAAAACCCAGGACCGCTCACACTCAGGTCCCTGGTGCCAGATCCCAGGGTTAGCGCGGACTTTAACAGTCTCTGCTTCCCTCTTTACCTCTCGTCGCTCGCTCCTTGTCTGTTTCTTGGGCCATGTGCCACAGCTAGAAGAGGAGATGGGCAGCAAATGCCCATCCCGTTCATCAGGGTCATGAAGGTATTGGGATTCATTCACAACCAAAGGACAATTCTGGAATAAGAAGTGTGCACCTGACCTCACCTTTCCTTGCACTCTATCTTTTTAAAATCTAAGCATGTCACATGGGGCACGTGAGGACACAGATTCCCCAAACATCCCTTGCATAATTCTGGGTTAGGCTGTTAATCTTGCATAGGCATAAGAAATAACCCTATCGACATATTTACTTGTATTTACTTGTACCCCAGCCCGTGTATGGATCATTGTAACTAATATATCACATGCATATGAATCAAAACACTGGCAACTTTGTCCTGGAAGTTCCTCTAAACAGGATTTCTTCCAATAACCCACAAGGCCAATATCATTAGCAGACCCTTTTCCATTTAGCAGCTAAATGGCAGGTCTGTGGGGATGCTACTGACCCATGTTTGCTTTTATGGGATGGAAACCTGCTTGGCTCTATCTCCAGTAAGTTCAGCTCCAAAATATTTGCTCTTAAATGGGTTAACTGTTTTCCCCTGACCACACTGAGGCTGGCAGCTGGGGATGGACAGTTAACCTTGACACTCATTTTCCCAGGGGAGAAGTTAATTCATCATCACGCAGCAGCCGGCTGGCATCCCAGGCTGGGGCCTGGTGAGGAGCGAGCCAGACTGGGGCTGCCCAAGACGGTGTGAGGGAGCCAGAGCCACAGAGAGGACACGGCGTTGGCCCCTGGCAGGAGAGAGAGTGAGAAATGCCCTGGCTTCTCCTGTCCTCCAGCTTCTGGTCCGACAGGGCTTGCGATCGGCCAAATCTGGCCCAAAGCCCGATGACAAGGGAGTGTGGGGAAGCAAGGATCAGGCTCCCGGTGACATAGCAAAGCAGGAGGAAGGCAGGCAGGAGAGGATCTAAGAACAAACACAACAGTGACCAGCAAAGAGAGAGCAGGACATTGAAATAACGGGCCTTCCTAGAAGCCTGTGGTTTCTCAAGATGCATTTCTGTATCCTACGGGTCTGATACGGTTCTCCCACGGGCCCTGCGGTATCCCTCCTTAGAAGCAGCTAGAGGTGTGTCCAGTTACGTGGGACTCTCAGCAGTGTTCACAGATAGCAGATATATAATCTGATTTGTTACAGAATTCCAGATCAGACTAATTTAAGCTACAAATGGTGACCCTTGGGCTCTAGTTATAGAAAAGTCCAAGGAGATCTCGCTTCAGACACAGATGGGCTCAGGGGCTTTAACAATGTGTTGAGAAAAGCCTTCATCTCTTGGCTTCCCTCTGCAGGGGCTCCGTCGTCTGGCCGGCCCTGCCCTCTGGGTTGAAATACTTCCAGATCAGCAGCTCCAGGAAAAGTAGCCGCAGAACTCTCAGGATTAACACAGATGGGGGCGACCCGGGCCTTGTGTCCATCCCTGAGCCAATCAACGAGCCAAGAAAAATGGAAGAAAGTGGGCGTCCAGACCCACCACCCACGCCGGATCCCTGCGTGTTCAATCACACCTCCCGAATGGAAAAGGAGCGTGTGCTGCTGCTGAGAAAGCAAATCCCTCCTCTTCCCTGTGCCCCATCAGCTCGCCTTCTCTGGCAGCTGCCCTGCTGTGCTCCTTTCCCTGCAGAAATAAAGGCGCGAACTCCAACCAAGAAGGCGGGGGCCTCCGAAGATGCCCAGTTTTCTGGGGACACCTCTCTGGAATTTTTCCAGGCAGTTACCAGGGAACAACAGTTACTTATTCCCTTGTTCAAAAGGAAAAACATAGGTTTTGGGAGGGAAGTGGTAACTCTCTCTCTCTCTCTTTCTCTGTGTGCGTGTGTCTTTCTTTCTTCTTCCCCTCTCTCCCTTCCCTAAAGTGGTAGCCAAGAGTCTCCTGAAGAATCCAAATTAGGGCCCTGAGCTCATCGTGTCCCATCGTCCCCCCTCCAGGAACACAGGCTTTCTGAGCTGCCTCCGACCACCGCAGCCTCGACAGAGAGGATCGCACAAGGCTGGTCCTTTATGCCCCAGAGGGCAGGTGCAGCCCCGAAGCCATCCTCCTCACTCCGCATAAGGACCCCTTTGTACACTCGTGGCAACGTGGGCGGGGCGGGAGGGCGCTGGCTGTGGCTCTCTGCTCTGTCTTTCTGCCCCTCGGGTATCCGCTTTGTCCCAGGCCGTGTGCTTCCTCCCGACTCTCTCCATCGTTCTCTGCTTCCGCTCTCAACAAATCTTTGGGTGTCTCACAGTGAATGCTTCTTAAGCACCTACTATCAGCTCTGGGTAGAGCCCGACTCTGAGGAATACAAACCCCAAAACGATAGAGTCTCCATCTCTCTAGAATCTACCATCCTGTCTGGACGATGGGGAGTGAAGGTACAGCTTGAAGGTATCACAGGGACCAGATGCTCTGAGGAGTCTCCAGAGAGAAAGACAAGCTCCTCCTGCTTCAGACGCTCTGGGAACAATGAATAGAGACGGATGGGACAGGTGGGTCCTGAAGTATACGTAGGAGTTGGCGGGCTGCTCTTGGGGTGCATTTCCACAAGATCTTCCCTTTCCCACCTTTCCCTGAAAAGACAGTATGATGTTATGGTTAGAAGCACAGAATCAGGAGACAGACTCTCATTTCAGTTCCTGCCTCCCACCCCCCAGGGGTTAGGTGGTCTTTGGAAGACAACATCAGGGAAATGGCTTCACCTCTTTGCAGCCTCAGTATCCCCATTTACACAGTGGAGATCATAACAGTACCTACCTTATAAGGTCATCATGGTAACTACAGCAGGGTAGTCAGGGTGGCTAACTGCTATGTCAGATGATCCCCAAGTCTAGGGTAGCCAGACTTTTGGTTTGCCTAGGACTGAGGGGTTCCCCAGCACACAAGACTCTCAGAGCTAAGAGCAGCACAATCCCAGGCAAACTGGAGCAGATGATTACCAAACCTCAAAGGCCGCCATAATAGAAGATCTTTGTTTCAGCTCCCATGGGTGTTGGGTGGCCGCCCTCCATGCAGTGATTAGGGGACCCAGGTTCCTACTTTTGGCTCCACCCAAACAGGGTGTTGCCTTGGAGATTTCTCTGGGCCAGGCAGAGGTGATTGTCCAAAGCTAGGTCACATGGCAGCACCAAAGTGCAAGGGAGGCTGGGAAATGTAGCTCTCCTGTTTGACCAGGAGGGAGAGGAACCTGATTTGAGGAGCTGCCGGTCTCTACCTCAAGAGTGAGTTGAGGGAAGTAAAGGAACGAGGACAGTGAGCAGCTTGTAGGACTGTCGTGCATTACTATCGGTGGCTGTCATCATTCCTGCTCCTGCTCCTGCTCACGTTCACCTGCTCGGAGAGGCCTGCCCTGGCCCGCCGAGCGACACAACCCCTGCACTCCCGCTCTCCGCCTCCCACCCACATCTGGACAGCATGACGTTCCTATTCACCTCCTGTTTTCCTGTTCGCTAGCCATCACCCCTCCCCAGCGAGACGCTAAGGGCCACCAGATCCAGGCGCCTCGGACATCCTTAGGCCCCGGGAATGGCAGTGAACATCCGCTGACGGAGACAGGGTCTAGGGTGCGCGGGCCCTCTCACACAGGCGCCCTTCTGTCCAGGAACACCAAGTCTGTCCAGGGTCCCAGAGTCCTCAGCCTCCTCTGACCCCCTTGGGCCCCACCCATCTCTCCTGCCTGGGTCAAACGTTCAGCCTGCATTTTCTGGGCGCCCTGGGTGTCTTGGCAGCTTCACCCACCACCCACACACCAGCCTGCCCCGCCCGCTCCAGCCCTTTCTTCCCGCCCACACCCCACACCCCTTCTTTGAAGAGCAAGGTTTGTTTTGCTGCAAGTGTAATTAACACACATTCCGTAAACACCTTATGTCACAAACTGTGGCAAGCTCCTCGTTATTAGACTCCCCAGATGGCTTCTGGGTACAAAATATTTATGAATCCTGTTTCCGTGGCATATGGCCCAAGAGGCAAGAGTAATGTGGATGGGAATGACGTTTCTCCCAGCATGCACCCTTGTCTGCTGCCTCGGGGGTTGTCAGTCCTGTCCCCACCCCCTTGTCTGGAAGGCCCCTGGGGTTTGGGATGAGGCCCTTGGAGAGTCCTCCCCGGGGACCCCAGTCACAGGGCTCCACTGGGAGTCATAGCGAGATGAGAGAAGATTGTGGGAGGCCGGCTGTGAAGGGAGGAGAGGAGAAACTGGATCTGGAGGGATGGGGCTGGGCAGAGGGAGGGCCTGGGGTAGCTTTGCTGGGCTGTGGGCTTGGGGGTTAATCCAAGGAATCATCCGGTGTAGTTCCTAGACTCTGAGAAGTGGAGGCGCCCAGGCTTCTCGGCAGCCCCCCTTTGTGTCTGGCAGCGGGTGGGGATGGAGGGTCCTAGGCCACACAGCCGGCCGGTGGGAGGCACAGGCCAGCACTGGGGACCCCCATGGTAGGCACGGGTAACCTTCAAGGCTCCATCTGTATGTGTTCAGCACAAAGGAAGATGCACAGAGATAAAGATGCACAGAGAGGGAGCAAAGTAACCATTTAAAATGTGAACAGCCCACCTGACTGTTTGGCACCATCAACATAGCAGCTAAGATCACGCACTCTGAAGCCAGACCTTCTGGGTTCAAATCCTCAGACATGTTTTTTGCCTCAATTTCTCCATTTGAGAAATGGAGATACTAACAGAACCTGAGAATGGAATAGGTTTATATGGTAAAATACTTGGAAAACCTCTTGGCACATAGAAAGGTGCCCCGAACACGCTTGGCACTCAGCAGGTCAGGTCTTCACTATCGCCCTCCCATGGGGTACACCTTCCACCCTCTGACCCGGACCACCCTGGGTGTCCTTGGATACCCACCCTCACGGGTCCCACGGGCCTGTTTATAGGCTGTCCTTGGGGCTTCCCTGCTTCTGCCCCTTTCTATTCTAGTTTTCCTGACACTTATGGATGATTTAGGTGTGTTCAGGGTGTTTTTAACTACACCTAGTCCCTGCCCTATACTTGATCTTTTGTCAGATATATGGACCCCTCCCCAAGACCCTCTCCCTTAGACTCTACCCCTGCCGTGAGAGCCTGCAAGTAGCTCCAGTACTCAGCCCCAGTAGTGGGGTCTCAGGAACGGGGAAGGAGAGAGCAGAGGGGCAGGGCGTGGGAGATGGGCAAGGACATGCAGAAACTTGTCCCCTTTCTGGAAGCAGTTGAAACAGGGCTGGGTTCCAAGTTGTACTCTGAGCATCCTCGAGGTGAAGGATGGCTGTGGCATCTGTGATTGTCCTTTCCGTGGTAGTCCGGTGGCCTCTCCTTTCTCCCTTGGTCCTCCTCGTGTCCCATTCAGAGAAGCCCAGCCGCCGAGCAAGGGTGTGGTTCGTCGGGGCCTGTCGGGAAGCCCCTGCGTGTAGTAGAGCCTCACTCTGTGTCTGCCTCCACCTGCTCCCGCCTCCCTTCCCTTCCTGCTCAGCTCTCTGCCCGGGTCTGCACTTTCATCCTCTGTGTTTAGTGATCCCAGACCAAGGCACACCTTCTGGCTCACCTGCTTCCAGGGCTCCGCAGCAAACATCGGGGACTGGGCTCATTCCCCACATCCGCCTGCATCTATCCCTGATGCTTCTTAGAGACTGCAAACAGTACCAGGTGGCACAGGTCTACAGCCCGACTTGTGTGTGCCTGGCCGTGGCCAAGGCCCAGATGGTGTGTAACGAACAATACCTGGGACGCTCTGAGATGAGGCTGCGGAGCCCGATCCTGGGCTGGCTTGCTAAATTGTCCTGAGGTTACTTGCATCCACAGAGGTGTGCTGCTTCTCTCTGTCTCCTCCTGAGTTGGGATCTTCGAGTCTGTGGGGGATCCCTGCACCCCATCCCCCCCTTCGATGAGCAGACACCTCATCACTGCACCCTGACCTACTCCACTAAGCCGGGTGACACACATGCTCTCTGCCCTTAAGAGGATGAATAATGGGTGTTTTGGGGATGGAACGCTCAGTTTTATTTCAGAAGTTGTCTCGGGCTTTGCTGGCACACAGGGGCACTCCCTCCTCTGGATGACTCAGGGCACAGTGAAGATCATCTTCTAAAGATGATGTGAAAGGTAAAAACGGTGCATGGTTAAAATTACCCGTGGAAAGGTTTCACTGCGTGCAGAGAATGGTCAGGGCTGGCACGGGCTCCGGAGGGCCCAGTGTTTGGGGGTTAATGTTCCACAGTCATTGCCTTGACGTTTGTAATAATTTTATCTTCGAACCTGTGTTTGTGAGTGAAGACTGATGGAATGATGGAGAATGCTTGGAGGCTTAGCTGACCAGCAGCCCTGGATCCTCGCCTCCTAGGATGGGCTTTCAGCTACACACTTTCTGTCCCCTGGTGCCTCAGGCCCCACACAGCCTTCCTCTCCTGACCAGCCACCCCCGCATGACCCCTGCCATCAGGTGGTGACCCCTGTCTGGGAGAACCAGGGTGGTGCATGCACTTCACAGCATCGCTGGGAGGGGGTGTGGGCCATCCTACTCCAGCCGACAGCTGGAATTTCCCTAGACCTTTCCAGTTACTGAGTCATGATTTTTTTTTTCACCTTAAGCCATTTTGACTTGGTCTCTAAAGCTTCAAACCAAACGATTCGGGGCACCTGGGTGGCTCAGCAGTTGAGCATCTGCCTTCAGCTCAAGGCGTGATCCTGGGGTCCTGGGATCAAGTCCCACATCAGGCTCCCTACATGGAGCCTGCTTCTCCCTCTGCCTATGTCTCTGCCTCTCTCTGTGTGTCTCTCGTGAATAAATGGATAAAATTTTAAAAATAAAAAAAAGATTCTCACGGACTCTTTAGGCAGCCAGTGCCCACAGCACCCCACCCCCCAACACCAAGATCCAATTTCAGAAAATGATTTGATAATTCTCCAACTAGATGGCAACAGCTGATAATCCACAGTTCCGGGTTACCCCCTCAAGGGCATTGCTTGGAATGTGGAAAGTCAAAGAAAGGGATCTTAAAGATGCTTTGGAGGATCCACCTCTTTTATTCTATATTAGCAAACTGGCACTCAGAGAGGGCAAGGGACTTGCCTAGGGTCACACAGCAGGCTTGGTACTCTGGATCCGGTTCCCATTTGGCTACGGAGATATCTCAGACATGCACTGGCCCCCTCCCCCAATCCCAATATGATCCTCTGATGTTCTCTCTCTCTCCATCTCTGCCTCTCTGTCTGTCCGTCTGTCTGTCTCCCTCAATGATACCATCACATGATGCATGGATAAGCAAAAATGTAGAATAGCCACACACCGGCTCCAATCAGGCCATACCAAAAGGAGGAAGTAGTGACACACGTGGCAACACATGCTAAGAACACGACGCTGAGTGAAAGAAGCCAGTCACAGCCGGCCCTATCGTGCATGATCCCATTTATAGGAAACGTCCAGAAGAAGAGCAGCCACAGCCACAGAAGCAGATTAGGGGTTGTTTGGGCCTGGGAGGAGGAAGGGATGGAAAGCAACCGCTCATGGATAGGGACTTTCTCAGGGAATGAAAAAGTTCTAGAATTAAGATAGTGGTGATGATTGTTGAAGCTCCTCAACCGCTAAGGCCATGCAGGGGATAAGGCATGCTGAGGCGTGCCTTATTATTATTATTATTTTTTTTAAAGAGTGAATTTTATGGTGCGTGGATTGATCTCAGTAAAGCAGTCATAAAGTACTTCCCACGACTTTGCACATACACTCCGTGGTGTGTGCACATAAAGTGATGGCACAGAGTGGAATGCACACAAGCAGGAACGCTGTCCTCGGGGCTCTGGACAGTGCTCGAGGCTGATTCTGAGTCCAGGAGACTCCCCGTTTAGATTAGGTCCAGAGGCTCACACCTCAGGCACAATGCCCTGTCACCAGCTCACCTGTGCTAGCCTGAGGCTGGCCAGGAAATCCTAAACACAGAGGTAAACACTGTTAATCCATTCTGGGCAGCCCCGGGGCCCTGGAGACTCTCAGGCCGGCTTGCTTTTCCTTTTTGCAAAAGAGGGATTAGCATTTGTTCCTAGTTAAAGACTCTCGAGGACCAACCTGGAACTTTCTTCTTGGTAAATTAAAGGTTCCAAATGAATCTGTAAGAGATCGATTCTGGATGTGGGATAGTGTTATCTAGATGCTGTTTCTTAGACACCCGCCCCCCCCCCCACTCTGTCTCGAGTACAGTGGATTCCTCGCAGCTACACACTCCCCGTGGGCCATTCTGGGCCACTCCATCCGCACATTCCCCTCTAACGAACGGAAGCAGAACCAGCCAACAGGCTTCTCTTAGACATTCTGGGTCACTGCCTCTGAGCTGTGCAGCTTGCAGGCTGGCCTCCCGGGTAGAAAGGAGTCACATCCAGATATGAAGGGTCCCCAATCCTGGCTCAGGATGCTTATCTGGGGGACTGGCCTCCTGCACCAAAAGGTCACGCTCCCACAGCACCAAGTGTGGAGTGACCAGAACCTGCTCTCGAGGTTGGGGACCGCGTACGATGGCAGGAGCCCTTCGGCAAGCAGTTTGGTGTTGTTTCGTAGAGCTGGAGATGCAACGACCTCATGGCCAGCATCGCCCCCGTGGTGTGTCCCCAGAGGAAATGGATGGCACGAGTGCAGGAGGAGGCATGTCCAAGGACACGGCCTGCAGCCCCACTGGAAGTAGACCGCGTGTCATAGGAAGACCCAGCCGTCCATCCACGGTGGAAGGGCTAAACAGCACGGAAGCACTCACCCAAGGCTCACCATCAAGAGTGGGGAGGATGGGGTTGAAGCACCAGAAGCCAGACACAAAAGAATATATAATAAATAATCCCAGGCACCTTGTGTCCCAAATCAGGCCACACCGCACTGTAGTGTTTGTTTGGGCCAGCTGGCTCAGGCTGTGTAAAAGCAAGAGGACAACAAGGGAGCCAACACCCGGAGTCACAACAGTGATGACCTTGAAGAACTGAGGGGGCTGCATTTGGGCCAGGATGCGTGAACGCTTCTGGGAACATCTGCGTCTTGATACGGTGGTGGGAGGGGCACCCGGTGTCCACCTGGTAACAACCTGCTAATAGTAATAAATATGTATTGTGCACTTGTCTGGATGTGTCTCGTGGTTCATAATTTTTAAAAATGTGAATGCTCATGGCTCCACCAACTCTTTGGTGGGCCTTCCTCTTCTACCGTGATTCCTAATTTCCCACTACCACTTAGCCGTAGCACCCCACGCTCAAACGTCATATGAAATCAGGTGGCTTTGTGCCACTTCGTCAGTCGCTGTGGGCTTCTCTCTGTCCCCCGCCTGTCCTCTGTCCCCTGCCCTCTGTCCCCCTAAAGCCGTATGGTCTGCAAAGAGAAGCTCGTTTGGTCTGTACCCAGCAACCCCAGCAGAATGGCTGGTGAGGGCAGGGGGATAGAGGGAGAATGGTCTTCCAGTTTTTCCAGGGCTCCCCACACCACAGAGTCTGCTCCCCAGCTTCAGTGTTGGAACATGATGTTTTCTGCTTTGTAAACAAAAATCCAAGGCAATGAGAACTTGCCCAGAAGCCCCGGGAATGCCACGTTCCTGCAGCTCCCCAGGGAAACCTGCTCTGGGCTGCACCCCTCGGGTCCACAGCCGTCCCCATCACCCCCAGAAGGGGAAAACAACGCAGTTTTGTTTTCAGGCTCCAGTGATGGGCCAGGAGCTCCCTCCCCAGGGGAAGGTGCTCTCTGTTTGGACTTGCAGTACTCTGGGGTTTCATTTCATTTACTTAGTAAATTTGCACTTCTTTCAGGTCTGAGGTTGAAACCAGGTTTTGTTGCTGACGGCTCGAGTGAGGTCTGGGTGGGTGTCCTGTTGGAAGAGAACTTGGCTCCTCGGCCCTTCAGAGGCAACCGCAGCGTGGTGGGTGCTGCTTTGGGGCGAGCATTTCTCCATTTCTGGTTGGCAGCCACATTCTTCGTGGTTTGCTTTCACCTGCTTCTCCCTCACCTCTTGCTGGGTTAGGATCAGAAGCTTGAAGCAAACAAAACAAGCAATAGCTGACCTTGTAGAGGGTCCCCCTGTGTGCCGAACACCTCTGGGTCTAATCCCCACACTTCCCTCTATGGGAGATGTCATTACTATCATGTTCATTTTATAGATGAGGACACTGCGGCACAGAGAGGCCAAGCAACTTGCCCATGTCACACAGCTACTGACTGGCAGAGCTGGGATTTGAACACTGACAGTGTGACTCTGGGACGTTGCTCTAATCGCTGCTCCCTGCCACTCCTCTGGGGAGATCCCAGCCCAGATGGGATGGCCTTCCTATCTCAGAGTTGAAGCAAAGAGGGTGCAGGGAGGAGGTCCAGCCCCGAGAGAGATGCTGAGAGTCACATCTACAGAGTCTGTTGCTGCTCTGGGACCATCACATGCACACAGGACCTGTGCCTTTGGAGGACAAGCCCTTCCTAAGGACCCCACCCACCAGGATGCTTAGGACACGTGCTTCATGGCAGGAGAGTCATGCTATGTCTTCCCATCTGCTGCTGTTGATGCACCAGGCATGGCACGGGGCTCCCGATGCAGCCATGCATAGGACAAGGTATGATGTCTGTCCCGGGGGGTCACTCTGCAGTAGGCAGGGTGAAAGAAACTCCGAAATGGGGAATGCTCCCCCTTGATGTGGCAATTCTTCATTGAAAACAAATCAGATCAGGGGCACCTGGGTGGCCCAGTGGTTGAGCATCTGCCTTTGGCTCAGGTCATGATCCCAGGGTCATGGGATCAAGTTCCACATTGGGCTCCCTGCATGGAGGCTGCTTCTCCCTCTGCCTGTGTCTCTGCCTTTCTCTGTGGGTCTCTAGGAAATAGATAAATAAAATATTAAAACAAAAAACAAACAAAAACAAAACAACCCCCCCCCAAAAAAAACCAACAAAAATCAAATCAACATCTGGCCCTGCCCCACCTGCTCTGGCAGGAAGTTGAATCTCCATCATTTTGGAGACTTTTTGCCCTCCTATGATTTAGGGCAGATTCAGGGGGTTCACCTCCTCCAAAAGAACTGCACAAGTGCCCCTGAGGCAGGAAGGGCTGGACTGCCTCTCTGGAGTCAGGTCGTCTCCAGACGACCCTCTCTGGGTCAAGCCCTGGCTCTGTCGCTTGGTAGCTATGTATCTTTGGGAAAATTACTCACTCCATGCCTTGGTTTTCTCATCTGTAAAAGGGGAATAACAATTGCCCCGGGACTCACAAGGTCATCATGATGCTTACATCTCTGAATATGTAGGAATCACTGAAAACAGTGCTTGGCATATAGTAAACGCTTGATAAATGCAAGATGTCTGGCTGGAAAACAAATAGATCACACACACTGGCATCAAGCCACAGATGCCATTCTCTGGTGATCCCTCCATTGCCACCTGGGGAAGGTCTCACTCATTGCTAGACACTTTTTTTTCCCTCCCTGCTATACTGAGATATGATTGACAAATAAAACTGTAGATACTTAAAGTGTACCACGTGATGATTCGGTACACATAGACATTGTGAATTGATCCCCAAAATCAAGTTGATGAACACATCCATCCCCTCACATAGTTATCTTGGGTTTTTGTGGGGGTTTTTTTGGTGGGAAGAGTGGTTAAGATCTACATTTTTGGTAAATTTCAAGTGTACAATTAACTGTAGTCACCGTGGTGTGCGTTGCATCCCAGCCTTTATTCATCCTGCACATTAAAGTTTGTGTCCTTTGAACAACATGCGCCCTTCTCCTCCACGCCCACCCCCAGCCCTGGCAACCACCATGTTACTTTCTGTTTCTATGAGTTTGACTGTTTTTTTTTTTGTTTTGTTTTTTTTTTTTTTTTAGATTCCACATACACGTGAGATCATGCATGAAATATTTGTCTTTCTCTGCCTGGCCCGTTCCACTTAGCACAATGTCTTCCAGATTTGTCCCTGTGGTCCCCAATGGCAGCATTTCCTTCTTTTTATGGCTGAATAATATTCCATTGTATATATACACCACGTTTTCTTTATCCATTCATTCATCGACAGACACACTGTTTCCACGTCTTGGCTATCGTGGATGACGCTGCCATGAACATGGGAGTGCAGGTACCCCTTTGAGACCCCGATTGCGAGGCTGCCATTAACACCTGTCCACCACCTGCGGGCCGTCCCTCTGCCGGAGAGCGAGGGCATCAGGCTTACGTTGTACTATCTCCTATTATGGCAAATGGCATTGGTTTTAAATTTTGAAATGTGAATACATAAGGTGATTTCTACTATGAATAACTATATTGAAGTAGAATATATACCGTTTTTTTTAAAACATCACTAGATTAAACTAGAGACGAGCACAGATGTCATGAAAACCGGAAACGGGTGTAAATGAGACTTGGGAAACCATCGAGTGGTGGCTGATGTGCTGAGAAAGTGGTAATAACCAGCATCTGTTGAGATTTCACTATGGGCCCAGCTCTGCTCTAAGCAGCTCTATGCATAATAAATAATTCACTCTCCTTGGTGACTCAGTAAGGGTCACTGGTCGGAAGGCCCCGCTGAGACGGGCCTGGACGTGTCCGGAGGCTGTGTGTGAGTTCGCCTCCCCAGGCTGGCCTCACCTGCGCGGTAGGACGGGGGTGTCATCACCTGTAGACAGTAGCTGCGTACTGCTCCTCCAGGCGGCTCCGTGGCAGCTGAGCCAGGCTTTGCTTCCTGACCTGCCATGGGTGTTATAAAACCACTGAATGGGATTTACTGCAGCAAACCCCAGGTGGAATCGGTCATTGCCACGGCTAATGGCATTTGTGGACGATTAGCTGACCTTGGCTTTTCTTCTGCTGAATCAGGGCCCTGCCCACCACAGGCTGATGGGGCCTTCGTGGGCTACTGTCCCATGGCTCAGCACCTGGCTAGGTGCAGGTGCACTGGGGTGGCTCTGGGTGGTGGACTATTTGAGAGCAAAGTCAGCACTTGAGGTTTAGGGCAGGAGCAGAGTGGGAGGCCCCAGAGGGGCTTGTTGGGATCTGAGTCCTGAGTCCTGGAGACTCTTTTTTCTTCATTTCCCAGAGAAACCAAAATGTCCACGCTAGCAGGACCTCGGAAATTGCTGATCTGGTCCATGCTGGGTCTTAATTCAGCTGAGTCAGCATTTAGGTTTGAGGGATTGGGAGGGTTTCCTGGAGGAGGTGGCCTGGAATCTCGTCCTTGAAGGAGTCACTGCTGGACTTTAGGAGAGATGAAAGGTGCGGGGGAAAAGTATGCCAGGCACGGGTTGGGAAAAGGGAGAATGGATATTAGGTAGAACCTAGGGTGGGAGTCCGACGCAAAGCAGGAAGCAGGTGGGGAGCACATCATGAGCGGCCATAGGCAAAGAGGTGGGAGAAATGAGGAAACCGTTTGTTTGTGTGTTTTGTTTAGTTTAAATGAATTGAATTTAAAAAAAACATCAGGCTAGAGACTTTGTAATTGTTGTTTGCTTGTTTTTCCCTTACCTGGGGAATCAATGCTGCACACCTACCTCCAGGCAGGTAGCCCCAGACTGGGGGTGGACAGCTGGGCACTACCTAGGGATGCGGACCCGATGTCTCCAGGAGCTCGGTCTTGCAAGCAAAGTCAGAAATCTGGAAGCTTATTAAGAACACAAAACAAGACTAGACGGGCACTTGCAGGGGCAGCCTCTGTCTAGGCATCTCTAGTGGTTGAAGATTTTTGTCGGCAAGAGGTCGATGGATGTTTGGGGTCCCTGGCACAGCCACATGTGATTGGATCCAACTCCAGAGCAGACTTCTGGGCGGGACTCAGGGTTGTGCTGGGGGCAGTGGGGCCCATGGCTTCCTGGAGGCATCTGGCTTCCAGCAGCTTCTCAGCATGGCGCCCACACCATCTGGAACCACTTGTTGAGCTCACATTCCCATGTCTCGGAGAGCGCAAGAGCCAGAGACTCTGTTCGACCTTGGCTGTGACCTGTGTGGATGGGGAGACAAGGGCCGAGTCCCCCAAGCACGGCCCCTCTGACAGCTCAGCCCAGGCAGGAGCTGCTCTGGTTACAGCCCAGGACCCCTGGGCCCTCCTGGCGCATACATTAGCATCTATTAGCTAATCAAGAATAAATTCACAGCTTGCCCTTCCCGGGGGACAGGAGAAGGCGCCAAGACATCAGCTGGAGGGCTTTTCTGACTCAGAGATCTTCTCAGAGGTTGGAGCCCTGGGCTTTGACTGGATGGAAAGGCAAATGGCCAAGTGGTGGTCAGGGGGTGGCTGGATGTGTGGGAGCAGGTGAGCCAGATACTTTGTAGGGATTGGGAGACCCCAACGGACACTCAGCACATCCACACCCAGATCTTGACTTCTGCCTCCCTTTCTCCTTTTTTCTCTCCAGAAAGAATGGGGATTTCATTGAGAGTGAGTGGAGAGGACAAGAATGAGGTGACACATCAGGGGTGGTGGGCCTCCTGGGGGGCAGTGGTGGGGGTTGGGGGATCGCCAGAAGGGAGCCCGTGCGGCTCTGCTCCTGGTGGATGGGGTGGGGATGTCCGGAAGAAGCGTGATAGGGCCAAACACAGGCGGGGTTGCCCCAGGTCCCTGGGGGTCTCCAGGATCACCAAGATAGTGGCCAGGGTCCGCCCTCAGCATACGTGCGGGTGAAAAACAGACCTGACCAAGGAAAGTGTCAGGAAAACTAGAATAAAAAGGGGCAGAAGCAGGGAAGCCCCAAGGACAGCCTATATACAGGCCCATGGGACCCGTGAGGGTGGGTAACCAAGGACACCCAGGGTGGTCCGGGTCAGAGGGTGGAAGGTGTACCCCATGGGAGGGCGATAGTGAAGACCCGACCTGCTGAGCGCCGAGCGTGTTCAGGGCACTGGTTGAGTGCTTCATGGGCATCAACACCTTTCATTTTCCCAAATCCTCTGAGCTGGGTGGTTTATCACACCCATGATGGGGATGAGGCGGCCAGGCTGTTTGTCCAGCAACACGGAGCTCGTAGTCATGGCACCAGGTGGGGCCCAGGCAGCTGGCCCGAGCCCTGAGATCTGCCTTCCTCAGGGCACAGCTGGGGACAGCTCAGACTGGCAGGTCCTTTTCAGAGGCAAATGCTCTCAGGTCTGAAGGGCCCTCCACAGAGAACGGTGACAGTCTCAAGTATGTCCTCAGCATAGGTGGTCACACGTGGGGACCCTTCATGATGGCACTTGGGGCAGGTGGGCAGATTTTGCTTTTGTTTTCTTTTTTTTTGGAATCTTTACCTGCTTCATTACGCTCCCTTCTCCTCCTGAGTCCTGGACAGAAATCCATCTCTGTTCTGAATTTCTGCATCACCAGGAAGTCAGTGTGCTCCGTGACCTACAGCAGCCAGTCAGGCTGGGGCTGTTCAGTGTGTATGTGTGTGCCTCCTGCCGACACACACACACACACACACACACACACACATTCACACTTATACTTGCAAACATTCTCACACACTCCTACACATGTACTCGTGCATGTCCATTTATGAAACACACTCACACACACACTCAGACACACATACCCACACTCACGCACATACACTCACACACACATACACATACTCATGCACTTAGACAACACACACTCACACACACTCCTACCACCAAACCTCTTACTCAGATGCACTAACCTTGCCCTCACTGAAGGCATCATTCCAATCCACAGTATATAATTCACCGCACACACGCACACCCACATGTGTAGCCTCATCCATTAGCAAGCTCACAAATGCATCCACTTGTCATCCAATGCATGTAAACACAAGCACATCCCCAATTATACTTTCTGAACACAAACACATGCTTGCTCATCTGTTTTCACTCACTGAACATCTCTTGCGCCCCTGGCACTTCTTTGTAATGTCTCTTGTCGGATGCCTGGGGGAGCATCTAGCCCTGGGGGGCTGCCATGGTTGGCAAGGGGAGAGCAGAGTTAAGCCAGGTGTCGAATGATGAAAAGGAATTTGCTTGGGAAGTTGGATCATTCATTCATTCATTTTTGCTTGAAACTGTATCTTTGGGGGCGCCTGGGTGGCTCAGTTGGTTAAGCAACTGCCTTTGGCTCAGGTCATGATCCTGGGGTCCTGGGATTGAGCCCCATATCGGGCTTCCTGCTCAGCAGGGAGTCTGCCTCTCATAAATGAATGAATGAATGAATGAATGAATGAAACTATATCTTTGTTTGTGAATTATCTGTTTCCCTCAGTAGAATACAAGTCCCACTGGGGGAGGATTTTTGTTTTGTTTGTTGCTTCATCTCCAGTGACTTGAGCAGAATCTGACATTCATCTGAGCTCTTAATAATTACTGTTGAATGAATGAATGAATGCATGCATTAATCCTCCCCAAAGAATTCTGATGGCAGCGATTTGGCTCATATTTGATGCTATGGGTTGTTTCAAAATGTTCACAAGGAATGAGGATCTTCCCACCCCTCTACAGAGAGAAGGATGAAATTAGTGCGGTTTTCACGGGGAAAGAGTGAGTTAGAATAAATGGATTAAGCAGAGCTAAGGTCTGAAAACCTGCTGGATATTTCAGGGTTCTGGAAAGGGAGGAGGTCAAGAGAAGGAGGAAGGGAGAAGGAGGGGAAGGAGGGAGGAGAAGCAGGGGGGAGGGAGAGACCCAAGGAGGGGAAGGAGGAGGAGAGAGACAGAAATGGAGGAGCACTGACACCTGTCTCTGAGAACTAAGTGACCCACTTTCTGAACATCAGCAGGGAGTGAACGAGCCCAGAGGACAGGCGGGAGGGTGGGGATGTGCGAGGTCACTAATTGCCTGGCTTTGTGCAAACCCCCAGGCTCCAGCTGTGTGTGGACTCGGGGGCGGGACTACAGCAGGTTTCTCAAGGGGTCATCGTGGGTGGATTTCAGGTGCACGCTTTTAATTTTTATCACTATTTATCAGAAGAAAAAGAACTAGCTTTAAGGTCAGGATTAGCAATCTGGAGGATGAGGTTCACTTTGGCAAGCCAGCCAGTGTAAAGTGGTTTGAGGAGAAAGATCTAACAGGGGCAGGTGAGAGGTGGGTATGCCCCACTGTGCTGGGGGGTGTGAACACTCCCGTGTGGGAAACACAGACCTGCATGACATCAAAGGAAACTTCCAGCTTTGTGGCTTTAAGGTATGACAGGACCAGGGTCTCAGGCCAGTGGATGAGTTAACCTGACAGGGGGAACCCATGGAGCTCCCTGCACCCTTCACCACCCTGCTCTCCAGAAGAGGAAGGAGATCCTATAAGGTCTTACTGGAGGGAAAGGCTGCACCTCCATCCTCATGAAGTCAAGGAGCATCCTGAGTGGGTGGGATCAATTCTGACTGGTGAATGTTTTAGACTCCAAACAAGGTAAACTCTGAGCCTCTGGGCTGGCTGTTCCCACCTCCTGGATACCTTTCCCTGCACTCCTTGTTCATTTGCTGCTTCTCATTCAGGCCCCACCTATGTATCCCCTGAGTGGAACAGCTTTACTGGCATGTCCTATGCTGCATCTGCCCACCCACCCTCACCACTCTCTTGTCCAAGACGCCACCTTGTTTCCTTGGCTGGAATCATCTTATTTACTTGCCAACACATCAAGTGTCCATCTCTCCGATACGTGTCAGCTCCAGGATGGAGGGACTGCATCTGGGGTGCTGACGGCTGGAACCCAGCAAGGGCTCTGATATTTGCTGAGTGATTGAATGGATGGCCACGAAATATTTGAATTATCTGTCTCTACCTCTTAAACATGCTTTTTGTTACACATTCAAGATATGCCAGGCTTGTTCTTTTATCTCTTTCTTCCAGGATGGACGTGTGGGGCGTTCATACCATAACGAGAGCTGGCATCTGGCATTGGTGTGTTTAATAACAGCAAGTGGAAGGACAAAGGGAGGGCTGAACGTTATTTAACCACACCCTGTGCCTGTGGTCCTCGGAGAGCACTCACCGAGGTCCCTGACATGTCTGCCCTGCTCTGGGGTGTCCCAGTTGGCTGGGAAGGAAGGCCGGTCCCTGTGGACGCCTGGCAGATTTGCTGTCAGTGTTTGCACTCAGAGAAAGGCTTTGTGAAGACAAAGGCTCCAAAGCCCAGGCCCAGCTGCCCATCAAGGTGCCAGCTTGATGGATCTCCATGGAGACCACAAAAGCACATCTGTCCCCTCTCCTTCCCAGGGACGGTGTCTGTTCTGAACCTGCAGTGCCCTGGCCTAGAGCCTTCTGCAGGTGACACCTCCCATACCTCCCCCCACCCCAGGCAGAAGCCCAGGCTGGCTCCCCCTTGCCCACTCGGAGGACAAGAAGGAGGGCGGCCCCTGCTTTTCCCAGGAATGGACAGCCTGGTGGACAGAGTGTTGAGGGCCAGGCCAGTAGCACAAATGAGCAAAGAGGGAAGCTGACTAGTACACAGGGCAATAGGGAAGGATGGGGCCTGGAATAAACCACAGAGCCCAGGCTGGAGGGGAGCACACAACACAATTGTCACCAATCAGGCCCCCAGACCCAAGATAGCCAGTTGTTCAGATTTTTCTAGAGATGCTAAAAATCAGATTTTTTCTTTAGATTTTTAATGCTGACACTTTCCCTGGGCTTGACTTCACTGCCACCAGCCTGCGTCCTCTGGAATCAAGCTAGCGTCTTCCCTGGGAAAGCATCTGAGCCTCCATTTCCCCACGGAGTTAGATTGTCTGCAGGGCGCACAGTAACGCTGGTGCAGAGGCTTGAACTCTTACCCACGAGCAGGCACAGATGGTGTCCTATGCTTTGAGCCTCAGAGTGACGAGCCTGCCTCGCTGGCCACTCTGGAGTCAGTCCCCAGACCCTGGGCCACTCTGTGCTCCGGCAAGTGAAGGGTCCACGCTAGGCACAGAGACAGAAGGCTCTCTAGGACCTGCTCCAGAGCAGTGGCCAGTGGCCTGAAATGTCCGACTAATCCACCCACCTCCACCCTGGCAGGCAGAACGGGAAGGGAGGACCTGTGATCCGGGAATCTGAGCTCCGAACTGAAAATATCCTTCATTCCCCTTCACGGTTTGTGCAACAATATTCCCGCAGCCACTGCCCGCAGCCTCTATGAGGAGAGACGATGCTTGGGGGAATCTTGAAGGCCAGGCTGGGGGCCATGTGCATGGGGTGGGGTGGGGAGAGGTGGGGGGTAGTGGGGGGTGGGAAGGGGGTCGATCCCCTGTTTGCAGAGCTGGCCTTTTCCACATTCTCATCTGAGGAAGGGTGTGCGTCTCAAGAGGTGGCCCCTAAACCAGCCGCCTTGCTGCCCCTCCATGGCAGCCCCGATGCTACTTTCAGGGCCCAGCCCCGGGGCCCCTCCTGCGAGAAGCCTTCCTTGATGTCCGCAGACACACGCGCTAATGTTCAGGCCATCGGAGTCTTCTAGCTCTTCCAGGCCACGCTCCTGGGAGAGACGGGAGAGGGGGAGAATCACAGACACACCTGAGGAAGGACCAGTTCCATCGTGTCTCCACCTGCGGGATCGGGCCAGATGTCCCTGGCTACGGCCACGTGGCCGACTCTGCAGCACCGGAACGAGGCAGCTCTGTGTGAGCGGAGAAGACACCGGTCTCCCAGCTGAGGGAGCAAGAAAAGTGAGCCGCAGAGCCGTGTGGCCTATGTCGCCACGGGAGTGGGGACGGGCTGTGTTGGCGCTCGCAGGTCTGTCCGTCCTGAACCGGGGCCAGGTGCTGATCTCGACACGGAAGCCTTAGCGGGGAAGGAAGCAGGCAGGTCCCTATCCTGGTGGAGCCGTTCCTGGCTTTTTCTTTTCTTCTCCTCCCTTCCCTTTGTCTTCCTGTCCTTATCGTACTCATGTATTTATTTACATGATTATTTGGCATCGATGCTGTATATGAAGGCCGCCCGAGAAACGGCTCCCTCCTCTTCAGGGGTCGCCTCTGGGGACGGAAGCAGGATGGCTGGGAAACAGAAAAAGGGAGGGAGGGAGATTCACGTCCCCCAGACACCCTTTGGTGTCGCTGCTTTTCCTTTGTGTAGCCGACCCTAGTTGAGATTAGTTTCCGTAGAAGATTCTAGAACTTCAGCTCCAGTTCCCTCCCTCCCACACAAGGAGGGAGTCTGCTTTCTGAACACCACACTCTGGCCCACCCCCAGACCCTGCCCTCGCTCGCTGGAGTACGCTGCTGCCCATCATACTTGCTCTGTGTGCATCCAGGGTCCTTTGTTGACCCACTGAACCCCCCAATACTCTGAAGGAAGAGACTGTTTCCATAATGCAGATGAAGAAAGCGATGTCTCATCGCTTGTAACTTTTCCAGTTTTGTGCCATGTTCGGGTTCTATATGCCCCAGAACCTAGTGTCATAAAACAAGAACATCTATTCTGCTGACACATCTGAGATTTGGGCTGGCCTTGGCGGTGTCAGCCTGTCCTTGCTCTGCTGTGCAGGCCCGGGAGGCTCAGAAATCATCCGAAGACCCCACACTCACAGTGATGCTGAGGCCAGGAGCTGGGCTCCTCCACCCATCCTGTCTCTGTGGTCTCTCGTCATGGCCTTTCCAGCAGACCTTCAGGGAAGCTGAACTTCTGACACGGCAGCTCAGGTTCCCAAGGCCCAAGCCCAAGGTTGAGAGGTTGGTAAGAGCAGTATCTGTACCACCTTTTTTTTTTTTAATTTTTTATAAGATTTTATTTATTTATTCATAAGAGACACAGAGAGAGGCAGAGACACAGGCAGAGGGAGAAGCAGGCTCCATGCAGGGAGCCCGATGTGGGACTCAACCCCAGACTCCGGGATCAGGACCTGAGCTGAATGCAAATGCTCAACCCTGAGCCACCCAGGCATCCCTGCACCACCTTTCTTGACCAGGCTTTGGAAAAGTGCAATGTCACTTCTAGCACATTCTATCCCTAATGACAACTCATTCATAGTCCGTGGAAAGGGAATTAGAGTCTACTTCCAGTGGAAGGATTACTAAAGAATTCATAGATCTTAAAGCCACCACACATACCAACACAACAGTTGTAGGATTTGAACCTGGACAGCAAGGCTCCAGGACAAGTGCTCTTAGTCACCCAGGCCCCACCTCTTCATTGTCTTCTCTTCAAGGGAAAACGGCCGCCCTCAGGCCCAAGCACATCACAGGTGTTCAATACATGTTTTTTGATGATGTCCAACAGGCCCAGGGACCCGAAATGACCCTTGCTCTTGTCTCCAGAGCTCAGTGAAAAAAGTGGGCCAGAGACGTACAAGCAGGAAACTTCCAGGGGCCACTGGTTGGAGGAGCTAATGAGATCACCAAGATGCCTCATGTCATCTGCTGTGACCCAGCTCTGATGAGGGAAGAGCCGGCTTTCCCGGTGCAGTGTTTCCATAGCAACCAGCAGAGGGCCTGGCGTCAGCTACTGGACACCAGGCACCCTCTTCTGCAGGCTGCTTCCGAGGAACAAAGCTCACCAACTCATAAGAGCCAAGGATGGTTATCGTCTCGGCATCGGTGGTGGGATCCGTTATTCCAGCCGGAGTGAGACAATGGGGGTAGCCTTCGAGATAGAAAAGAAGAGCCTCCAATTCTTGTTAGAATAGCATGGGAATTAAAAAAAAAAAAGCAGAGATCATCTAAGGTAGCAAGTAAGTTCCATTCATTCATTGATTCAGTCAACAAACTCTCATGGAGCATCTGCTCTGGGCCAGAAGGTCTTCTAGGAGCTGAACCGCAAACAAAAGGCCTGTTCTCTTGGGGGCTGACGATAAACAGAATCCATCTGAGGTGAATCACTGCCCCAGCTGGTGGCAAGCATCATGTGGAAAATAAAGCAGGGCAGAGGGACAAGAGTGGGCGGGGGCGGGGGGGGGGGTGGCCTGAGCAAGCCTGGCTGGGTAGGGGGAGGCAAGTAAGTGAAGAAAATTAACCCAGAGAAAAGTACATTTTAACCCTTTATGAGGACACAAGAATAAATTTTCCATGGGCGACAGCTGATAAGGGAAAAGTAGGATTTGCGGCATGGTCCATCACTGGTACCAGCATTGAAATATTTTAGGAGCTTGATGGCTCCGGGGATGTGACCCGGTGGTGCACCAAGAACACTGAAGGCCTGATTTCTCCTTTTTCTGGTGATTCATCTGCCCAGCAAATATTTCAGGAACACCTACTATGTGCTGAGGCCCGTGCCAAGCACTGGTTTGTCAGTTGTGTGATTCTGAATAAAGCATCTTCCTGAACTGGGTGGGTTAGGTCAGAAGTAGGGAACACGAGGACTTTTGGGTCAATGGAGGGAAGGTGGCGCTCATTTGCACACAGAAAGGGTTAATCAGGAATGGATTCGTGCTCTCTGAGTTTGGAACAGGGACTGAAGAGAAGATAAGTAGCAGTCTGAGGGGCCAGCCTGGGTATGTGTCTGGCCAAGCAAAGGGAGGGGCATTTTCCCTGTGTGTCACCTTTAACAGAGGCTCTGGGCTAGACCAGTGCCCTGCAGGAGGTGGCATCTTTTGAGGAGACAATTTGTCAGGATTCTTTCCACTGCAAGTGACAGGAGCCCAAATCAAACAGGCTGAAATGAAAAGAGCATATTGGCTTATGTAAATGAAAGCTTGAGGGGTTTGCAGCTTCAGGTATGGCTGGATCCAGGGTTCAAGTGACCTGGATTCTGGGTACGTGGATTGTTTCTCTTTGTCTCTCAGTTCTGCTTTCCTCCTGGTTGGCATGATTCCTGACTGGCAGCAGCAAAGATGAGCAGCAACCTCGTGCCTTGATTCTGCCCTCACAGTGATGGTTGTAGCGAAAGAGGCCTCTTTTCCAGTTTTGGCAGCTAGGATCCCTCTGACCGGACTCTGACCGGACCAACCAACTCTGGTCACATGACCACACCCTGCCATGGACCAAGGTTGGACAAAGGACGGGCCAGGCCTGGGTCACATGCCCATTCCTGGACCCAGGGACAGAGACAGCCCCACCCGAACCCCATGGATTGAGCATGGGGGAGGGGGGGCCCCACAAAAGAGAATGCAGTGCTGTCACCAGGTAGAGGAATAGACTCTGATAGTCAGGAAGACCTAGAGCCCATGACACAGACCCACGACCCTACCGCAAAAACTCCTCCCCTTAGTACAAGTACCTCCGGGGGCAACCCTTTCCTTGTCAATGAAATGCAGCTCGAATTCATTTCTCAGACCAAATACGTCAAGATGGTACGTGGCTCATTAAGAAGAAGGATGAGTGGGGCGCACACCACTGGATTTTAATGCTTTAAAGACGACGTCTCCTCCATCTGTTTAAGGATTACTATTCCTTGAAGAATTCAGCTCCACACGATAAGTGTTAATACCTTATTTCTTGGGGGACTCTGCAGTCTGGAGTTGGAATTGATTGTGAACAGAATAAAATAATTTGCTTTTTATCAGCATCCTCCACAGAAACTTGTTTGCGGCCAGGATGGGCCTCGGAGGAAAATGCTTCACCTCCCTAATCCCTCCATAAGATTCCTAAATCACACCCGTCACTCAGCGCCACTCAGCCAGAAATGACCGGCGCTCTATAATAATAAAAACAGAATTACGGTCGCTGTCACCTCCCGCTGACGGCTCCTTTAGGGCCGGATGAGAGCAGGACATCAGAGTTAACTGTCCTGGAGGGTGGCAAGGACCTGTGGGCTCGGCCAAGGCGGGGGGCAGGGGCGGCTGTGCTGCTGGGCTCCTGACACCCCAAGTCAGCATTAGCGACCCCTTTCTGTACCCTGGATGTGGTGGGTCCACTGCTGATTTACAGATCACTGATGGGTTCGTCTGGTTTTTAACAAGTTAAGTCACCAAATCTGGTAATTGGGAATTGCATAAAGATCGGGATCTTGCCCCCTTCCTGGGAGATAGGGTGAGTGGAGAGCCCTCCTTTGGGTCGGAGCTCAGACCCTGCAGGCAGGCAGACTGTGTCCAGCTTCCCCTACTGGCTCTGACTGGCTCTAACTGGGTGATTGGAGGCAAATGACTTCTTTTCAGGCTCCTCATCTGTAAAATAGGTGTGATAACAGCACTGGTGTCCGAGAAGAGTGAATGCCCTAAAGTCCAGGCAGGGCAGCTGGCACGGCCCCCCGCACCCAGGAAGTGCCATGCATGAGGGAGCTGTCCCCACGTGCCTTCTACGTCTGTTTGGCTTCATGCCACTCTTGTCACCATCTTGGGTTGTGAGGTGGGTTGAATTGAGGCCCCCAGGAAGCTATGTCCAACTCCCAGTACCGGTGAACGTGACCTTATTGGAAAAGGGGTCTTTGCAGATGTAATAAGGGAAGGATGTCAAGATGAGATCACACTGGGTTCACCAGCTGGGCCCTGGATCCGATGACCAGTGTCCGTGGAAGGCCGGGAGAAGAGGATGAGCTTCTCAGGAAGATGGAGACAGGGCTCAGAGTGCCACAGACACAGGAACACCTGGAGGAGCGAGGGAGGCTTCTCCCGCAGAGTCTCCGGAGGGAGCACAGCCCGTGGGTAGATCACTAGATCTACTTCCCACCCACCAGAAGCGGAAAGGGAGAGAATGGAGGAACAGAGAGGTTAAGTAACCTCCAAAATGTGCACAGTGAGCTTGGGAGGGAGCGAGAGCCCATCTCTGGACTGTGGGCCCCTTACCTGCTTCCACTCGGGCAGGCCGGTGCCAAGGCCGGTTGGCTGCACGTCACATACAGTGACACCCCGACCCTTCCCGAGTGGGCAGCCCTCTTATTACCCTCACGTTACAGATGAGGGAGCTGAGGCACAAAGGGCTTAAGTACGGTGGCCAAGGTCGCACGGCCCATGAGCGGCGGAGCCAGGGGACGACCGGGGAGGCCCGTCTGGGATCCCTGCCCGCGACCCCAGCTCTCTGCGGTTCCCCCAACAAGACCGTGAAGTTTCCCAACAAGCCCTAGCTAGTTAGATGGTCTCCGTCCTAAGTCTGCAAGTAATTGGGCCCGTTTTCAGGCAACTTCACCGAATTTGGTATTGTTTTAGCATAAATGTGACCCGGAAATCGCATTCTTTCTTGCCCAAAGGACAACATGTTACAAGAACCATATCACGGGGAGGTTTCGGGAAGGGATCACAGGTGTAATGAGGCGGGAGATTGGGTTGCTGGCCGTGTGCTGCGGGTCTGGATCTGTCCCTGCTCCTGTCACTACTGACACCTCTTGGGTCTGTTTTGCTCACTGCTGCGTCTGTCTCTGGGCTCTGAGCGCAGTGCCCCGCCCTTGCTGGTCACTGAATGAATCTCTCCTCCTCTCTGCTTCAGTCTCTGTCCCTGTCTCTCTGTCTCTGTCTCTCTGTCTCTGTCTCTCTCTGCCTCTGGCTTCTCAAGGCTTGTTCTATGGAGCTCGCCTAAGACCCCTGATGCGGGGTTGTCCAGATGGAACACAAGCCAGGCCGGGGCTGCGCCTCGGGGCCCCCACCCCTGTCCCATCACTCCAGGAGGGAGACGGATGGACCCCGGCCTGTGGCGATCAGCGCCTGGATCGGGGGCCTGATTACCTGTCTGTGGAACGTTGATTTATGCGTATTTTCCCTCTCTTCCAAGACTCTGGATTGCAGCTAATTTACCGACGGTCTTAAATCACGCCCCCACTCACGCTGCGAAGCCACGCATGAGGCACCATCTATCATGTGCCTCCCGTAACCACTGACTTGAATAAAACAAGGCCAGGGAGGAGAAATACCCACCTCCTTGCCAAGGATGGGGGCTCGGGTGGGAGCCGGCCGTGTAATTTATCCAGGAACGGTGGCAGCCCACACACGGCCCGCTTAATTTCATGTTTGGCTGCTGATGGGTTTTCATTTATAGATAATATAAACAGGTTGACAGGGCCCTAATTAACTGATTTGTGGTCCTTTGGGAACAAATGGTTATTAATATTCATAAACATTTGTAACACTCAGGCAGATGCCCGGCCCTGACATGATCATAATATGTCCTCAACTGCGCGCACCTGTGATTTCTGATTTGTCTCTTGCCCGTGGACACCGGAGGGCGTTGACAAGTGCCGATGGCCCCTCGCCAGGAGACAGGTCCATCTCTTGATCACATCATTAGTGTGAGATTGGCTGGTTACAACTTGCTGGATTTTCCATAATCCCTTTTTTCTCTCTGGGTGTCCTTGGCCCAGCAATCCTTTGCTCCCACCCGTGAATCTCTTTGAGACAAGCTGAGAACCCCCCTCCTTCGGGAAGCCTTCCTGGACTGACCTGTCTCCGCGGGGATGCCCTCTTTCCGCTAGCATAGTCCGTTGGTGCGGTGTAATTGTTTACATGAGGATTTGGTTTTCAAGGTTTCTAGGCTATTTTACCCAAGAATGTCCTGCCTCATGAACTTGTCCTAAAATCAGGGACAGATCAATTTCTCCCTTTGGCAGTCTTACACGAAGTCGGTTGCCATGGTGATAAACCGTGGTAAATAACAATCCAAACAGCAACAGCTGGCATCTCGCTGGCTCCTTATCATGTGCCTCGAGTCTCTACCTGCTTCTGTCTATTCATCTTCTTGCCACCGCCCTGTGAGGCAGGTACGAGGGTCCTCCCCGTCTTCCAGAGGAGGAAACTGAGCCACAGAGCGGCCCAGGAAGTCAGGCAAGACCTTCAGTCCGGGAGTGACACAGTTAAAATGTCTCTCAAGAGAATCTCTGAGAGGGGCGCCTGGGTGGCTCGGTTGGCTGAGGGTCTGCCTTCGGCTCAGGTCCTGATCTCAGGGCCCTGGGATCCAGACCCACATCGGGGTCCCGGCTCAGTGGGCAGCCTGCTTCTCCCTCTCCCTCTCCGCTCTCCTCTCACCCCAAATACATAAGTAAAATCTTAAAGAGAGAGAGAGAGAATCTCTGAACGAACTCCTAACATCCAGTCCATATGATTTAATACAGTGACTTTAAAACTTTCCCTCCCGGGATCCCTGGGTGGCGCAGCGGTTTGGCGCCTGCCTTTGGCCCAGGGCGCGATCCTGGAGACCCGGGATTGAATCCCACGTCAGGCTCCTGGTGCATGGAGCCTGCTTCTCCCTCTGCCTATGTCTCTGCCTCTCTCTCTCTCTCTGTGTGACTATCATAAATAAATGAATAAATAAATTAAAAAAAAAAAAAACTTTCCCTCCCTGAGATGCGGCCTGAAATGTATTTCTCATTGTGGCCCCCACCACATACGTGCACAGACACGCATGCAGACAGATGCACACACGCGAAAGAATTGCCAAAATTTGTAAAGCGATATTTACTTTACGATATGTAAAATCATCCATTAGCTCCCTTCCTATCCTATTGTCTTCCACCCTATTCCAGCCCATTCGGAAAAAATTCTGACCCAGTGATTTTCTTTCTTTCTTTTCTTTCTTTCTTTCTTTCTTTCTTTCTTTCTTTCTTTCTTTCTTTCTTTCTTTCTTTCTTTCTTTCTTTCTTTCTTTCCTTCTTTTTTTTATAAATTTATTTTTTATTGGTGTTCAATTTGCCAACGTATAGAATAACACCCAGTGCTCATCCCATCAAGTGCCCCCCTCAGTGCCTGTCACCCCCACCCCCCACCCACCTCCCTTTCCACCACCCCTAGTTCGTTTCCCAGAGTAGTGACTTTATTTCTTAAGCTAGTAACAGTTCACAGTGTTCCTATGGGTGGTGATACAGTTTGGAAACGACTGGTGGGAAGCATGACACACAAACACATGGAAAAAAATGCCATACGTGTCCTTAAAGCTTTAATTTTTTTCCTTAAAACTTTATAAATAGTGATATTGACAATTATCTCAAGTTTACTAGGTGCCAGGCACTGTTCTTAGTATTTTTCGGTACTTAACTCCATCCCTTAGCACAACCCTATGGAGTATTACATGAAGTTACCAATTACTGACAATTTCCTATGGGGGAGCAGCAATAGTATATGGGTGAGCTTAGCATACGTCCTCATGATAATTCCATTTTACAAGCTATAAAACTAAGGAACAGAGAGGTGAAGTAACCTACGCAAGGTGGCACGGTGGTGTGGTGACTGCGAATCGCTCCCAGGCAGACTGGCTTAAGCCTCTGTCCTCCTAATCACTATTTGGCTGAAGCTCTTTAGTCAATGACTCCTCCAAGACACAAAGGGACCTTGCAGCAGCCACGTGGATGGGCACTGATTTCCCTCCTTGTTTTATGCCTGGGAAACCCCTCAAATCATTCTCACGTTCTTTCTATAGGTTTTCTGAAATCGCAGCATCCAGTGCCCACGCACCCCTA
The DNA here is from genome assembly GCF_018345385.1 of Vulpes lagopus. Taxonomy (NCBI): domain Eukaryota; kingdom Metazoa; phylum Chordata; class Mammalia; order Carnivora; family Canidae; genus Vulpes; species Vulpes lagopus. The sequence continues at coordinate 12,635,294 of NC_054841.1, forward strand.
AAGCACTCACCCATGTGCTCCGTCTCCCTCCACGAGGGCACCTGAATTTGCTGGTGACATAGATGCAATTACAGAGTGATTGCCCGCTGTGCTTTCCTGCATTTAGCAAACATCAGCATAGAAAAGTAGTCAGAGGCTCACTGAAAGGCTGAGCCACATTCTGGACTGGAAGCATTTTCATACCTAATGAACGCAGGGAAAGAATTGGGCTTGAGGAGGCGTCAGAGTTGTGAGAGTCCAATGCCAGCCCTGCTTGGCACCACACTGTGCATCTGAACGTCCTCAACACTTGATGACCGGCCCTGTCACAGAACCTTCCAGTTACACGGTGCCCTGTACATCTCGTGCATCATCCACCGGCTTCTGGAAATTTGAATTACATCTTGCAAGTGGTGAAGTGCTTGTTTGGGTTTATTGGCCTCTGCAGGCTTTTCATTTCCTTGTAAGCATCAGGACTATCGGGGTCTGTGGGTTCCAACCAAAGAGCCATCACCCAGATCACTGCAGAGCCCTCTCTGAGGCAGAGCTGGGTGATGGCAGTGCCCTCCTCTATGGAAAACAATGCTTTAGCACCCAAACTGGGCTTGGCTCTGGTTCTAAAATTACTGAACAAGAGAATATCAAGTGTAGGAAAGACTGAGTCCAAATCAAACCCAGGAATCAATCTCAACTTGCGTAGATGAGCCTGTCTGGAGCGGCCCTTGGCAACTGAGACGCATCTGGGCACCCCACTGGGTGGGGCTCCATGCAGGGCCATGGTCAGCTGGGTTATTTAAATACATCTCCATAGTCGGTGTTTAATGATTAGCATTGCGTTTACTATTATATTTGTTGTAAAACTAAAGCCAAACTTCCCATGTTTTATTTTTCTATCAAGAGTATCCAGCGGTATTTATGTCTGGTGCAACTCCACTGCTCTCCTAACAGTAAAAATACCTCTTCAAGGGACACTGCTTTTGAAGAGCACCTGATGGAACAGGATTGAAAAGAGCTGGATGTTGGATCTGTCTCTCATTTACCGACCGTGTGACTTTGAGGAAATCATCTGATATTACTGAGACATATGTCCTCTTTTTTTCTAGACTAGTGACTCAACGGAGGACAATTTTGCCCATAGGGGACATTCGGCAACGTCTGGACACATACTTTTTTGGCTGTGTCACAACCTCGAGGAGAGGGTGCTACTGGCATCCAGCGGGTAGAGGCCACGGATGCTGCTAAACATTCTACAAGGCACAGGATGGCTCCTTACACAGTGGGATTGTTCAGCCCGAAGTCAACAATGCTGAGGTTGAGAAACACTGGTTTGGACTTACAAAAGGAATGCAAAATACTCTGATGAGTATCCATGTCTCTACCTCCCTGACCTGAGGAGAGAGCTGAAGTCCTTCGTGCACCACCATCCCCCATGCAAGCCCCTCCCTCCTTGCAGAGATAGCTGCCTCCCAAATCATGTGGTTGTCATTCTCATGCATGTCTGCCCCCTATAACAAGGGTATATTGCCTTGCAAACGAGGTACGTAGCAAATTGGCCTCATTTACAAGGCGGTCACAAGGAGTTTGAGACAGAAAAGTCCAGGAAAATGTCTTAAATAGACCACAAAATAATTTACGATCAAGGGCAAGTACTGTGATTTTATCTGCTGTTCCTATCGTCTTTCGAAGCATTCAGAGTAGACATCATTCCACCTCATCTGGCATGTGCAGAAATAAAGCCCAGAGAGACCCAGTGACTTTTCCTCAGGCACACAGCAGGTAGGACTCAAGTTAGGCTCACACACCAGTCCTCTGAGTCGACTTCTGGTTTCAAGAGTTGAGCCTGAAGACCTTTCAAAGAATTTGAAGCACAGGAGTTAATAGAAGTTGATTCTGGGCTTCTCGCTCGGGTTAGCAGCTGCTCTCTGGCGTGTGTCAAAAGCATTTCTCTCCGATTTATTTGCCTCTCCCTAAGTTGCCATTTCATTTCATAAAGAAGCATTGAGGCTGCTGTCTCTCCAGATGGATTGAAAATTGAAGCCTGCCCCGAAGGCCTTTGCCCTTCTAGGCCAGCCCCTCTGCCGAGCAAGAGCCAGCAGGGATGGCAATTTGACTGCCTCTTATGTTCTTTTTTGTTCCCCATGAAAAACGGTTAAAAAGAAACTGATTTTTGAGAAAATGACCCAGGTGATTAGATGAAATCACTTCTCTTGCTTTATGCTCCAGCGATCAGACTGGAGGAGGGGGAGGTGAGAGTCAGGTGGCCAAGGGACCTGGGTCAGTTACTGCCCATCCCCCCCAAGTAAGGTCACTTCACAGATGACCCCAATCTTATTTATTTTCTATTCATTTAATCAAAGGTATGTGCACACGGATTAACCAAATAGTTCTGTAAGGTTTGTTACAGAAAAGGTATTTTTTCATTCCCTTTGCTCCAATTTTCCGGCTGTCTAGGGTAGCTACTTTCAACTCTTTTACCTGAATATTCTTGTATTTACATCTAAATAGCATGCTTTTGAAAAGACTCCTGGTCTTCAATGGCTGATCAGGTGACCAAGGACACACAACCAGATATTACTATGTGAAGGACACAGATTCAGCTGCAGGCAGGCACATCAGCAGCCACATTGTGTTCATGAGACACATGCAGCTAATGACGTTAAATGGAAAAGGAGAAGACACCCATTTCCTGTTGCCAACAAGGAACCTACTTACCAGGGGGGCCAGGGCTATTCCCTAGGTCTTCTGTAACTCCTAGTGTGATGATCATCCCCTTCATTGCTGTAGAACTGATGATAGGAATCAAATCTCCATCAAGCTAGCAAAATCTTCTAGTAACAATTGCAAGATTAACAGTAATACAGACAGTCTCAGTTGTCTAGCCAACAGCCATCACCTTTCTTTTCTTCCTTGACTTGGTGTTGAGGTAGGAGCTAGTGATCTCGAGATCTCAGGGAAGCTAACCCATCTTCAATCCCAGAGGATCCATCTGTGCTATAACCATCATGGTACATCCTTTTCCACTTTGCTAGTGATTGGGTTCAGAAGTGATCTGTTCTGGTTAATGAGATATAAGAATTATGTTGGGGGCTACCCACCCTGAAAAAAAAAATAGATAAAGTTCATGACAAAGCCTTTTGCCCCTGACTCTTTCTCCCTTCTAGGGATGTGAGATCAACATCTTGGCAGCCATCCTGTGGCCATGAGGATGGAGGCATGCAGATGAAGAGCCAATATGCTGAGGAAGGTAGAGCAGAAGTGTGGGAAGACCCCAAAATCCATGGTGATGTCTCACCACTGCCACACCAGCACGAGGATCTCAGGGCCCCAGATAGCTTGATCATGAGACAAGAAACTGTCTTTAAAGCCTGAGATGTGGAACGCCTGGGTGGCTCAGCATTTGAGCGTCTGCCTTTGGCTCAAGGCATGATCCCAAGCTCCTGAGATCCAGTTCTGCATCAGGCTCCCTGCATAGAGCCTGCTCCTCCCTCTGCCCCTGTGTTTCTGCCTCTCTCTGTTGTCTCTCATGAATAAATAAATAAAATCTTTAAATAAATAAATAAATAAATAAATAAATAAAGCCCAAGAGAGAGTTCACCAGGTGGTCTGTAGTAGCAACCAAGGGCCTTCCCACTGATACATGCATCTTCCCGCTCCGATGGGGCTCTGATGGAGTCTCATTTCCTCCTGAGCAAAGCAGCAAACGTTTTGTGCAGCCACGACAAAGAGCCAGTCATTTTCTAGACCCTCAGAATACAAACATGAAATGAATCCAGTCTCTGATATCACAGAAATTGAAAGCATAAGAGAAGACACATGGCAAACGGATGTATTCATAACAGCTACTACCTGCGTGCCAGGTTCTGGTTGAGCACATGACATGTGTGACCCGCTTGACCCGGACTGGTCAAAGCTGGTCGGAAATAGCACCAGCCTCACCGGACAGCGGCGGTTCTGTTTCCTGGGCATAACCAATGCCGGGTCTAGGGGTCAAGTGAGTCTAGGGGCTGCACTACACGGACGTGACCACCCCGAGAGTCAGCGGCGAGCTGCAGCCCGAAACCCCGACCCTTCCTCGTCTTTGGTGGAGTGTGCCAACCTCTGTTGCAACAAGAAGAAAATCCAGAAGCCCCAGCTTATGGAGACTAGAACCAAACAGGCCATGTTGGACTCATGAGTTCCAGCTCCTCTGCCCTTCAGGAGGGGAACACGTGTCTCTTGGCCTCACAGTGTGCATGTGGCAGGAAAGGTTATAAATAAACTGTCCTCCCTCCCTCCCTCCCTTTCTGCTGCCCCCACCCTCTGAATGTTCAGTTTGTGGTTTCTTCTCCCTTTGAAAGCCTTGCCTGGCCTGATGTGAATCCTAATTAAAGTCATGCACAGCGTGACTTTTAATTAGCCTAAGCAACCCCACGAAAGGCATCAATATTGAGCAGGATAATTGTGCCAAGTGACTTTCCCCCAAGGATCAGCGGGATGCCCCAGCTGGTGGGAGGCCTGGCACCCATGCTGGGAAGGGCCATGAGGGGGTCAGGCTGAGCTCAGCCAATCACAGCTTTCATCTGGGGCTGTGCACTACAGCCAGGAAGCAGTGACTTTTATCAGGGGGTTGCAGGTTTATTTCATGTAAACTAGATGGGATTTAAAATCCGTCCCAATTAGCTAAGACAACTGCCCCCTACGGGGCACAGCTGGATTTTCTATCTTGGGGCAAATCAGCAGAGATGAAGGTGGAAGGAGGGGTACAGATCCAAATCTGTTCTTTTTGGGGGGCGAGGAGGGGCAGGGTTCTGAAGCTAGATCTAGAGGAGATAAATAAATAGAAGAGGAAATAATTTTTTTCTTAACAAAATAAAATAATTAGGGCACAGTGATTTCTTAAAGCAGAAATGATGTCAGTCTTCCTTATTCCCCTAAAGCCATAGATTTTTCTGTGCCTTTGCTCATTAATCAACCAGAAACGTGACTTGGGGGAGGTGAAGTAACAGCATTTTTTTGCTCAGGAGAATTCATTAGGAATTCTGGAATACTGACATCATAATTCACTCCTAGTGCAGCTGGCTGCAAATTTCCCATACCCAAGGTTGAGGAACCCATTTAAAGCTGCAGGCAGCCTTCCTGCAAAGAAAGTGGCTCCAAATGGATGGCTGCTTTATAAGCAGGACACCAGGATGCCTGCTTAGGGGCCTAGACGCTAACAGCTCCCCTGGTCCATGGAAATGTTGGCTTAAAGATGGTATAACTTACTGGGGGGCGGGCCTGGGAAAACCCTATAGCTAGTGAGGGAGCGGAAGATGACTTACACATGTCAGAAATCATAACAAAAGTCAATGGGAAAATAAGATTCTCACTGCCAAAAAGGAGTTTTCGTAAGACACATACCTGCACGCTGCTATTTTGTGAATCTAGGTGTGGCATGTTCTGAAACAAATGTGAAAGAGCTGGTTATTGACTATCTTTTCCCTTAAATTATTTACGTGCCTTGCTCCCTTATTTTATGAACTTGACATTTTTAAGGAGACAAGATAGATTATTCGATTTAACAAATGGATAATGAGCTCCAACAAAAGGGACACCTCTTTTAATGTGAATCTCAGAGGTGAGAAGGATAGATGTGTGTGTCGGGGACATGGGGAGCGGGTGGTCTTGATGCCACAATTCCTAAGGCGATACAAATCCGACAGGTTAGGTTGACATTCTCTGCCCTCTTCAGATTCCCCGGGGTCACAAAATGTCTCTGGGCTATGCTGCTTCCAACAACTGCCCACATCTGTCCACCTCATCCCATCTAAGAGCTTCGGTGATAGGCATGATATTCCCCAAAGGAAAGGACACCCCTTTCTTGGCAGAGCCTACCCACCCGCAGGTGAAGACAGCTTCGTTAGCACCTCTGTGAAATCTGCATCCTATCCATACACGCGCCTTTGGCCACCACGTTCACCAGGGGATGCAGTTGTGGCAGAGAGAGAAACAATAACATAACTGCTTCTCCTCTTTCACTCATGTTCAGTCCAATGTGGCAGTGAAACTTCTTGGTCCTTCCAAATGCCCAGCATCCAACCACAGTGCCTACCTCCATGCTATCACCTTGGTTCAAGTCCCCTCCATCACCTCTCCTGGGATGCTATAAGGGCCCCTGACTGGCTAACTGGGCTCCTTGCTTCCATCCTCATCTGTAGAAACCAACCTGTCCAAGGCTACACTTTTTAAACTTTTCATTTTATTTATTTATTTATTTATTTATTTATTTATTTATTTATAAAGATTTTATTTATTTATTCTTGAGAGACACAGAGAGAGGCAGAGACACAGGTAGAGGGAGAAGCAGGCTCCATGCAGGGAGCCCGATGCGGGACTCGACCCCAGGACTCCAGGATCACGCCCTGGGTAGAAGGCAGGCACTAAACTGCTGAGCCATCCAGGGATCCCCTAAACTTTTCATTTTAAAATTAAACCCGGTTACAAAAAAACACACACAAATGTATAGCTTAGCGAAATAATGAAATATTAGAAACAAACATCCTTCTAACCTGGACCAAGTCAAGAAATAGCACTTTGCCGGAAGCTCCTCCATGGCCATGTGCCAGTCAAGGCCCCGCCCTCCCTCCAGAGTAGCCACCCCTCTGAGTCACGGTGAACACCCCACTGTCCATCTCCATGGCATCACCAGCCCAGGTGCCTTCTCAGACCCTATGGCTACGTGACTGATTTGGTAGGTCTTGGCATGTCTTTAAAATCTCCGGGTTTCCCTTCCATGCCTCCTTTTCCTGAGAATTCCTCTGGACCATGGGACCAGTAGAGTTTTTCACAATCTGGGTTCTGGTAGTTCCATGCTTACGGTCAGCTGACGCAATCCACCCATTCTCTCCATCCTCCATATTTCTTGAAAAATGGCAGCTGGACCCAAGAGGCTTTCGGAATTCTGTGCGAAACTGAAAAAAAGTTCTGAATTATAAAGAAGGTCTTGGGGAACCGAGGGAGATAAAGTTAGAAGGTTGGGCCATGATGTTCATCCTACCAACCAACGACCGCTGGGAGTTTAGCTGCAGTCATGGTTTCATCTATTTAGCTTGTTCCAACAGAGGAGATCCCCCACGGCAAGCCTGGAGCATCTCAGTAGGAGGGATGGAGAAGTGCTTCTGTAGGGCTTGAGCCTCTGCTGGGAGATTAAGGAGGCAGGGTCAAGAGGTGTGACACTTTGGTGGCTGGGTAACTTAAATACTCTTCTCTTGGAGGCAGGAAGATCAAAGCAGGACTAGAGTTCTCAGTGGTAAAGAAGCCTTCACTCGTGTTAGCAGAAGAGAGGCATGTGTAGTCATTTCTGTGTCCTATTTCTGCCTTGTTCCACACATGGTCATGGTATTGCCTTCTCTGAACATATTTGTATTCTATGAGCATTGTTTCTGCTGATTTGGGAACATCATGACCTAACTGCCAGCTGCCAGCTGCCAGGAGGGTTGTTTATCTTTTTCTCAGTCCCCCTCCAGAGTCTAGCAGCAAACATGCCTTATTTTACTCTGTCAGAGGTCATATGGTGGAAGGCCTTGGCTCTTGGTGTGAGGAGGTTTATATCTAACTTGGTAGATAAGAAGAAGCCACCAAAGACATCAGGTGTTGGAGTGATAGAGTTAGAATTGTACTTGAGGGATAAGGTGTTCGTCTTTTAGGACAGAAATGACCAGAGGTGGTGTTGCCTTGTTAGAGGCAAATATTATGATTGAGGGTGAGAGCCAGTGCTGTGTGAATCAAGGTGCTGGTGTTGGGAATGAAACAGAGATGACAGAGGTATTGAAAGGAGAAAATGGGGACAGGATGCTGGAGGTAAAAGAAGATAGTGTGGCAGGCACTGATGTGCCCTAACCCAAAAGCCGTCCCCACGTTTCTTGCTAACCAATCCCTGATTGTTTTTTTGGAAAAATGGAAGAGCCATAGTTGGTCAAAACCAATCTTGACTCCCCGTGCCCAATATTTCCCAACACCCCTGCAGTAAGGGCTTCCTTGTGGCCTCATTAGGGAACCTAAGAGGATGTGTGATGGAGCTCCTAGGAAAGGTCTGTATCTTTGCAAAAAGGACAGGTGCAAAGAAGATGCTCCCTGAACTGTCCCTTCATTCCTTGTTCTCAGCACAAGTAGAGTATGTGATGCCTAAAGCTGCCCTCCTCAATCTTGTGCTAAATACACTTATTTATTTATTTATTTATTTTACAAATCATCATTTGTTGGTGTAGCTGTTAGCTGTGGCCCAAAGCATCCTAACTGACACCTGGGAGTACCAAAGATGACTCGAATGTCTTTGAGCCTGGGTGGCTGACCCGATGGCTGAACAGAAGCAGGGGAGTCTGAAGGAGAAGTGGATTGGGGTGGAAGGTGGTAATGTTTGTTGTTTGAATCTTCTAGGTAAAAATTGACAGAGAATCTCAGGATCTGGGGGTTGGGACAGAGGCTTAAGAAGGAGGCTCCCAGTGTCTCTGCCATCTCTGGGAACCTGGTCATCAGCAGAACAGCCCCTGAGGAATGATGGGGCCATTGAGGAAGGAGAAAGAAGATGAGGGTAAAGGGAGCAGACCCTCAGGTTGGGGCCCCAGGAGGGAGGATCAGGAAGGACAGTTCTAGGTGGGGAGTCAAGGAGGGAATGCAGGAGAGTTGGGGGAACCCATAGACTGTTGACCCCTTGACCTCTTACAATAGCCATTCTAACCATTTTAAACAGGAGAAATTTTCCCATTTTTCTACTCAGAAGGATGAAGCTGACACCAGAGCCAGTTCTTGGTCCACTGCTTTCTTTTCCCTTTTCAATCCGAATGAGATGAGAAATCAATGAAGGGTTTTGAGCAGAGGACTCACGCATCACCCAGACTGCTGCGATGGGGTGAGGAGGGCAGGGTGAGGGCAGGAGGTAAGAGGCAGCAAGAAGGCCATTGTAGAAACAGGTGTGAGATCCAGCAGTTTGGACGGTGTCAGGGACAGCAGTGGAGGTGGCAGGAAGTGATGGGACTTGGGATATCTTCCAAAAACCAAGCCCACACAACCTCCTGATGGGTTGGACAGGGCTTAGGAGAGAAAGGAAGGAGGTAGAGATGACTCCCAGGTTTGGGACCTGAGCAACCAGAAGGCTCGCCTGGTCATTGATTGAGATGGAGAAGAGCGAAGAAGATACAGATTGAGAGGGAGGTATTAGAGTCTCAATTTACACAGGTTACATTGGTGTGTCTGGGCTGCTGAGTGCACTGGTTGGGAGCCCAGTGGAAGAGATGTTAATGCCTTCAGCTAGAGAAGATCTCCCAGGGAGACATATGGGTAGTCTTGAGGGAAGAAGAGCCCCTGCCTAATCAACCCAGACCTGGGTTTACTGTATGATCTTGAGTAAATCACACTTGAGCCTCTAGCTTGTCTACAGAAACACGGATGGAAGACTCTGATCTCTGAGATCCTATCTTCTCTGTGACCCTCCAATGGTCCAGGTTGACTGTGGCCTGGGAGCTGCAGACATAGAACAGCTGCTGGCCTCCATCAGCACTGACCCTTATAAGGAAGAAGACCTATGCCTGCATTATCACCACCCTGGACCAAACTCCTGGGCACCCAGAGGGAGATGTCAGACATCTCCAGTTATCCAAGCCATGAAGCTAGAGGCATCAACCAGCAAGACCCCTGACTATCTCCAGTGTTCTACAACAGGAAATCAGAACCATTAGAAAAATCACTCCAGGTAGGACTCTCAGGAGAACCAGAGTGGCTGGTGGGGTCAGCTCCTTCTGCAGTCACATCACTAGACCATGTGCCATTTGTTTATCCTCCAGCAGGAAATGGGGGTCTGAAGTCACAGCCAGGGCCCTTCTGCTGGGCATCCTCTCACTATGAACAAGGATGCAGCCATTCTTCCTCACTGATGAACCCTGTGGATGTCATCATCCACATTATAGGGGGACCAGGCCCTGGGGTGGCCAAGTAAACATCACCTCATTATACAATGTCTTTAGCTGGTGCCTGAGAGGTGGGGCCCTGGGGAATGGGGAAACCTTGCTTTCCAGGTCATGCGGGCTGTTTTTGGAGACAACAGAATGAAATGGAGACTACGACAGATTGGAGGGGTCCAATCAGTGGAGTGGAAACTACCTGGCACTCAAAAGGTAAAAGTTGGCAGTTATCTAAGCACGTTTTACTGACGAGGGAACAAGGAAACTTATGCCAGCCACCCTCCTGGAGGAGGTGCACATGGTGGTTAGGAGAATGACCTCTGGAGACATACTCCCTTGGCTCAAATCCTACCTCTATTGTTTTTCTAACTGCATTACCTTGGATGAGTGACCTAACCCTCTGTGTAGTAGAAGCCCCATATGAAAAAGGGGTGCAATAATGGTACCTGTTTCATAGGACTGTTGTGAGGATCATGAGAGTTACCATGGCTGAGGTCCTTAGAACATCGCCGGGGGCACCATGGGTCCTGTATGAATGAGACTTGGTGTTCACAAGGGCAACTCCTTTAGCCAACTCTCAGCCTATGATTTGAAGAATCCCTGGGACATGTCTTGACTCAGAGCTCTTTCAATACACGAGAGAAAGACATCAGCTCACACTTCTGTTCTCTGATCTGATCAAGTGAGTAGTTACGGACTAGAAATCTGCAGTGTGGGCAAGTCAGGGCCAGAAGCACAGAACCTCACAATCAAGATGTGGAGGTGAGAGGTAAACATGTGACTTACTGACAGAAAGAGAGGAGTGAGTCATGCCCAGGATAGTGACCAGTACAGTGTCAAAGGGCAGCACGTGATTAACACCCAGACACTTCGACAAACAGTGAGAGGCATAGGATTTGAACAAAGCATCAGTGGACCACCTACTTAGAGAAGACCTCTAAGAACCAACTAGAACTTTCCGAGATTATAATTGTGTCCTGAAGTCCGATGGGCTACAAAATCCGCATATATTCAGGCAGCCCAGCAAGTCAGTGACAACATTCCCATAAAGAGAAGGATATGGAAAACCTTGAAGTTTGTTGCAAAGGAAAAGAATTTAAGAGGAACTTGACCTACCAGATTTGGTGTTGATACAAGGATAACGACAAGGATTGATGGAACAAAATCCAGATGCACAAATTAATGTGCCCTCTGTATTAAGAATGGATAGTTAAACCCAAACCAGAAATAAGTCCAATTTTCCATAGCGATGACGATGACATAGGACGCTTAAATGTTACAAGTCTTGGGATCCATATGAATAAAACTATGAAAAGAATGAAACAATAAGATACATAGCACAAAAAAAGGTACATAGTGTATTCCTAGATAGAGTTAATATTGACTAGATATTTACTGCCTCTTTTTTTCAATCTATAAACCATGAAGCTCCCCAAAGGTATCATGAGGAAAATGGTCTAAAGTGAATTTAGAAAATTAAGTCATAAAAGTTTGTTTGGTTGGGTTTTTTTTTTTTTTTTTTGAGAAAAGAAAGTATGGCATTAGCTCTCCCAGGTACTCTCACACATTGAATTGTAATAACTGAAGTGTGGGGCTGATTGGGAACAGAGCAGCAGAGCTTAATAGAAAGTTCGGGAAAAGCCCGGCATCGATGTAAGATTTTGCAATGTGACAAAGTTTGCATTTCCATTATTTGGAGGAAGATTCTTCAATAAACGGATAGTCAGACCATTTTGAAAGTGCCTAATGATCTAGATAAAAATATTACATCCAACCCGTATCTCATTACATACATCAAAACATATTCCAGTTGCATGGGTGAATTAAATGTAGAAAACTTCAGTCTTGGAAGAAATAAATGAATGTTTACATAATATTGGGAGCATTTGTAAACAAGACAATAAATGTAGAAAGTAAGGAAAAGTTTATTGAATGTGGAACAAAAAATGAGAAATTTTCTTCTGAAACTCTCAAATTAATTTGTTTCTCAAGTCTGTGAACTTAGGCCAAGATATCATTTCCTGCCTTCATTCATTCATTCATTCATTCATTCATTCATCGAGTGCCTACTGTATGGCAGAGGATGCTGTGGCCGGTACCAGGGATACAGCAGTCCTTTAGAAAGGACAGACTCCCGACGCTCCAGAGCTTGCACGTAGTGGGGCAGACAGACTATAAACAGGATAAATAAGTAACAGATATAATATGTCAGATTGTGCTCGGATTTCTGAAGCACAATAAGGGAAACAAAGGAGTTATGTTTGGGGAGGAATAGTCTGCAATTTTAAGCAGAGTGCTCAGGAAGGCTTCTCTGCGAAGTAGATATTTGAGCACAAATTAGAGCTCTATGAGGAAACGGGGTGATTTCGGTGGATCAGAGCAAAAGTCCTGAGCCAGACCTGTGCCTGATTGAGTTTGGGGACCCTCAAAGAAGCCGGTAAGTGTTGGGGGGAAAGTTGCAAAAATGAAGACAGAGGAAATGTCAGCCCGGGGCTGGGGGCCGATCATGTGGACTCTTGTTTCTCCGAGGGTCAGAGAACAAAATGGTCCTGTAACCGGGGCTCCGAGGCAAGTCACACAATCCCAGGGCTTCTTTACGTGCTCCTGGAGCCCCGCTGGCAGTACCCTACCCATCTGCCTCCACCCTCTCGCTGGAAGCTTGAGTCGGCACCAGGGGTGGGGGGAGGGCTCAGCACCCCACGGGACCATGTGATTTATCCCCCAAACTAGATCCTCGCTGAGCATGAGTGGGGCACCATTAATGATGACTCTGGGCAAAGTGGGACTTGTCGCCACCCTAACTGGATGCTGCATTTGCACAGCACCGTACATCAAACTGAGGAAATGGCATCATGTGCACAGAGAATGCAGACAGGTTGGTGATCCAAAGGGCTGGAGCCCCGGCTGGAACCCCCTGCTCTTTCTCTGGGCCTCAGTTTTGCTCATTTGTCAAATGTGTCAAGCAATAACCATCCCTGCCTTTCAGGGTCCTCTAGAGATGCAGTGAAGAACACATGAAAATCTCCTCGAATTGCCTGGTGTGTGTGTTACGCACTCTGCAAGGACTGGCTTTGGTGGCCTGGGTCCCGGTGGGTCTGGAGGGTCTGAAACTGAAGTGTGGGCTGGGCTATGCTTAGAGAGACTCAGTGTCCTCAATTTTTCCACCTTCCGCCAAGGAAGGCTGGTGGCCCCTTTCCTCCGAAGTCAGCGACATCAGGCTGAGTCCTCCTCAAGCTGCCGTGCCTCTGGCTCTCCCTCTCCTGCCCCCCTGCAACCACTGGCAGGGACCCTTCTGATGACACTGGGCCCACCCAGATAACCCAGGGCCGGCTCCCCCTTTGAAGGTCAGCTGATTAGCAACTTAATTCCATCAGCGATTGAATTTCCCTCTGCCGTGTGACCCAGCATCTCCAGTCTCCAAGGATGAGGACGCAGACATCTGGTGGGAAACCCATTATCTCCCTACCACGGGGTAACTGAAACCAAATCCCCTCCTCCCATTCCGCAGCGGGGAGCACTGAGGTTCCCAGAAGAGGAAGTATACTGTCCAGGGCACTACCCCTGCTCGGTGCAGTGAGCAGACTCCTTCCAGAAGTCCCCACTTCCAGGTCAGGGCTTCCCCAGGCAGAGAAGATCCTGCGTGACACCGTCTGCAGCCGGGGTATCGGGAGAGACTGCCGCATGCCTGGGCGGCAGCACCTGCTTCATCTCCTGAGCGGCTCAGCCTGGCGTCTTTCCTCTTGGTAGGAGGAGGTTAGAGCAAACCCAGGGACAGTCCGTGACTTTCTCTGCTGCTGGAAGTCACGTCAAGTTCAACAGTAATAATCGCAGAGGCACCCTTCCCAAATCGCAGATTCATTACAGAAAATATTTCAAAATAAATGTCCAGTTCCCGCCCCTCGAATAGAAAATCGATACTGCCGTGGTGCTCAGGGCAGATGGCCGAGACAGGAGCCGATTTCGTGGGACTCCCCCGTCTCAAAGGTCACTCGGGAGCCTTCATCATGAGGACACCCCCCCACACACACCCGGGCTGGGGAGGGATGAGGAGGCGGGTAATTTATACACATAATTATCCTCACGGAGCGAACAGATGGGAGACTTTCTCCAGGGGACACAGTGTACAACGTCCCATTTCTCACTGGGGCAGCAGGGACAGTTCCAATTAACCAACTTCCCGTGAACCGGCCGCCAGCAGGACTCGGGGGAGGGGAGGAGCAGGAGAAAAATGTGCAGCATTTGCTCTGGCATCTGGCGGAGCTCCGGGTCCCCACTTGAGAGCTGAACGCTCTCCCCGGTTAGAAGCCCTGAGCTCGGGTCCCCGCACTTGGGGGCTGCCCGCAGGGTCCCTCCTCCCCTCATCCAGGAGGCCGGTGCAGATGGGAGTGCCCTGCCCCTGGCCCTGCCTCTGCGTGGGAGCTCAGGAGCCCCAGAGGCCCTGCTCCTGACCTGAGGGATGTGGGGTGTACCCGGAGGGGCGGCAGACAGGTGGACACGAGTGCCCTGGGACTCGGGGAGCGGGAGACAGGTGCACCTGCACAGGACGCACACCAGGTTCCCAGCCCTGCCGAGGGCCACACCTAGCTGTGACCTTGGGCCCCTCATGACACCCTCTGAGCCTCGGTTCCCCTGACCGACAAAGACGTGCGGTCAACATGGCCTGAGAGAGCTTGGAGGAATGGCCGAGAAGACACACGTCGGGTATTTCATGATATCCTTTTTCCTCTTCTTTTTCACCTTATTATCTCAGAAGTGGGGCGCAGCCCACTGACGTGGGGTAAGTGGGGCGCATTTACGGTGGGGCTGCAGGCTGAGCTGTGAAGGAGAGCGTGGCTGACGCTGCTAGGTGCCTTCTAAGTGTCCACCGGTCCCCCCCAGCCATCAGGCCCGACTCTGTTCAAGTGGCACTGCCCCAGCTGAGACACCCCCTCTCCCAGACCCCCTTGCAGCGACAGGGCCACATGACCCCCTCTGGCCAAGGAAACATAAACAGATTCTGCATTCTCAGGAATGGCCTGTGGCTTCCGTGCCAGAGGTGCCCCCCAGCTCCTCTTCCCTCCCTCCCGCCTGGAGGAGAAGCCGCCCCTTTAGGATCAGAGGGTGATGAGCCCGTGGCTGACTGAGGATGCAGAGCCGGGAGACGGAAGAGCAGGGCCCCCGAATGCGAGTGATTGATCCACACTGGCTCCGCACTGCCTGCCTCTGGGCTGCTGGTGATGTGAGCAAAACAAACCCATCTTCATTTAAGTCACCCTTAGTCGCGCTTCCTGTTACTTGCAACTGAAAAGAGTCCTAAATGATACAGATGGTTTGTCAGAGTGGGGCTGAGGAATGGGACAGGCATTCGTGCAGGAGGAACGGCAGGAGCAAGTGGAGGAGAGCAGAGGCGCACAGAGACGGCGCGGCGGCCAGGGCTGCTGCTTCTCCACTGTCCAGCCAACTCCGGATGACCAGTCGTGGCAGCCTGAGGGGAAGCCTTCCGGAAGATTCCAGCGAAGGATTCCAGAGTTCTAAGAAAACACCCGAGAATGGGCAACCTGTCTTTCAGACATTCTTCACATCTGGAACTGCGGGCAGCCAGCTCGTTGTCAGGAGGGGACTTGGCCTGGGGACAAAGCTCATGTCCCAGAGATCCCAGAACAGAAAGCGGGAGAGACCCAGATTCCTTAACGCTATCCCCGAGCCTCCGTATTACGCCCACTGGCAGCTGCCTCAACTCCTGGGTAAATAATAATAATCACTGAAGTCCTTCTTGTTGAAAATGAGTGGAGTCGGGTCAGCCAAAATCATCCAAACGGACGCTTTGTATTTGAGGAAAAAAAAAAAAAATGCATTGATCATCATCAGCTAACTAGGCTGATAGCATCTGGTTGTTTTAAGTTACTGCGTACAGGGCTTTCTTTAGTATTCCAGAGTAGATCATAGCACTCGCTTCAGGGCAAGACTTTGCCAGTCTTTGATTAAGTCTGTGTCGCTCATCAGGCTCACAGCTTGATGGTAAGAACGTGGACCGTGGGCCCGACTGCCGAACCAGGATTCCTGTTTCTGCCAACTTCTTGCTTTATGACCTTGAATGAGTGGTTTAAATGCCCCTAAAACCTTGCTTACTTTAAAACCAGAGATAATACTAGCACCTCCCTTGTGAGGTGGTTGTAAGGATTAAATAACATAATACACGGAAAGAACAGTCTGTGGCGCGTGGTAAGTGCCACGGAAGAGTTAGCTGTCGTCGTACTGATACAGAGGCAAACAGCATGGCTGATTCCAAATGTTTTTCTGCTGTTATAGCAATAATATTCCCATATTACAGATAAGGAAATTGAGGTTCAGAGAACTAAACGTGTTTGCCAGGGGTTCGAACAAATGCTAAGTGGAGAAGCTGGGATTTGAGCCCAGGCAGTGGGGCTCCGGGGCCTGATCTCCTAACCGTTCCACTCCAGATCCTTTGCGTGGTGGTCAGATTGAATAAAGCAGACAGCTAACCAGGAAGTCCGTGACGCAGGCTGGAATCGTGAGTATGGTCAAGCACCAGCAACAACGGCATGTTCCTTCGTTGCCAAGCTTGTCACAGCTTTCCAGCTCCTGTCATTTCAAAGCACCGTTATAATTTCTCTTTTGCATTTTGGAGCCACTGAAAGGGTCAGCAGGCTCACAGATATAGAGGGAATCTAGCCAAGTCCCCACCATCTGGCACCACCCAGGAGACAGCATATGCTGTGGCGCTCTGCATGCAGCATCCTTCCAAATGCCTCCAAATGAGATCCTAAATGCCCCCCAGCCAAGCGCAGGTGGTCCCTGAGGCCCCGCTGAGGAGTGTCAGTCCCCTACAGCTGATCGGTTCCCCCATGCCCTCGGTCTTCTGGGGCTTTCCTGAGCCAACAGCCCAAAGGGGACCGCTTGGAAGAAAACACTCTTTTTCTTTTTCAGGCTGAAACAGTGCCCTTCGGGCAGGAGGTATGGAAAAATAACTGACATGAGACCAGACTTGCAAGCGCGGGGCACGAACATGGCACCTACCACGTCCAGGCACTGTACACAGTGCCAAGAACACAAAGATAAATAAACCCTGGTTCATGCCCTTAAGATGCTCACGGTGTAGAGAGCAAGACAGACAGCAAACAACTAATGAGAGCTCTTTACTGAGCACTCGCCACGTGCCAGACACTGTTTCAAGCATTATTAATCTGTTTGGTCTCCACATCTACTCAATGAAGTGTGTCCTTTTAGCATTGTCATTTCCCCTGGGAAACTGAGGCATACACAGGGAAGTCAGGCCACTGGCTCAAGGTCACACGGTAGCTAGAGCCAAGTCTGCACCCGGGGCCTCTGTCTCCAGATTCTGCTCCCTCTAGGATTCAGAGGAGGTGTGGGATGTGCTCCAGATAAGGACTGGATGAGGGCATCCTGGGGCCCCGACTGGGAAGCAGTGAATTCTCCCCATTGGGGAGGGGAAGAGGAGTCATGAGAAGTAGGCAGACACAGACTTTGCCAGATGGTGATGATGATGATAATAGTAGCTAACACTTACCATGTGCTTACTCAGCCGAGTTTACCCAGTGATTCCACACAACACACCAATGATGGTAAGAGGGTCACCATCATCAGGCGAGGTTATAGAGGGGACAGCCAAGGCACAGAGAGTTTGGATGACTTGCCCGATCTTAGGTGAATGGGGAGAGGCAGGACCAGGACTTGAACCCAGGGAATCTGGCCTCAGAGTCTGTGACCTCACCACTAGACCAAAGGGACAGGGACATAGTCCAGGGACAGGAAGGTTCTCCGGGCAAAGGAGGGAACGTGAGATGGTGCCTGGCCTGGGTAGGGCATGAGTCACAGTGCCCAGCATGGTGACGGGGTGGACTGCGGGTGGAGGGACATTAGGGGGGGAGAGGATGCTGAGAAGGCCTTGGATTCAGCCTAAAAGGAGACGGGAACTCGGCTGAACATGGCTGAGGGATGTCAACTGCTTCTCCACATCAGGATCGAGTCTGGTGTTCAGTGGGGGATCCGAGTTCCAGTTGTGGCTCTGGTAAACATGTGACTATATGACTGAGACTCAGCTTGCTCTTCTGCAAAGTGGGTGTGCATCACAGCTTATAGGAAGATGAAAACTCCAGTGCACAGAATGGGGTAAGGGGGTGAGAAGCCAGGAGTCCAAGCTTGGGGTACCCTTGGAGTACAAAGTGTGAGCTGGGGCGCCAGGCGTGAAGCTGCAGAGGGACCTGCAGGGCGAGGTGGGTGGGGAAGCAATGGGTGCCATTTAGGTGGGAGAATGATGGGGTTTGTAGCAGGCAAGCTTCTTAGCCGCAACCGACAAACTCCACTCTGACTGGTTTATTCGAAACTGAAGACACTTAAAAGAGAGCAGGCAGCACAGAGAATTTTCCAAAGAATCAGAAAGCCAAGAGCAGGAAATACACAGCCGGAAGCTGCACCTGACCTCGGGGCGCTGGAAACCAGAAAGTGCACTGCGCTCCCCCCAAAGGACCGGAGGCCTCCACAGTCATGTTGAACAAAAACTCAATTCTCCCTGCCTCTTCCCTTCCAGAGCGTAGTCTTAAATGAGAGGATCTGACTGGAGAAACTCACGTCACATGACAGCCCCTGCAGGAAGGGAGGCTGGGAGGATGCCCTTGGAGAGGTGGGAACTGCGTCAGGGGAAACTCTCCACACGCCGGTTGGGCAGCCTCAAAAATTCTCCAATATCCCTTCCATGGTCCAATTTGCCTTGCTGTAGGATTTCTCCAGCAGGATCCTGGAGCTGGGATTTTAGGACAAGACTGGAGACCAAGAAGACCAATGGGAATCAGCAAGAGGCAACAGAGACCTGAATGTGGGCCATGGTGGCCGAAAGGCTGAGAAGGGGGCAGTCCTACAAAATATTTAGGAATTAGAATCAGCAGGACTTGAAAATGAGGAGTTAAAACCATCAGAGGCCCACAAATGTAACGCAAGGGATCGCCAACCCTTGAGAGCATTGCAAGAACACCTCTGCCGGGACCGATGCAAAGTGTCAGGGTGACTGACTTTCAGGCAAAGAAGATGGGGGGGAGTGGAAAACGGGGTGCGGGGAAGGGCTTCAATGGTTTTATTCACCATGCACCGGTCTTCTTTGAACTCTCTGCAACAGGGATGTGCTCCTCAGCCCTCATTCTTTTATTCTTCTTCTGCTCAGATAGTGCCCTTCCAGGAAATACTAGCCACAGAGGCTCGGCAGGGATGGGCCCCAAGATCCTTGGGGGAGATGAGATCTGTGGTTCGTTCACTTTTTTTTTTTTTAAGATATTGTATTTATTTATTCACGAGAGACACACAGAGAGAGAGGCAGAGACACAGGCAGAGGGAGAAGCAGGCTCCATGCAGGGAGCCCGACGTGGGACTCGATCCCAGGACTCCAGGATCACGCCCTGAACCGAAGGCAGACGCTCAACCACTGAGCCACCCAGGTGCCCCTGTCATTCATTCAACTCTTAATTCCACCTAAAAGGAGGAATGGCCCACCCCGGGCACTCAGTGACCATTCATCAGGGAATGACCCATGTGTCCTGGAGCTAGGACTTCGAGGCCACTTCCATTGGAGAAAAAAGGAACAAGAGAAAAGTTCTGTATTCCCAGCCCCGCTTTTAGGCAAGGGTGTTCATGAAAGAACGAGCAACATTTTCTGATTCATCAGTGATGCCAGTCAACCGGCCTACGGATTGGGGGTGAGGTAGCACCAGAGCCAGGCCCTTTCCTCACTGGCCCTGACTACACTTTCAACCCACCAAAAGATTTAAGGTCTGGCAGCAAAATGGGAGAAGCGTCCAGAGTCCGG